>NW_027478880.1:0-300000 GCF_051014685.1 Ptiloglossa arizonensis | reverse complement strand
GGCCATTCTGGTTAAGCGTGTGGAGCAGCAGAATTGCGAAAAATTGTTTGCCTTCTCAACCATTTCTTGGCTTCAAACTCCCATATCTCGCGAACGGATTGACCTAACCCAAAAATTCCTACTGCATCTGAAAGTAGAAACTCGCCCGATTACAAGGGTATGTGTATTTTTTCCCTAGGCCATTCTGGTTAAGCGTTTGGAGCAGCAGAATTGCGAAAAATTTGTTGTCCTATCAACCATTTCTTAGCGTCAAACTCCCATATCTCGCGAACGGATTGACCTAACCCAAAAATTCCTGTAGCGTCTGAAAGTAGAAACTCGCCCGATTACAACGGTATGTGTATTTTTTTCCCTAGGCCATTCTGGTTAAGCGTTTGGAGCAGCAGAAGTGCGAAAAATTTGTTGTCTTCTCAACCATTTCTTGGCTTCAAACTCCCATATCTCGAGAACGGATTGTCCTAACCCAAAAATTCCTGTTGCATCTGAAAGTAGAAACTCGCCCGATTACAACGGTATGTGAATTTTTTTCCTAAGCCATTCTGGTTAAGCGTGTGGAGCAGCGGAATTGCGAAAAATTGTTTGCCTTCTCAACCATTTCTTGGCTTCAAACTCCCATATCTCGCGAACGGATTGACCTAACCCAAAAATTCCTACTGCATCTGAAAGTAGAAACTCGCCCGATTACAACGGTATGTGTATTTTTTCCCTAGGCCATTCTGGTTAAGCGTTTAGAGCAGCAGAATTGCGAAAAATTTGTTGTCCTCTCAACCATTTCTTAGCGTCAAACTCCCATATCTCGCGAACGGATTGACCTAACCCAAAAATTCCTGTTGCATCTGAAAGTAGAAACCCGCCCGATTTCAACGGTATGTGTATTTTTTCCCTAGGCCATTCTTGTTAAGCGTTTGGAGCAGCAGAATTGCGAAAAATTTTCTGCCTTCTCAACCATTTCTTGGCTTCAAACTCCCATATCTCGCGAACGGATTGTCCTAACCCAAAAATTCCTGTTGCATCTGAAAGTAGAAACTCGCCCGATTACAACGGTATGTGTATTTTTTCCCTAGGCCATTCTGGTTAAGCGTGTGGAGCAGCAGAATTGCGAAAAATTGTTTGCCTTCTCAACCATTTCTTGGCTTCAAACTCCCATATCTCGCGAACGGATTGACCTAACCCAAAAATTCCTACTGCATCTGAAAGTAGAAACTCGCCCGATTACAAGGGTATGTGTATTTTTTTCCCTAGGCCATTCTGGTTAAGCGTTTGGAGCAGCAGAAGTGCGAAAAATTTGTTGTCTTCTCAACCATTTCTTAGCTTCAAACTCCCATATCTCGCGAACGGATTGACCTAACCCAAAAATTCCTGTTGCATCTGAAAGTAGAAACTCGCCCGATTACAACGGTATGTGTATTTTTTCCCTAGGCCATTCTTGTTAAGCGTTTGAAGCAGCAGAATTGCGAAAAATTTTCTGCCTTCTCAACCATTTCTTGGCTTCAAACTCCCATATCTCGCGAACGGATTGTCCTAACCCAAAAATTCCTGTTGCATCTGAAAGTAGAAACTCGCCCGATTACAACGGTATGTGTATTTTTTCCCTAGGCCATTCTGGTTAAGCGTTTGGAGCAGCAGAATTGCGAAAAATTTGTTGTCCTCTCAACCATTTCTTAGTGTCAAACTCCCATATCTCGCGAACGGATTGACCTAACGCAAAAATTCCTGTTGCATCTGAAAGTAGAAACTCTCCCGATTACAACGGTATGTGTATTTTTTCCCTAGGCCATTCTTGTTAAGCGTTTGGAGCAGCAGAATTGCGAAAAATTTTCTGCCTTCTCAACCATTTCTTGGCTTCAAACTCCCATATCTCGCGAACGGATTGTCCTAACCCAAAAATTCCTGTTGCATCTGAAAGTAGAAACTCGCCCGATTACAACGGTATGTGTATTTTTTCCCTAGGCCATTCTGGTTAAGCGTTTGGAGCAGCAGAATTGCGAAAAATTTGTTGTCCTCTCAACCATTTCTTAGCGTCAAACTCCCATATCTCGCGAACGGATTGACCTAACCCAAAAATTCCTGTAGCGTCTGAAAGTAGAAACTCGCCCGATTACAACGGTATGTGTATTTTTTTCCCTAGGCCATTCTGGTTAAGCGTTTGGAGCAGCAGAAGTGCGAAAAATTTGTTGTCTTCTCAACCATTTCTTAGCTTCAAACTCCCATATCTCGCGAACGGATTGACCTAACCCAAAAATTCCTGTTGCATCTGAAAGTAGAAACTCGCCCGATTACAACGGTATGTGTATTTTTTCCCTAGGCCATTCTTGTTAAGCGTTTGAAGCAGCAGAATTGCGAAAAATTTTCTGCCTTCTCAACCATTTCTTGGCTTCAAAATCCCATATCTCGCGAACGGATTGTCCTAACCCAAAAATTCCTGTTGCATCTGAAAGTAGAAACTCGCCCGATTACAACGGTATGTGTATTTTTTCCCTAGGCCATTCTGGTTAAGCGTTTGGAGCAGCAGAATTGCGAAAAATTTGTTGTCCTCTCAACCATTTCTTAGTGTCAAATTCCCATATCTCGCGAACGGATTGACCTAACGCAAAAATTCCTGTTGCATCTGAAAGTAGAAACTCGCCCGATTACAACGGTATGTGTATTTTTTCCCTAGGCCATTCTTGTTAAGCGTTTGGAGCAGCAGAATTGCGAAAAATTTTCTGCCTTCTCAACCATTTCTTGGCTTCAAACTCCCATATCTCGCGAACGGATTGTCCTAACCCAAAAATTCCTGTTGCATCTGAAAGTAGAAACTCGCCCGATTACAACGGTATGTGTATTTTTTCCCTAGGCCATTCTGGTTAAGCGTTTGGAGCAGCAGAATTGCGAAAAATTTGTTGTCCTCTCAACCAATTCTTAGATTCAAACTCCCATATCTCGCGAACGGATTGACCTAACCCAAAAATTCCTGTTGCATCTGAAAGTAGGAACTCGCCCGATTACAACGGTATGTGTATTTTTTCCCTAGGCCATTCTGGTTAAGCGTTTAGAGCAGCAGAATTGCGAAAAATTTGTTGTCCTCTCAACCATTTCTTAGCGTCAAACTCCCATATCTCGCGAACGGATTGACCTAACCCAAAAATTCCTGTTGCATCTGAAAGTAGAAACCCGCCCGATTTCAACGGTATGTGTATTTTTTCCCTAGGCCATTCTTGTTAAGCGTTTGGAGCAGCAGAATTGCGAAAAATTTTCTGCCTTCTCAACCATTTCTTGGCTTCAAACTCCCATATCTCGCGAACGGATTGTCCTAACCCAAAAATTCCTGTTGCATCTGAAAGTAGAAACTCGCCCGATTACAACGGTATGTGTATTTTTTCCCTAGGCCATTCTGGTTAAGCGTGTGGAGCAGCAGAATTGCGAAAAATTGTTTGCCTTCTCAACCATTTCTTGGCTTCAAACTCCCATATCTCGCGAACGGATTGACCTAACCCAAAAATTCCTACTGCATCTGAAAGTAGAAACTCGCCCGATTACAAGGGTATGTGTATTTTTTCCCTAGGCCATTCTGGTTAAGCGTTTGGAGCAGCAGAATTGCGAAAAATTTGTTGTCCTATCAACCATTTCTTAGCGTCAAACTCCCATATCTCGCGAACGGATTGACCTAACCCAAAAATTCCTGTAGCGTCTGAAAGTAGAAACTCGCCCGATTACAACGGTATGTGTATTTTTTTCCCTAGGCCATTCTGGTTAAGCGTTTGGAGCAGCAGAAGTGCGAAAAATTTGTTGTCTTCTCAACCATTTCTTGGCTTCAAACTCCCATATCTCGCGAACGGATTGTCCTAACCCAAAAATTCCTGTTGCATCTGAAAGTAGAAACTCGCCCGATTACAACGGTATGTGAATTTTTTCCTAAGCCATTCTGGTTAAGCGTGTGGAGCAGCGGAATTGCGAAAAATTGTTTGCCTTCTCAACCATTTCTTGGCTTCAAACTCCCATATCTCGCGAACGGATTGACCTAACCCAAAAATTCCTACTGCATCTGAAAGTAGAAACTCGCCCGATTACAACGGTATGTGTATTTTTTCCCTAGGCCATTCTGGTTAAGCGTTTAGAGCAGCAGAATTGCGAAAAATTTGTTGTCCTCTCAACCATTTCTTAGCGTCAAACTCCCATATCTCGCGAACGGATTGACCTAACCCAAAAATTCCTGTTGCATCTGAAAGTAGAAACCCGCCCGATTTCAACGGTATGTGTATTTTTTCCCTAGGCCATTCTTGTTAAGCGTTTGGAGCAGCAGAATTGCGAAAAATTTTCTGCCTTCTCAACCATTTCTTGGCTTCAAACTCCCATATCTCGCGAACGGATTGTCCTAACCCAAAAATTCCTGTTGCATCTGAAAGTAGAAACTCGCCCGATTACAACGGTATGTGTATTTTTTCCCTAGGCCATTCTGGTTAAGCGTGTGGAGCAGCAGAATTGCGAAAAATTGTTTGCCTTCTCAACCATTTCTTGGCTTCAAACTCCCATATCTCGCGAACGGATTGACCTAACCCAAAAATTCCTACTGCATCTGAAAGTAGAAACTCGCCCGATTACAAGGGTATGTGTATTTTTTCCCTAGGCCATTCTGGTTAAGCGTTTGGAGCAGCAGAATTGCGAAAAATTTGTTGTCCTATCAACCATTTCTTAGCGTCAAACTCCCATATCTCGCGAACGGATTGACCTAACCCAAAAATTCCTGTAGCGTCTGAAAGTAGAAACTCGCCCGATTACAACGGTATGTGTATTTTTTTCCCTAGGCCATTCTGGTTAAGCGTTTGGAGCAGCAGAAGTGCGAAAAATTTGTTGTCTTCTCAACCATTTCTTAGCTTCAAACTCCCATATCTCGCGAACGGATTGACCTAACCCAAAAATTCCTGTTGCATCTGAAAGTAGAAACTCGCCCGATTACAACGGTATGTGTATTTTTTCCCTAGGCCATTCTTGTTAAGCGTTTGAAGCAGCAGAATTGCGAAAAATTTTCAGCCTTCTCAACCATTTCTTGGCTTCAAACTCCCATATCTCGCGAACGGATTGTCCTATCCCAAAAATTCCTGTTGCATCTGAAAGTAGAAACTCGCCCGATTACAACGGTATGTGCATTTTTTCCCTAGGCCATTCTGGTTAAGCGTGTGGAGCAGCAGAATTGCGAAAAATTTTTTGCCTTCTCAACCATTTCTTGGCTTCAAACTCCCATATCTCGCGAACGGATTGACCTAACCCAAAAATTCCTACTGCATCTGAAAGTAGAAACTCGCCCGATTACAACGGTATGTGTATTTTTTCCCTAGGCCATTCTGGTTAAGCGTTTGGAGCAGCAGAATTGCGAAAAATTTGTTGTCCTCTCAACAATTTCTTAGCGTCAAACTCCAATATCTCGCGAACGGATTGAACAAACCCAAAAATTCCTGTAGCGTCTGAAAGTAGAAACTCGCCCGATTACAACGGTATGTGTATTTTTTCCCTAGGCCATTCTGGTTAAGCGTTTGGAGCAGCAGAATTGCGAAAAATTTTTTGCCTTCTCAACCATTTCTTGGCTTCAAACTCCCATATCTCGCGAACGGATTGACCTAACCCAAAAATTCCTGTTGCATCTGAAAGTAGAAACTCGCCCGATTACAACGGTATGTGTATTTTTTCCCTAGGCCATTCTGGTTAAGCGTGTGGAGCAGCAGAATTGCGAAAAATTGTTTGCCTTCTCAACCATTTCTTGGCTTCAAACTCCCATATCTCGCGAACGGATTGTCCTATCCCAAAAATTCCTGTTGCATCTGAAAGTAGAAACTCGCCCGATTACAACGGTATGTGCATTTTTTCCCTAGGCCATTCTGGTTAAGCGTGTGGAGCAGCAGAATTGCGAAAAATTTTTTGCCTTCTCAACCATTTCTTGGCTTCAAACTCCCATATCTCGCGAACGGATTGACCTAACCCAAAAATTCCTACTGCATCTGAAAGTAGAAACTCGCCCGATTACAACGGTATGTGTATTTTTTCCCTAGGCCATTCTGGTTAAGCGTTTGGAGCAGCAGAAGTGCGAAAAATTTGTTGTCTTCTCAACCATTTCTTAGCTTCAAACTCCCATATCTCGCGAACGGATTGACCTAACCAAAAAATTCCTGTTGCATCTGAAAGTAGAAACTCGCCCGATTACAACGGTATGTGCATTTTTTCCCTAGGCCATTCTTGTTAAGCGTTTGGAGCAGCAGAATTGCGAAAAATTTTCTGCCTTCTCAACCATTTCTTGGCTTCAAACTCCCATATCTCGCGAACGGATTGTCCTAACCCAAAAATTCCTGTTGCATCTGAAAGTAGAAACTCGCCCGATTACAACCGTATGTGTATTTTTTCCCTAGGCCATTCTGGTTAAGCGTTTGGAGCAGCAGAATTGCGAAAAATTTGTTGTCCTCTCAACCATTTCTTAGAGTCAAACTCCCATATCTCGCGAACGGATTGACCTAACCCAAAAATTCCTGAAGCGTCTGAAAGTAGAAACTCGCCCGATTACAACGGTATGTGTATTTTTTCCGTAGGCCATTCTTGTTAAGCGTTTGGAGCAGCAGAATTGCGAAAAATTTTTTGCCTTCTCAACCATTTCTTGGCTTCAAACTCCCATATCTCGCGAACGGATTGACCTAACTCAAAAATTCCTGTTGCGTCTGAAAGTAGAAACTCGCCCGATTACAGCGGTATGTGTATTTTTACCCTAGGCCATTCTTGTTAAGCGTTTGGAGCAGCAGAATTGCGAAAAATTTTTCGCCTTCTCAACCATTCCTTGGCGTCAAACTCCCATATCTCGCGAACGGATTGACCTATCCCAAATATTCCTATTGTATCTGAAAGTAGAAACTCGCTCGATAACAGCGGTATGTGTATTTTTTCCCTAGGCTATTCTGGTTAAGCGTTTGGAGCAGCAGAATTGCGAAAAATTTTTTGCCTTCTCAACCATTTCTTGGCTTCAAACTCCCATATCTCGCGAACGGATTGACCTAACCCAAAAATTCCTGTTGCATCTGAAAGTAGAAACTCGCCCGATTACAACGGTATGTGTATTTTTTCCCTAGGCCATTCTTGTTAAGCGTTTGAAGCAGCAGAATTGCGAAAAATTTTCTGCCTTCTCAACCATTTCTTGGCTTCAAACTCCCATATCTCGCGAACGGATTGTCCTAACCCAAAAATTCCTGTTGCATCTGAAAGTAGAAACTCGCCTGATTACAACGGTATGTGTATTTTTTCCCTAGGCCATTCTGGTTAAGCGTTTGGAGCAGCAGAATTGCGAAAAATTTGTTGTCCTCTCAACCATTTCTTAGTGTCAAACTCCCATATCTCGCGAACGGATTGTCCTAACCCAAAAATTCCTGTTGCATCTGAAAGTAGAAACTCGCCCGATTACAACGGTATGTGAATTTTTTTCCTAAGCCATTCTGGTTAAGCGTGTGGAGCAGCAGAATTGCGAAAAATTGTTTGCCTTCTCAACCATTTCTTGGCTTCAAACTCCCATATCTCGCGAACGGATTGACCTAACCCAAAAATTCCTACTGCATCTGAAAGTAGAAACTCGCCCGATTACAACGGTATGTGTATTTTTTCCCTAGGCCATTCTTGTTAAGCGTTTGGAGCAGCAGAATTGCGAAAAATTTTCTGCCTTCTCATCCATTTCTTGGCTTCAAACTCCCATATCTCGCGAACGGATTGTCCTAACCCAAAAATTCCTGTTGCATCTGAAAGTAGAAACACGCCCGATTACAACGGTATGTGTATTTTTTCCCTAGGCCATTCTGGTTAAGCGTTTGGAGCAGCAGAATTGCGAAAAATTTTTTGCCTTCTCAACCATTTCTTGGCTTCAAACTCCCATATCTCGCGAACGGATTGACCTAACCCAAAAATTCCTGTTGCATCTGAAAGTAGAAACTCGCCCGATTACAAGGGTATGTGTATTTTTTCCCTAGGTCATTCTGGTTAAGCGTTTGGAGCAGCAGAATTGCGAAAAATTTGTTGTCCTATCAACCATTTCTTAGCGTCAAACTCCCATATCTCGCGAACGGATTGACCTAACCCAAAAATTCCTGTAGCGTCTGAAAGTAGAAACTCGCCCGATTACAACGGTATGTGTATTTTTTTCCCTAGGCCATTCTGGTTAAGCGTTTGGAGCAGCAGAAGTGCGAAAAATTTGTTGTCTTCTCAACCATTTCTTGGCTTCAAACTCCCATATCTCGCGAACGGATTGTCCTATCCCAAAAATTCCTGTTGCATCTGAAAGTAGAAACTCGCCCGATTACAACGGTATGTGCATTTTTTCCCTAGGCCATTCTGGTTAAGCGTGTGGAGCAGCAGAATTGCGAAAAATTTTTTGCCTTCTCAACCATTTCTTGGCTTCAAACTCCCATATCTCGCGAACGGATTGACCTAACCCAAAAATTCCTACTGCATCTGAAAGTAGAAACTCGCCCGATTACAACGGTATGTGTATTTTTTCCCTAGGCCATTCTGGTTAAGCGTTTGGAGCAGCAGAAGTGCGAAAAATTTGTTGTCTTCTCAACCATTTCTTAGCTTCAAACTCCCATATCTCGCGAACGGATTGACCTAACCAAAAAATTCCTGTTGCATCTGAAAGTAGAAACTCGCCCGATTACAACGGTATGTGTATTTTTTCCCTAGGCCATTCTTGTTAAGCGTTTGGAGCAGCAGAATTGCGAAAAATTTTCTGCCTTCTCAACCATTTCTTGGCTTCAAACTCCCATATCTCGCGAACGGATTGTCCTAACCCAAAAATTCCTGTTGCATCTGAAAGTAGAAACTCGCCCGATTACAACCGTATGTGTATTTTTTCCCTAGGCCATTCTGGTTAAGCGTTTGGAGCAGCAGAATTGCGAAAAATTTGTTGTCCTCTCAACCATTTCTTAGAGTCAAACTCCCATATCTCGCGAACGGATTGACCTAACCCAAAAATTCCTGAAGCGTCTGAAAGTAGAAACTCGCCCGATTACAACGGTATGTGTATTTTTTCCGTAGGCCATTCTTGTTAAGCGTTTGGAGCAGCAGAATTGCGAAAAATTTTTTGCCTTCTCAACCATTTCTTGGCTTCAAACTCCCATATCTCGCGAACGGATTGACCTAACTCAAAAATTCCTGTTGCGTCTGAAAGTAGAAACTCGCCCGATTACAGCGGTATGTGTATTTTTACCCTAGGCCATTCTTGTTAAGCGTTTGGAGCAGCAGAATTGCGAAAAATTTTTCGCCTTCTCAACCATTCCTTGGCGTCAAACTCCCATATCTCGCGAACGGATTGACCTATCCCAAATATTCCTATTGTATCTGAAAGTAGAAACTCGCTCGATAACAGCGGTATGTGTATTTTTTCCCTAGGCTATTCTGGTTAAGCGTTTGGAGCAGCAGAATTGCGAAAAATTTTTTGCCTTCTCAACCATTTCTTGGCTTCAAACTCCCATATCTCGCGAACGGATTGACCTAACCCAAAAATTCCTGTTGCATCTGAAAGTAGAAACTCGCCCGATTACAACGGTATGTGTATTTTTTCCCTAGGCCATTCTGGTTAAGCGTTTGGAGCAGCAGAATTGCGAAAAATTTGTTGTCCTCTCAACCATTTCTTAGTGTCAAACTCCCATATCTCGCGAACGGATTGTCCTAACCCAAAAATTCCTGTTGCATCTGAAAGTAGAAACTCGCCCGATTACAACGGTATGTGAATTTTTTTCCTAAGCCATTCTGGTTAAGCGTGTGGAGCAGCAGAATTGCGAAAAATTGTTTGCCTTCTCAACCATTTCTTGGCTTCAAACTCCCATATCTCGCGAACGGATTGACCTAACCCAAAAATTCCTACTGCATCTGAAAGTAGAAACTCGCCCGATTACAACGGTATGTGTATTTTTTCCCTAGGCCATTCTTGTTAAGCGTTTGGAGCAGCAGAATTGCGAAAAATTTTCTGCCTTCTCAACCATTTCTTGGCTTCAAACTCCCATATCTCGCGAACGGATTGTCCTAACCCAAAAATTCCTGTTGCATCTGAAAGTAGAAACACGCCCGATTACAACGGTATGTGTATTTTTTCCCTAGGCCATTCTGGTTAAGCGTGTGGAGCAGCAGAATTGCGAAAAATTGTTTGCCTTCTCAACCATTTCTTGGCTTCAAACTCCCATATCTCGCGAACGGATTGACCTAACCCAAAAATTCCTACTGCATCTGAAAGTAGAAACTCGCCCGATTACAAGGGTATGTGTATTTTTTCCCTAGGCCATTCTGGTTAAGCGTTTGGAGCAGCAGAATTGCGAAAAATTTGTTGTCCTCTCAACCATTTCTTAGCGTCAAACTCCCATATCTCGCGAACGGATTGACTTAACCCAAAAATTTCTGTAGCGTCTGAAATTAGAAACTCGCCCGATTACAACGGTATGTGTATTTTTTTCCCTAGGCCATTCTGGTTAAGCGTTTGGAGCAGCAGAATTGCGAAAAATTTGTTGTCCTCTCAACCATTTCTTAGTGTCAAACTCCCATATCTCGCGAACGGATTGTCCTAACCCAAAAATTCCTGTTGCATCTGAAAGTAGAAACTCGCCCGATTACAACGGTATGTGAATTTTTTTCCTAAGCCATTCTGGTTAAGCGTGTGGAGCAGCAGAATTGCGAAAAATTGTTTGCCTTCTCAACCATTTCTTAGCTTCAAACTCCCATATCTCGCGAACGGATTGACCTAACCCAAAAATTCCTGTTGCATCTGAAAGTAGAAACTCGCCCGATTACAACGGTATGTGTATTTTTTCCCTAGGCCATTCTTGTTAAGCGTTTGAAGCAGCAGAATTGCGAAAAATTTGTTGTCCTCTCAACCATTTCTTAGTGTCAAACTCCCATATCTCGCGAACGGATTGACCTAACGCAAAAATTCCTGTTGCATCTGAAAGTAGAAACTCGCCCGATTACAACGGTATGTGTATTTTTTCCCTAGGCCATTCTTGTTAAGCGTTTGGAGCAGCAGAATTGCGAAAAATTTTCTGCCTTCTCAACCATTTCTTGGCTTCAAACTCCCATATCTCGCGAACGGATTGTCCTAACCCAAAAATTCCTGTTGCATCTGAAAGTAGAAACTCGCCCGATTACAACGGTATGTGTATTTTTTCCCTAGGCCATTCTTGTTAAGCGTTTGGAGCAGCAGAATTGCGAAAAATTTTCTGCCTTCTCAACCATTTCTTGGCTTCAAACTCCCATATCTCGCGAACGGATTGTCCTAACCCAAAAATTCCTGTTGCATCTGAAAGTAGAAACTCGCCCGATTACAACGGTATGTGTATTTTTTCCCTAGGCCATTCTGGTTAAGCGTTTGGAGCAGCAGAATTGCGAAAAATTTGTTGTCCTCTCAACCAATTCTTAGATTCAAACTCCCATATCTCGCGAACGGATGGACCTAACCCAAAAATTCCTGTTGCATCTGAAAGTAGGAACTCGCCCGATTACAACGGTATGTGTATTTTTTCCCTAGGCCATTCTTGTTAAGCGTTTGAAGCAGCAGAATTGCGAAAAATTTTCTGCCTTCTCAACCATTTCTTGGCTTCAAACTCCCATATCTCGCGAACGGATTGTCCTAACCCAAAAATTCCTGTAGCGTCTGAAAGTAGAAACTCGCCCGATTACAACGGTATGTGTATTTTTTTCCCTAGGCCATTCTGGTTAAGCGTTTGGAGCAGCAGAATTGCGAAAAATTTGTTGTCTTCTCAACCATTTCTTAGCTTCAAACTCCCATATCTCGCGAACGGATTGACCTAACCGAAAAATTCCTGTTGCATCTGAAAGTAGAAACTCGCCCGATTACAACGGTATGTGTATTTTTTCCCTAGGCCATTCTTGTTAAGCGTTTGAAGCAGCAGAATTGCGAAAAATTGTTTGCCTTCTCAACCATTTCTTGGCTTCAAACTCCCATATCTCGCGAACGGATTGACCTAACCCAAAAATTCCTACTGCATCTGAAAGTAGAAACTCGCCCGATTACAACGGTATGTGTATTTTTTCCCTAGGCCATTCTGGTTAAGCGTTTAGAGCAGCAGAATTGCGAAAAATTTGTTGTCCTCTCAACCATTTCTTAGCGTCAAACTCCCATATCTCGCGAACGGATTGACCTAACCCAAAAATTCCTGTTGCATCTGAAAGTAGAAACCCGCCCGATTTCAACGGTATGTGTATTTTTTCCCTAGGCCATTCTTGTTAAGCGTTTGGAGCAGCAGAATTGCGAAAAATTTTCTGCCTTCTCAACCATTTCTTGGCTTCAAACTCCCATATCTCGCGAACGGATTGTCCTAACCCAAAAATTCCTGTTGCATCTGAAAGTAGAAACTCGCCCGATTACAACGGTATGTGTATTTTTTCCCTAGGCCATTCTGGTTAAGCGTGTGGAGCAGCAGAATTGCGAAAAATTGTTTGCCTTCTCAACCATTTCTTGGCTTCAAACTCCCATATCTCGCGAACGGATTGACCTAACCCAAAAATTCCTACTGCATCTGAAAGTAGAAACTCGCCCGAGTACAAGGGTATGTGTATTTTTTCCCTAGGCCATTCTGGTTAAGCGTTTGGAGCAGCAGAATTGCGAAAAATTTGTTGTCCTATCAACCATTTCTTAGCGTCAAACTCCCATATCTCGCGAACGGATTGACCTAACCCAAAAATTCCTGTAGCGTCTGAAAGTAGAAACTCGCCCGATTACAACGGTATGTGTATTTTTTTCCCTAGGCCATTCTGGTTAAGCGTTTGGAGCAGCAGAATTGCGAAAAATTTGTTGTCTTCTCAACCATTTCTTAGCTTCAAACTCCCATATCTCGCGAACGGATTGACCTAACCGAAAAATTCCTGTTGCATCTGAAAGTAGAAACTCGCCCGATTACAACGGTATGTGTATTTTTTCCCTAGGCCATTCTTGTTAAGCGTTTGAAGCAGCAGAATTGCGAAAAATTTTCAGCCTTCTCAACCATTTCTTGGCTTCAAACTCCCATATCTCGCGAACGGATTGTCCTATCCCAAAAATTCCTGTTGCATCTGAAAGTAGAAACTCGCCCGATTACAACGGTATGTGTATTTTTTCCCTAGGCCATTCTGGTTAAGCGTTTGGAGCAGCAGAAATGCGAAAAATTTTTTGCCTTCTCAACCATTTCTTGGCTTCAAACTCCCATATCTCGCGAACGGATTGACCTAACCCAAAAATTCCTATTGCATCTGAAAGTAGAAACTCGCCCGATTACAACGGTATGTGTATTTTTTCCCTAGGCCATTCTGGTTAAGCGTTTGGAGCAGCAGAATTGCGAAAAATTTTTTGCCTTCTCAACCATTTCTTGGCTTCAAACTCCCATATCTCGCGAACGGATTGACCTAACCCAAAAATTCCTATTGCATCTGAAAGTAGAAACTCGCCCGATTACAACGGTATGTGTATTTTTTCCCTAGGCCATTCTGGTTAAGCGTTTGGAGCAGCAGAATTGCGAAAAATTTGTTGTCTTCTCAACCATTCCTTGGCTTCAAACTCCCATATCTCGCGAACGGATTGACCTAACTCAAAAATTCCTGTTGCGTCTGAAAGTAGAAACTCGCCCGATTACAGCGGTATGTGTATTTTTACCCTAGGCCATTCTTGTTAAGCGTTTGGAGCAGCAGAATTGCGAAAAATTTTTCGCCTTCTCAACCATTCCTTGGCGTCAAACTCCCATATCTCGCGAACGGATTGACCTAACCCAAAAATTCCTGTTGCATCTGAAAGTAGAAACTCGCCCGATTACTACGGTATGTGTATTTTTTCCCTAGGGCATTCTGGTTAAGCGTTTGGAGCAGCAGAATTGCGAAAAATTTTTTGCCTTCTCAACCATTCCTTGGCTTCAAACTCCCATGTCTCGCGAACGGATTGACCTAACTCAAAAATTCCTGTTGCGTCTGAAAGTAGAAACTCGCCCGATTACAGCGGTATGTGTATTTTTACCCTAGGCCATTCTTGTTAAGCGTTTGGAGCAGCAGAATTGCGAAAAATTTGTCGCCTTCTCAACCATTTCTTGGCTTCAAACTCCCATATCTCGCGAACGGATTGACCTAACCCAAAAATTCCTATTGTATCTGAAAGTAGAAACTCGCCCGATTACAGCGGTATGTGTATTTTTTCCCTAGGCCATTCTGGTTAAGTGTTTGGAGCAGCAGAATTGCGAAAAATTTTTTGCCTTCTCAACCATTTCTTGGCTTCAAACTCCCATATCTCGCGAACGGATTGACCTAACCCAAAAATTCCTATTGCATCTGAAAGTAGAAACTCGTCCGATTACAACGGTATGTGTATTTTTTCCCTAGGCCATTCTGGTTAAGCGTTTGGAGCAGCGGAATTGCGAAAAATTTGTTGTCTTCTCAACCATTTCTTAGCGTCAAACTCCCATATCTCTCGAACGGATTGACCTAACCCAAAAATCCCTGTTGCATCTGAAAGTAGAAACTCGCCCGATTACAACGGTATGTGTATTTTTTCCCTAGGCCATTCTTGTTAAGCGTTTGGAGCAGCAGAATTGCGAAAAATTTTTTGCCTTCTCAACCATTTCTTGGCTTCAAACTCCCATATCTCGCGAACGGATTGACCTAACCCAAAAATTCCTACTGCATCTGAAAGTAGAAACTCGCCCGATTACAACGGTATGTGTATTTTTTCCCTAGGCCATTCTTGTTAAGCGTTTGAAGCAGCAGAATTGCGAAAAATTTTCTGCCTTCTCAACCATTTCTTGGCTTCAAAATCCCATATCTCGCGAACGGATTGTCCTAACCCAAAAATTCCTGTTGCATCTGAAAGTAGAAACTCGCCCGATTACAACGGTATGTGTATTTTTTCCCTAGGCCATTCTGGTTAAGCGTTTGGAGCAGCAGAATTGCGAAAAATTTGTTGTCCTCTCAACCATTTCTTAGTGTCAAACTCCCATATCTCGCGAACGGATTGACCTAACGCAAAAATTCCTGTTGCATCTGAAAGTAGAAACTCGCCCGATTACAACGGTATGTGTATTTTTTCCCTAGGCCATTCTTGTTAAGCGTTTGGAGCAGCAGAATTGCGAAAAATTTTCTGCCTTCTCAACCATTTCTTGGCTTCAAACTCCCATATCTCGCGAACGGATTGTCCTAACCCAAAAATTCCTGTTGCATCTGAAAGTAGAAACTCGCCCGATTACAACGGTATGTGTATTTTTTCCCTAGGCCATTCTGGTTAAGCGTTTGGAGCAGCAGAATTGCGAAAAATTTGTTGTCCTCTCAACCAATTCTTAGATTCAAACTCCCATATCTCGCGAACGGATTGACCTAACCCAAAAATTCCTGTTGCATCTGAAAGTAGGAACTCGCCCGATTACAACGGTATGTGTATTTTTTCCCTAGGCCATTCTGGTTAAGCGTTTGGAGCAGCAGAATTGCGAAAAATTTGTTGTCCTCTCAACCATTTCTTAGCGTCAAACTCCAATATCTCGCGAACGGATTGAACAAACCCAAAAATTCCTGTAGCGTCTGAAAGTAGAAACTCGCCCGATTACAACGGTATGTGTATTTTTTCCCTAGGCCATTCTGGTTAAGCGTTTGGAGCAGCAGAAATGCGAAAAATTTTTTGCCTTCTCAACCATTTCTTGGCTTCAAACTCCCATATCTCGCGAACGGATTGACCTAACCCAAAAATTCCTGTTGCATCTGAAAGTAGAAACTCGCCCGATTACAACGGTATGTGTATTTTTTCCCTAGGCCATTCTGGTTAAGCGTGTGGAGCAGCAGAATTGCGAAAAATTGTTTGCCTTCTCAACCATTTCTTGGCTTCAAACTCCCATATCTCGCGAACGGATTGACCTAACCCAAAAATTCCTACTGCATCTGAAAGTAGAAACTCGCCCGATTACAAGGGTATGTGTATTTTTTCCCTAGGCCATTCTGGTTAAGCGTTTGGAGCAGCAGAATTGCGAAAAATTTTTTGCCTTCTCAACCATTTCTTGGCTTCAAACTCCCATATCTCGCGAACGGATTGACCTAACCCAAAAATTCCTATTGCATCTGAAAGTAGAAACTCGCCCGATTACAACGGTATGTGTATTTTTTCCCTAGGCCATTCTGGTTAAGCGTTTGGAGCAGCAGAATTGCGAAAAATTTGTTGTCTTCTCAACCATTCCTTGGCTTCAAACTCCCATATCTCGCGAACGGATTGACCTAACTCAAAAATTCCTGTTGCGTCTGAAAGTAGAAACTCGCCCGATTACAGCGGTATGTGTATTTTTACCCTAGGCCATTCTTGTTAAGCGTTTGGAGCAGCAGAATTGCGAAAAATTTTTCGCCTTCTCAACCATTCCTTGGCGTCAAACTCCCATATCTCGCGAACGGATTGACCTAACCCAAAAATTCCTGTTGCATCTGAAAGTAGAAACTCGCCCGATTACTACGGTATGTGTATTTTTTCCCTAGGGCATTCTGGTTAAGCGTTTGGAGCAGCAGAATTGCGAAAAATTTTTTGCCTTCTCAACCATTCCTTGGCTTCAAACTCCCATGTCTCGCGAACGGATTGACCTAACTCAAAAATTCCTGTTGCGTCTGAAAGTAGAAACTCGCCCGATTACAGCGGTATGTGTATTTTTACCCTAGGCCATTCTTGTTAAGCGTTTGGAGCAGCAGAATTGCGAAAAATTTGTCGCCTTCTCAACCATTTCTTGGCTTCAAACTCCCATATCTCGCGAACGGATTGACCTAACCCAAAAATTCCTATTGTATCTGAAAGTAGAAACTCGCCCGATTACAGCGGTATGTGTATTTTTTCCCTAGGCCATTCTGGTTAAGTGTTTGGAGCAGCAGAATTGCGAAAAATTTTTTGCCTTCTCAACCATTTCTTGGCTTCAAACTCCCATATCTCGCGAACGGATTGACCTAACCCAAAAATTCCTATTGCATCTGAAAGTAGAAACTCGTCCGATTACAACGGTATGTGTATTTTTTCCCTAGGCCATTCTGGTTAAGCGTTTGGAGCAGCGGAATTGCGAAAAATTTGTTGTCTTCTCAACCATTTCTTAGCGTCAAACTCCCATATCTCTCGAACGGATTGACCTAACCCAAAAATCCCTGTTGCATCTGAAAGTAGAAACTCGCCCGATTACAACGGTATGTGTATTTTTTCCCTAGGCCATTCTTGTTAAGCGTTTGGAGCAGCAGAATTGCGAAAAATTTTTTGCCTTCTCAACCATTTCTTGGCTTCAAACTCCCATATCTCGCGAACGGATTGACCTAACCCAAAAATTCCTACTGCATCTGAAAGTAGAAACTCGCCCGATTACAACGGTATGTGTATTTTTTCCCTAGGCCATTCTTGTTAAGCGTTTGAAGCAGCAGAATTGCGAAAAATTTTCTGCCTTCTCAACCATTTCTTGGCTTCAAAATCCCATATCTCGCGAACGGATTGTCCTAACCCAAAAATTCCTGTTGCATCTGAAAGTAGAAACTCGCCCGATTACAACGGTATGTGTATTTTTTCCCTAGGCCATTCTGGTTAAGCGTTTGGAGCAGCAGAATTGCGAAAAATTTGTTGTCCTCTCAACCATTTCTTAGTGTCAAACTCCCATATCTCGCGAACGGATTGACCTAACGCAAAAATTCCTGTTGCATCTGAAAGTAGAAACTCGCCCGATTACAACGGTATGTGTATTTTTTCCCTAGGCCATTCTTGTTAAGCGTTTGGAGCAGCAGAATTGCGAAAAATTTTCTGCCTTCTCAACCATTTCTTGGCTTCAAACTCCCATATCTCGCGAACGGATTGTCCTAACCCAAAAATTCCTGTTGCATCTGAAAGTAGAAACTCGCCCGATTACAACGGTATGTGTATTTTTTCCCTAGGCCATTCTGGTTAAGCGTTTGGAGCAGCAGAATTGCGAAAAATTTGTTGTCCTCTCAACCAATTCTTAGATTCAAACTCCCATATCTCGCGAACGGATTGACCTAACCCAAAAATTCCTGTTGCATCTGAAAGTAGGAACTCGCCCGATTACAACGGTATGTGTATTTTTTCCCTAGGCCATTCTTGTTAAGCGTTTGAAGCAGCAGAATTGCGAAAAATTTTCTGCCTTCTCAACCATTTCTTGGCTTCAAACTCCCATATCTCGCGAACGGATTGTCCTAACCCAAAAATTCCTGTTGCATCTGAAAGTAGAAACTCGCCCGATTACAACGGTATGTGAATTTTTTTCCTAAGCCATTCTGGTTAAGCGTGTGGAGCAGCGGAATTGCGAAAAATTGTTTGCCTTCTCAACCATTTCTTGGCTTCAAACTCCCATATCTCGCGAACGGATTGACCTAACCCAAAAATTCCTACTGCATCTGAAAGTAGAAACTCGCCCGATTACAACGGTATGTGTATTTTTTCCCTAGGCCATTCTGGTTAAGCGTTTAGAGCAGCAGAATTGCGAAAAATTTGTTGTCCTCTCAACCATTTCTTAGCGTCAAACTCCCATATCTCGCGAACGGATTGACCTAACCCAAAAATTCCTGTTGCATCTGAAAGTAGAAACCCGCCCGATTTCAACGGTATGTGTATTTTTTCCCTAGGCCATTCTTGTTAAGCGTTTGGAGCAGCAGAATTGCGAAAAATTTTCTGCCTTCTCAACCATTTCTTGGCTTCAAACTCCCATATCTCGCGAACGGATTGTCCTAACCCAAAAATTCCTGTTGCATCTGAAAGTAGAAACTCGCCCGATTACAACGGTATGTGTATTTTTTCCCTAGGCCATTCTGGTTAAGCGTGTGGAGCAGCAGAATTGCGAAAAATTGTTTGCCTTCTCAACCATTTCTTGGCTTCAAACTCCCATATCTCGCGAACGGATTGACCTAACCCAACAATTCCTACTGCATCTGAAAGTAGAAACTCGCCCGAGTACAAGGGTATGTGTATTTTTTCCCTAGGCCATTCTGGTTAAGCGTTTGGAGCAGCAGAATTGCGAAAAATTTGTTGTCCTATCAACCATTTCTTAGCGTCAAACTCCCATATCTCGCGAACGGATTGACCTAACCCAAAAATTCCTGTAGCGTCTGAAAGTAGAAACTCGCCCGATTACAACGGTATGTGTATTTTTTTCCCTAGGCCATTCTGGTTAAGCGTTTGGAGCAGCAGAAGTGCGAAAAATTTGTTGTCTTCTCAACCATTTCTTAGCTTCAAACTCCCATATCTCGCGAACGGATTGACCTAACCCAAAAATTCCTGTTGCATCTGAAAGTAGAAACTCGCCCGATTACAACGGTATGTGTATTTTTTCCCTAGGCCATTCTTGTTAAGCGTTTGAAGCAGCAGAATTGCGAAAAATTTTCAGCCTTCTCAACCATTTCTTGGCTTCAAACTCCCATATCTCGCGAACGGATTGTCCTATCCCAAAAATTCCTGTTGCATCTGAAAGTAGAAACTCGCCCGATTACAACGGTATGTGCATTTTTTCCCTAGGCCATTCTGGTTAAGCGTGTGGAGCAGCAGAATTGCGAAAAATTTTTTGCCTTCTCAACCATTTCTTGGCTTCAAACTCCCATATCTCGCGAACGGATTGACCTAACCCAAAAATTCCTACTGCATCTGAAAGTAGAAACTCGCCCGATTACAACGGTATGTGTATTTTTTCCCTAGGCCATTCTGGTTAAGCGTTTGGAGCAGCAGAATTGCGAAAAATTTGTTGTCCTCTCAACCATTTCTTAGCGTCAAACTCCAATATCTCGCGAACGGATTGAACAAACCCAAAAATTCCTGTAGCGTCTGAAAGTAGAAACTCGCCCGATTACAACGGTATGTGTATTTTTTCCCTAGGCCATTCTGGTTAAGCGTTTGGAGCAGCAGAATTGCGAAAAATTTTTTGCCTTCTCAACCATTTCTTGGCTTCAAACTCCCATATCTCGCGAACGGATTGACCTAACCCAAAAATTCCTGTTGCATCTGAAAGTAGAAACTCGCCCGATTACAACGGTATGTGTATTTTTTCCCTAGGCCATTCTGGTTAAGCGTGTGGAGCAGCAGAATTGCGAAAAATTGTTTGCCTTCTCAACCATTTCTTGGCTTCAAACTCCCATATCTCGCGAACGGATTGACCTAACCCAAAAATTCCTACTGCATCTGAAAGTAGAAACTCGCCCGATTACAAGGGTATGTGTATTTTTTCCCTAGGCCATTCTGGTTAAGCGTTTGGAGCAGCAGAATTGCGAAAAATTTGTTGTCCTATCAACCATTTCTTAGCGTCAAACTCCCATATCTCGCGAACGGATTGACCTAACCCAAAAATTCCTGTAGCGTCTGAAAGTAGAAACTCGCCCGATTACAACGGTATGTGTATTTTTTTCCCTAGGCCATTCTGGTTAAGCGTTTGGAGCAGCAGAAGTGCGAAAAATTTGTTGTCTTCTCAACCATTTCTTGGCTTCAAACTCCCATATCTCGCGAACGGATTGTCCTATCCCAAAAATTCCTGTTGCATCTGAAAGTAGAAACTCGCCCGATTACAACGGTATGTGCATTTTTTCCCTAGGCCATTCTGGTTAAGCGTGTGGAGCAGCAGAATTGCGAAAAATTTTTTGCCTTCTCAACCATTTCTTGGCTTCAAACTCCCATATCTCGCGAACGGATTGACCTAACCCAAAAATTCCTACTGCATCTGAAAGTAGAAACTCGCCCGATTACAAGGGTATGTGTATTTTTTCCCTAGGCCATTCTGGTTAAGCGTTTGGAGCAGCAGAATTGCGAAAAATTTGTTGTCCTCTCAACCATTTCTTAGCGTCAAACTCCCATATCTCGCGAACGGATTGACCTAACCCAAAAATTCCTGTAGCGTCTGAAAGTAGAAACTCGCCCGATTACAACGGTATGTGTATTTTTTTCCCTAGGCCATTCTGGTTAAGCGTTTGGAGCAGCAGAAGTGCGAAAAATTTGTTGTCTTCTCAACCATTTCTTAGCTTCAAACTCCCATATCTCGCGAACGGATTGACCTAACCCAAAAATTCCTGTTGCATCTGAAAGTAGAAACTCGTCCGATTACAACGGTATGTGTATTTTTTCCCTAGGCCATTCTTGTTAAGCGTTTGAAGCAGCAGAATTGCGAAAAATTTTCTGCCTTCTCAACCATTTCTTGGCTTCAAAATCCCATATCTCGCGAACGGATTGTCCTAACCCAAAAATTCCTGTTGCATCTGAAAGTAGAAACTCGCCCGATTACAACGGTATGTGTATTTTTTCCCTAGGCCATTCTGGTTAAGCGTTTGGAGCAGCAGAATTGCGAAAAATTTGTTGTCCTCTCAACCATTTCTTAGTGTCAAACTCCCATATCTCGCGAACGGATTGACCTAACGCAAAAATTCCTGTTGCATCTGAAAGTAGAAACTCGCCCGATTACAACGGTATGTGTATTTTTTCCCTAGGCCATTCTTGTTAAGCGTTTGGAGCAGCAGAATTGCGAAAAATTTTCTGCCTTCTCAACCATTTCTTGGCTTCAAACTCCCATATCTCGCGAACGGATTGTCCTAACCCAAAAATTCCTGTTGCATCTGAAAGTAGAAACTCGCCCGATTACAACGGTATGTGTATTTTTTCCCTAGGCCATTCTGGTTAAGCGTTTGGAGCAGCAGAATTGCGAAAAATTTGTTGTCCTCTCAACCAATTCTTAGATTCAAACTCCCATATCTCGCGAACGGATTGACCTAACCCAAAAATTCCTGTTGCATCTGAAAGTAGGAACTCGCCCGATTACAACGGTATGTGTATTTTTTCCCTAGGCCATTCTTGTTAAGCGTTTGAAGCAGCAGAATTGCGAAAAATTTTCTGCCTTCTCAACCATTTCTTGGCTTCAAACTCCCATATCTCGCGAACGGATTGTCCTAACCCAAAAATTCCTGTTGCATCTGAAAGTAGAAACTCGCCCGATTACAACGGTATGTGAATTTTTTTCCTAAGCCATTCTGGTTAAGCGTGTGGAGCAGCGGAATTGCGAAAAATTGTTTGCCTTCTCAACCATTTCTTGGCTTCAAACTCCCATATCTCGCGAACGGATTGACCTAACCCAAAAATTCCTACTGCATCTGAAAGTAGAAACTCGCCCGATTACAACGGTATGTGTATTTTTTCCCTAGGCCATTCTGGTTAAGCGTTTAGAGCAGCAGAATTGCGAAAAATTTGTTGTCCTCTCAACCATTTCTTAGCGTCAAACTCCCATATCTCGCGAACGGATTGACCTAACCCAAAAATTCCTGTTGCATCTGAAAGTAGAAACCCGCCCGATTTCAACGGTATGTGTATTTTTTCCCTAGGCCATTCTTGTTAAGCGTTTGGAGCAGCAGAATTGCGAAAAATTTTCTGCCTTCTCAACCATTTCTTGGCTTCAAACTCCCATATCTCGCGAACGGATTGTCCTAACCCAAAAATTCCTGTTGCATCTGAAAGTAGAAACTCGCCCGATTACAACGGTATGTGTATTTTTTCCCTAGGCCATTCTGGTTAAGCGTGTGGAGCAGCAGAATTGCGAAAAATTGTTTGCCTTCTCAACCATTTCTTGGCTTCAAACTCCCATATCTCGCGAACGGATTGACCTAACCCAACAATTCCTACTGCATCTGAAAGTAGAAACTCGCCCGAGTACAAGGGTATGTGTATTTTTTCCCTAGGCCATTCTGGTTAAGCGTTTGGAGCAGCAGAATTGCGAAAAATTTGTTGTCCTATCAACCATTTCTTAGCGTCAAACTCCCATATCTCGCGAACGGATTGACCTAACCCAAAAATTCCTGTAGCGTCTGAAAGTAGAAACTCGCCCGATTACAACGGTATGTGTATTTTTTTCCCTAGGCCATTCTGGTTAAGCGTTTGGAGCAGCAGAAGTGCGAAAAATTTGTTGTCTTCTCAACCATTTCTTAGCTTCAAACTCCCATATCTCGCGAACGGATTGACCTAACCCAAAAATTCCTGTTGCATCTGAAAGTAGAAACTCGCCCGATTACAACGGTATGTGTATTTTTTCCCTAGGCCATTCTTGTTAAGCGTTTGAAGCAGCAGAATTGCGAAAAATTTTCAGCCTTCTCAACCATTTCTTGGCTTCAAACTCCCATATCTCGCGAACGGATTGTCCTATCCCAAAAATTCCTGTTGCATCTGAAAGTAGAAACTCGCCCGATTACAACGGTATGTGCATTTTTTCCCTAGGCCATTCTGGTTAAGCGTGTGGAGCAGCAGAATTGCGAAAAATTTTTTGCCTTCTCAACCATTTCTTGGCTTCAAACTCCCATATCTCGCGAACGGATTGACCTAACCCAAAAATTCCTACTGCATCTGAAAGTAGAAACTCGCCCGATTACAACGGTATGTGTATTTTTTCCCTAGGCCATTCTGGTTAAGCGTTTGGAGCAACAGAATTGCGAAAAATTTGTTGTCCTCTCAACCATTTCTTAGCGTCAAACTCCAATATCTCGCGAACGGATTGAACAAACCCAAAAATTCCTGTAGCGTCTGAAAGTAGAAACTCGCCCGATTACAACGGTATGTGTATTTTTTCCCTAGGCCATTCTGGTTAAGCGTTTGGAGCAGCAGAATTGCGAAAAATTTTTTGCCTTCTCAACCATTTCTTGGCTTCAAACTCCCATATCTCGCGAACGGATTGACCTAACCAAAAAATTCCTGTTGCATCTGAAAGTAGAAACTCGCCCGATTACAACGGTATGTGTATTTTTTCCCTAGGCCATTCTGGTTAAGCGTGTGGAGCAGCAGAATTGCGAAAAATTGTTTGCCTTCTCAACCATTTCTTGGCTTCAAACTCCCATATCTCGCGAACGGATTGACCTAACCCAAAAATTCCTACTGCATCTGAAAGTAGAAACTCGCCCGATTACAAGGGTATGTGTATTTTTTCCCTAGGCCATTCTGGTTAAGCGTTTGGAGCAGCAGAAGTGCGAAAAATTTGTTGTCGTCTCAACCATTTCTTAGCTTCAAACTCCCATATCTCGCGAACGGATTGACCTAACCAAAAAATTCCTGTTGCATCTGAAAGTAGAAACTCGCCCGATTACAACGGTATGTGTATTTTTTCCCTAGGCCATTCTTGTTAAGCGTTTGGTGCAGCAGAATTGCGAAAAATTTTCGGCTTCTCAACCATTTCTTGGCTTCAAACTCCCATATCTCGCGAACGGATTGTCCTAACCCAAAAATTCCTGTTGCATCTGAAAGTAGAAACTCGCCCGATTACAACCGTATGTGTATTTTTTCCCTAGGCCATTCTGGTTAAGCGTTTGGAGCAGCAGAATTGCGAAAAATTTGTTGTCCTCTCAACCATTTCTTAGAGTCAAACTCCCATATCTCGCGAACGGATTGACCTAACCCAAAAATTCCTGAAGCGTCTGAAAGTAGAAACTCGCCCGATTACAACGGTATGTGTATTTTTTCCGTAGGCCATTCTTGTTAAGCGTTTGGAGCAGCAGAATTGCGAAAAATTTTTTGCCTTCTCAACCATTTCTTGGCTTCAAACTCCCATATCTCGCGAACGGATTGACCTAACTCAAAAATTCCTGTTGCGTCTGAAAGTAGAAACTCGCCCGATTACAGCGGTATGTGTATTTTTACCCTAGGCCATTCTTGTTAAGCGTTTGGAGCAGCAGAATTGCGAAAAATTTTTCGCCTTCTCAACCATTCCTTGGCGTCAAACTCCCATATCTCGCGAACGGATTGACCTATCCCAAATATTCCTATTGTATCTGAAAGTAGAAACTCGCTCGATAACAGCGGTATGTGTATTTTTTCCCTAGGCTATTCTGGTTAAGCGTTTGGAGCAGCAGAATTGCGAAAAATTTTTTGCCTTCTCAACCATTTCTTGGCTTCAAACTCCCATATCTCGCGAACGGATTGACCTAACCCAAAAATTCCTGTTGCATCTGAAAGTAGAAACTCGCCCGATTACAACGGTATGTGTATTTTTTCCCTAGGCCATTCTTGTTAAGCGTTTGAAGCAGCAGAATTGCGAAAAATTTTCTGCCTTCTCAACCATTTCTTGGCTTCAAACTCCCATATCTCGCGAACGGATTGTCCTAACCCAAAAATTCCTGTTGCATCTGAAAGTAGAAACTCGCCCGATTACAACGGTATGTGTATTTTTTCCCTAGGCCATTCTGGTTAAGCGTTTGGAGCAGCAGAATTGCGAAAAATTTGTTGTCCTCTCAACCATTTCTTAGTGTCAAACTCCCATATCTCGCGAACGGATTGTCCTAACCCAAAAATTCCTGTTGCATCTGAAAGTAGAAACTCGCCCGATTACAACGGTATGTGAATTTTTTTCCTAAGCCATTCTGGTTAAGCGTGTGGAGCAGCAGAATTGCGAAAAATTGTTTGCCTTCTCAACCATTTCTTGGCTTCAAACTCCCATATCTCGCGAACGGATTGACCTAACCCAAAAATTCCTACTGCATCTGAAAGTAGAAACTCGCCCGATTACAACGGTATGTGTATTTTTTCCCTAGGCCATTCTTGTTAAGCGTTTGGAGCAGCAGAATTGCGAAAAATTTTCTGCCTTCTCAACCATTTCTTGGCTTCAAACTCCCATATCTCGCGAACGGATTGTCCTAACCCAAAAATTCCTGTTGCATCTGAAAGTAGAAACACGCCCGATTACAACGGTATGTGTATTTTTTCCCTAGGCCATTCTGGTTAAGCGTGTGGAGCAGCAGAATTGCGAAAAATTGTTTGCCTTCTCAACCATTTCTTGGCTTCAAACTCCCATATCTCGCGAACGGATTGCCTAACCCAAAAATTCCTACTGCATCTGAAAGTAGAAACTCGCCCGATTACAAGGGTATGTGTATTTTTTCCCTAGGCCATTCTGGTTAAGCGTTTGGAGCAGCAGAATTGCGAAAAATTTGTTGTCCTCTCAACCATTTCTTAGCGTCAAACTCCCATATCTCGCGAACGGATTGACTTAACCCAAAAATTCCTGTAGCGTCTGAAATTAGAAACTCGCCCGATTACAACGGTATGTGTATTTTTTCCCTAGGCCATTCTGGTTAAGCGTTTGGAGCAGCAGAATTGCGAAAAATTTTTTGCCTTCTCAACCATTTCTTGGCTTCAAACTCCCATATCTCGCGAACGGATTGACCTAACCAAAAAATTCCTGTTGCATCTGAAAGTAGAAACTCGCCCGATTACAACGGTATGTGTATTTTTTCCCTAGGCCATTCTTGTTAAGCGTTTGAAGCAGCAGAATTGCGAAAAATTTTCTGCCTTCTCAACCATTTCTTGGCTTCAAACTCCCATATCTCGCGAACGGATTGTCCTAACCCAAAAATTCCTGTTGCATCTGAAAGTAGAAACTCGCCCGATTACAACGGTATGTGTATTTTTTCCCTAGGCCATTCTGGTTAAGCGTGTGGAGCAGCAGAATTGCGAAAAATTTTTTGCCTTCTCAACCATTTCTTGGCTTCAAACTCCCATATCTCGCGAACGGATTGACCTAACCCAAAAATTCCTACTGCATCTGAAAGTAGAAACTCGCCCGATTACAACGGTATGTGTATTTTTTCCCTAGGCCATTCTGGTTAAGCGTTTGGAGCAGCAGAATTGCGAATAATTTGTTGTCCTCTCAACCATTTCTTAGCGTCAAACTCCCATATCTCGCGAACGGATTGAACAAACCCAAAAATTCCTGTAGCGTCTGAAAGTAGAAACTCGCCCGATTACAACGGTATGTGTATTTTTTCCCTAGGCCATTCTGGTTAAGCGTTTGGAGCAGCAGAATTGCGAAAAATTTTTTGCCTTCTCAACCATTTCTTGGCTTCAAACTCCCATATCTCGCGAACGGATTGACCTAACCCAAAAATTCCTATTGCATCTGAAAGTAGAAACTCGCCCGATTACAGCGGTATGTGTATTTTTTCCCTAGGCTATTCTGGTTAAGCGTTTGGAGCAGCAGAATTGCGAAAAATTTTTTGCCTTCTCAACCATTTCTTGGCTTCAAACTCCCATATCTCGCGAACGGATTGACCTAACTCAAAAATTCCTGTTGCGTCTGAAAGTAGAAACTCGCCCGATTACAGCGGTATGTGTATTTTTACCCTAGGCCATTCTTGTTAAGCGTTTGGAGCAGCAGAATTGCGAAAAATTTTTCGCCTTCTCAACCATTCCTTGGCGTCAAACTCCCATATCTCGCGAACGGATTGACCTATCCCAAATATTCCTATTGTATCTGAAAGTAGAAACTCGCTCGATAACAGCGGTATGTGTATTTTTTTCCCTAGGCTATTCTGGTTAAGCGTTTGGAGCAGCAGAATTGCGAAAAATTTGTTGCCTTCTCAACCATTTCTTGGCTTCAAACTCCCATATCTCGCGAACGGATTGACCTATCCCAAAAATTCCTGTTGCATCTGAAAGTAGAAACTCGCCCGATTACAACGGTATGTGCATTTTTTCCCTAGGCCATTCTTGTTAAGCGTGTGAAGCAGCAGAATTGCGAAAAATTTTCTGCCTTCTCAACCATTTCTTGGCTTCAAACTCCCATATCTCGCGAACGGATTGTCCTAACCCAAAAATTCCTGTTGCATCTGAAAGTAGAAACTCGCCCGATTACAACGGTATGTGTATTTTTTCCCTAGGCCATTCTGGTTAAGCGTTTGGAGCAGCAGAATTGCGAAAAATTTGTTGTCCTCTCAACCATTTCTTAGTGTCAAGCTCCCATATCTCGCGAACGGATTGTCCTAACCCAAAAATTCCTGTTGCATCTGAAAGTAGAAACTCGCCCGATTACAACGGTATGTGAATTTTTTTCCTAAGCCATTCTGGTTAAGCGTGTGGAGCAGCAGAATTGCGAAAAATTGTTTGCCTTCTCAACCATTTCTTGGCTTCAAACTCCCATATCTCGCGAACGGATTGACCTAACCCAAAAATTCCTACTGCATCTGAAAGTAGAAACTCGCCCGATTACAACGGTATGTGTATTTTTTCCCTAGGCCATTCTTGTTAAGCGTTTGGAGCAGCAGAATTGCGAAAAATTTTCTGCCTTCTCAACCATTTCTTGGCTTCAAACTCCCATATCTCGCGAACGGATTGTCCTAACCCAAAAATTCCTGTTGCATCTGAAAGTAGAAACACGCCCGATTACAACGGTATGTGTATTTTTTCCCTAGGCCATTCTGGTTAAGCGTGTGGAGCAGCAGAATTGCGAAAAATTGTTTGCCTTCTCAACCATTTCTTGGCTTCAAACTCCCATATCTCGCGAACGGATTGACCTAACCCAAAAATTCCTACTGCATCTGAAAGTAGAAACTCGCCCGATTACAAGGGTATGTGTATTTTTTCCCTAGGCCATTCTGGTTAAGCGTTTGGAGCAGCAGAATTGCGAAAAATTTGTTGTCCTCTCAACCATTTCTTAGCGTCAAACTCCCATATCTCGCGAACGGATTGACTTAACCCAAAAATTCCTGTAGCGTCTGAAATTAGAAACTCGCCCGATTACAACGGTATGTGTATTTTTTTCCCTAGGCCATTCTGGTTAAGCGTTTGGAGCAGCAGAAGTGCGAAAAATTTGTTGTCTTCTCAACCATTTCTCAGCTTCAAACTCCCATATCTCGCGAACGGATTGACCTAACCCAAAAATTCCTGTTGCATCTGAAAGTAGAAACTCGCCCGATTACAACGGTATGTGTATTTTTTCCCTAGGCCATTCTTGTTAAGCGTTTGAAGCAGCAGAATTGCGAAAAATTTTCTGCCTTCTCAACCATTTCTTGGCTTCAAACTCCCATATCTCGCGAACGGATTGTCCTAACCCAAAAATTCCTGTTGCATCTGAAAGTAGAAACTCGCCCGATTACAACGGTATGTGTATTTTTTCCCTAGGCCATTCTGGTTAAGCGTGTGGAGCAGCAGAATTGCGAAAAATTTTTTGCCTTCTCAACCATTTCTTGGCTTCAAACTCCCATATCTCGCGAACGGATTGACCTAACCCAAAAATTCCTACTGCATCTGAAAGTAGAAACTCGCCCGATTACAACGGTATGTGTATTTTTTCCCTAGGCCATTCTGGTTAAGCGTTTGGAGCAGCAGAATTGCGAATAATTTGTTGTCCTCTCAACCATTTCTTAGCGTCAAACTCCCATATCTCGCGAACGGATTGAACAAACCCAAAAATTCCTGTAGCGTCTGAAAGTAGAAACTCGCCCGATTACAACGGTATGTGTATTTTTTCCCTAGGCCATTCTGGTTAAGCGTTTGGAGCAGCAGAATTGCGAAAAATTTTTTGCCTTCTCAACCATTTCTTGGCTTCAAACTCCCATATCTCGCGAACGGATTGACCTAACCCAAAAATTCCTATTGCATCTGAAAGTAGAAACTCGCCCGATTACAGCGGTATGTGTATTTTTTCCCTAGGCTATTCTGGTTAAGCGTTTGGAGCAGCAGAATTGCGAAAAATTTTTTGCCTTCTCAACCATTTCTTGGCTTCAAACTCCCATATTTCGCGAACGGATTGACCTAACCCAAAAATTCCTATTGTATCTGAAAGTAGAAACTCGCTCGATAACAGCGGTATGTGTATTTTTTCCCTAGGCTATTCTGGTTAAGCGTTTGGAGCAGCAGAATTGCGAAAAATTTTTTGCCTTCTCAACCATTTCTTGGCTTCAAACTCCCATATCTCGCGAACGGATTGACCTAACCCAAAAATTCCTATTGCATCTGAAAGTAGAAACTCGCCCGATTACAACGGTATGTGTATTTTTTCCCTAGGCCATTCTGGTTAAGCGTTTGGAGCAGCAGAATTGCGAAAAATTTGTTGTCTTCTCAACCATTCCTTGGCTTCAAACTCCCATATCAACGGATTGACCTAACTCAAAAATTCCTGTTGCGTCTGAAAGTAGAAACTCGCCCGATTACAGCGGTATGTGTATTTTTACCCTAGGCCATTCTTGTTAAGCGTTTGGAGCAGCAGAATTGCGAAAAATTTTTCGCCTTCTCAACCATTCCTTGGCGTCAAACTCCCATATCTCGCGAACGGATTGACCTAACTCAAAAATTCCTGTTGCGTCTGAAAGTAGAAACTCGCCCGATTACAGCGGTATGTGTATTTTTACCCTAGGCCATTCTTGTTAAGCGTTTGGAGCAGCAGAATTGCGAAAAATTTGTCGCCTTCTCAACCATTTCTTGGCTTCAAACTCCCATATCTCGCGAACGGATTGACCTAACCCAAAAATTCCTATTTTATCTGAAAGTAGAAACTCGCCCGATTACAGCGGTATGTGTATTTTTTCCCTAGGCCATTCTTGTTAAGCGTTTGGAGCAGCAGAATTGCGAAAAATTTTCTGCCTTCTCAACCATTTCTTGGCTTCAAACTCCCATATCTCGCGAACGGATTGTCCTAACCCAAAAATTCCTGTTGCATCTGAAAGTAGAAACTCGCCCGATTACAACCGTATGTGTATTTTTTCCCTAGGCCATTCTGGTTAAGCGTTTGGAGCAGCAGAATTGCGAAAAATTTGTTGTCCTCTCAACCATTTCTTAGAGTCAAACTCCCATATCTCGCGAACGGATTGACCTAACCCAAAAATTCCTGTAGCGTCTGAAAGTAGAAACTCGCCCGATTACAACGGTATGTGTATTTTTTCCGTAGGCTATTCTTGTTAAGCGTTTGGAGCAGCAGAATTGCGAAAAATTTTTTGCCTTCTCAACCATTTCTTGGCTTCAAACTCCCATATCTCGCGAACGGATTGACCTAACTCAAAAATTCCTGTTGCGTCTGAAAGTAGAAACTCGCCCGATTATAGCGGTATGTGTATTTTTACCCTAGGCCATTCTTGTTAAGCGTTTGGAGCAGCAGAATTGCGAAAAATTTTTCGCCTTCTCAACCATTCCTTGGCGTCAAACTCCCATATCTCGCGAACGGATTGACCTAACCCAAATATTCCTATTGTATCTGAAAGTAGAAACTCGCTCGATAACAGCGGTATGTGTATTTTTTCCCTAGGCTATTCTGGTTAAGCGTTTGGAGCAGCAGAATTGCGAAAAATTTTTTGCCTTCTCAACCATTTCTTGGCTTCAAACTCCCATATCTCGCGAACGGATTGACCTAACTCAAAAATTCCTGTTGCGTCTGAAAGTAGAAACTCGCCCGATTACAGCGGTATGTGTATTTTTACCCTAGGCCATTCTTGTTAAGCGTTTGCAGCAGCAGAATTGCGAAAAATTTGTTGTCTTCTCAACCATTCCTTGGCTTCAAACTCCCATATCTCGCGAACGGATTGACCTAACTCAAAAATTCCTGTTGCGTATGAAAGTAGAAACTCGCCCGATTACAGCGGTATGTGTATTTTTACCCTAGGCCATTCTTGTTAAGCGTTTGGAGCAGCAGAATTGCGAAAAATTTTTCGCCTTCTCAACCATTCCTTGGCGTCAAACTCCCATATCTCGCGAACGGATTGACCTAACCCAAAAATTCCTGTTGCATCTGAAAGTAGAAACTCGCCCGATTACTACGGTATGTGTATTTTTTCCCTAGGCCATTCTGGTTAAGCGTTTGGAGCAGCAGAATTGCGAAAAATTTTTTGCCTTCTCAACCATTCCTTGGCTTCAAACTCCCATGTCTCGCGAACGGATTGACCTAACTCAAAAATTCCTGTTGCGCCTGAAAGTAGAAACTCGCCCGATTACAGCGGTATGTGTATTTTTACCCTAGGCCATTCTTGTTAAGCGTTTGGAGCAGCAGAATTGCGAAAAATTTGTCGCCTTCTCAACCATTTCTTGGCTTCAAACTCCCATATCTCGCGAACGGATTGACCTAACCCAAAAATCCCTGTTGCATCTGAAAGTAGAAACTCGCCCGATTACAACGGTATGTGCATTTTTTCCCTAGGCCATTCTTGTTAAGCGTTTGGAGCAGCAGAATTGCGAAAAATTTTTTGCCTTCTCAACCATTTCTTGGCTTCAAACTCCCATATCTCGCGAACGGATTGACCTAACCCAAAAATTCCTACTGCATCTGAAAGTAGAAACTCGCCCGATTACAACGGTATGTGTATTTTTTCCCTAGGCCATTCTGGTTAAGCGTTTGGAGCAGCAGAAGTGCGAAAAATTTGTTGTCTTCTCAACCATTTCTTAGCTTCAAACTCCCATATCTCGCGAACGGATTGACCTAACCAAAAAATTCCTGTTGCATCTGAAAGTAGAAACTCGCCCGATTACAACGGTATGTGTATTTTTTCCCTAGGCCATTCTTGTTAAGCGTTTGGAGCAGCAGAATTGCGAAAAATTTTCTGCCTTCTCAACCATTTCTTGGCTTCAAACTCCCATATCTCGCGAACGGATTGTCTTAACCCAAAAATTCCTGTTGCATCTGAAAGTAGAAACTCGCCCGATTACAACGGTATGTGTATTTTTTCCCTAGGCCATGCTGGTTAAGCGTGTGGAGCAGCAGAATTGTGAAAAATTTTTTGCCTTCTCAACCATTTCTTGGCTTCAAACTCGCATATCTCGCGAACGGATTGACCTAACCCAAAAATTCCTACTGCATCTGAAAGTAGAAACTCGCCCGATTACAACGGTATGTGTATTTTTCCCCTAGGCCATTCTGGTTAAGCGTTTGGAGCAGCAGAATTGCGAAAAATTTGTTGTCCTCTCAACCATTTCTTAGCGTCAAACTCCCATATCTCGCGAACGGAAGTACCAAACCCAAAAATTCCTGTAGCGTCTGAAAGTAGAAACTCGCCCGATTACAACGGTATGTGTATTTTTTCCGTAGGCCATTCTTGTTAAGCGTTTGGAGCAGCAGAATTGCGAAAAATTTTTTGCCTTCTCAACCATTTCTTGGCTTCAAACTCCCATATCTCGCGAACGGATTGACCTAACCCAAAAATTCCTATTGTATCTGAAAGTAGAAACTCGCTCGATAACAGCGGTATGTGTATTTTTTCCCTAGGCCATTCTGGTTAAGCGTTTGGAGCAGCAGAAGTGCGAAAAATTTGTTGTCTTCTCAACCATTTCTTAGCTTCAAACTCCCATATCTCGCGAACGGATTGACCTAACCAAAAAATTCCTGTTGCATCTGAAAGTAGAAACTCGCCCGATTACAACGGTATGTGTATTTTTTCCCTAGGCCATTCTTGTTAAGCGTTTGGAGCAGCAGAATTGCGAAAAATTTTCTGCCTTCTCAACCATTTCTTGGCTTCAAACTCCCATATCTCGCGAACGGATTGTCCTAACCCAAAAATTCCTGTTGCATCTGAAAGTAGAAACTCGCCCGATTACAACGGTATGTGTATTTTTTCCCTAGGCCATTCTGGTTAAGCGTGTGGAGCAGCAGAATTGCGAAAAATTGTTTGCCTTCTCAACCATTTCTTGGCTTCAAACTCCCATATCTCGCGAACGGATTGACCTAACCCAAAAATTCCTACTGCATCTGAAAGTAGAAACTCGCCCGATTACAAGGGTATGTGTATTTTTTCCCTAGGCCATTCTGGTTAAGCGTTTGGAGCAGCAGAATTGCGAAAAATTTGTTGTCCTATCAACCATTTCTTAGCGTCAAACTCCCATATCTCGCGAACGGATTGACCTAACCCAAAAATTCCTGTAGCGTCTGAAAGTAGAAACTCGCCCGATTACAACGGTATGTGTATTTTTTTCCCTAGGCCATTCTGGTTAAGCGTTTGGAGCAGCAGAAGTGCGAAAAATTTGTTGTCTTCTCAACCATTTCTTGGCTTCAAACTCCCATATCTCGCGAACGGATTGTCCTATCCCAAAAATTCCTGTTGCATCTGAAAGTAGAAACTCGCCCGATTACAACGGTATGTGCATTTTTTCCCTAGGCCATTCTGGTTAAGCGTGTGGAGCAGCAGAATTGCGAAAAATTTTTTGCCTTCTCAACCATTTCTTGGCTTCAAACTCCCATATCTCGCGAACGGATTGACCTAACCCAAAAATTCCTACTGCATCTGAAAGTAGAAACTCGCCCGATTACAACGGTATGTGTATTTTTTCCCTAGGCCATTCTGGTTAAGCGTTTGGAGCAGCAGAATTGCGAAAAATTTGTTGTCCTCTCAACCATTTCTTAGTGTCAAGCTCCCATATCTCGCGAACGGATTGTCCTAACCCAAAAATTCCTGTTGCATCTGAAAGTAGAAACTCGCCCGATTACAACGGTATGTGAATTTTTTTCCTAAGCCATTCTGGTTAAGCGTGTGGAGCAGCAGAATTGCGAAAAATTGTTTGCCTTCTCAACCATTTCTTGGCTTCAAACTCCCATATCTCGCGAACGGATTGACCTAACCCAAAAATTCCTACTGCATCTGAAAGTAGAAACTCGCCCGATTACAACGGTATGTGTATTTTTTCCCTAGGCCATTCTTGTTAAGCGTTTGGAGCAGCAGAATTGCGAAAAATTTTCTGCCTTCTCAACCATTTCTTGGCTTCAAACTCCCATATCTCGCGAACGGATTGTCCTAACCCAAAAATTCCTGTTGCATCTGAAAGTAGAAACACGCCCGATTACAACGGTATGTGTATTTTTTCCCTAGGCCATTCTGGTTAAGCGTGTGGAGCAGCAGAATTGCGAAAAATTGTTTGCCTTCTCAACCATTTCTTGGCTTCAAACTCCCATATCTCGCGAACGGATTGACCTAACCCAAAAATTCCTACTGCATCTGAAAGTAGAAACTCGCCCGATTACAAGGGTATGTGTATTTTTTCCCTAGGCCATTCTGGTTAAGCGTTTGGAGCAGCAGAATTGCGAAAAATTTGTTGTCCTCTCAACCATTTCTTAGCGTCAAACTCCCATATCTCGCGAACGGATTGACTTAACCCAAAAATTCCTGTAGCGTCTGAAATTAGAAACTCGCCCGATTACAACGGTATGTGTATTTTTTTCCCTAGGCCATTCTGGTTAAGCGTTTGGAGCAGCAGAAGTGCGAAAAATTTGTTGTCTTCTCAACCATTTCTCAGCTTCAAACTCCCATATCTCGCGAACGGATTGACCTAACCCAAAAATTCCTGTTGCATCTGAAAGTAGAAACTCGCCCGATTACAACGGTATGTGTATTTTTTCCCTAGGCCATTCTTGTTAAGCGTTTGAAGCAGCAGAATTGCGAAAAATTTTCTGCCTTCTCAACCATTTCTTGGCTTCAAACTCCCATATCTCGCGAACGGATTGTCCTAACCCAAAAATTCCTGTTGCATCTGAAAGTAGAAACTCGCCCGATTACAACGGTATGTGTATTTTTTCCCTAGGCCATTCTGGTTAAGCGTGTGGAGCAGCAGAATTGCGAAAAATTTTTTGCCTTCTCAACCATTTCTTGGCTTCAAACTCCCATATCTCGCGAACGGATTGACCTAACCCAAAAATTCCTACTGCATCTGAAAGTAGAAACTCGCCCGATTACAACGGTATGTGTATTTTTTCCCTAGGCCATTCTGGTTAAGCGTTTGGAGCAGCAGAATTGCGAATAATTTGTTGTCCTCTCAACCATTTCTTAGCGTCAAACTCCCATATCTCGCGAACGGATTGAACAAACCCAAAAATTCCTGTAGCGTCTGAAAGTAGAAACTCGCCCGATTACAACGGTATGTGTATTTTTTCCCTAGGCCATTCTGGTTAAGCGTTTGGAGCAGCAGAATTGCGAAAAATTTTTTGCCTTCTCAACCATTTCTTGGCTTCAAACTCCCATATCTCGCGAACGGATTGACCTAACCCAAAAATTCCTATTGCATCTGAAAGTAGAAACTCGCCCGATTACAGCGGTATGTGTATTTTTTCCCTAGGCTATTCTGGTTAAGCGTTTGGAGCAGCAGAATTGCGAAAAATTTTTTGCCTTCTCAACCATTTCTTGGCTTCAAACTCCCATATTTCGCGAACGGATTGACCTAACCCAAAAATTCCTATTGTATCTGAAAGTAGAAACTCGCTCGATAACAGCGGTATGTGTATTTTTTCCCTAGGCCATTCTGGTTAAGCGTTTGGAGCAGCAGAATTGCGAAAAATTTGTTGTCCTATCAACCATTTCTTAGCGTCAAACTCCCATATCTCGCGAACGGATTGACCTAACCCAAAAATTCCTGTAGCGTCTGAAAGTAGAAACTCGCCCGATTACAACGGTATGTGTATTTTTTTCCCTAGGCCATTCTGGTTAAGCGTTTGGAGCAGCAGAAGTGCGAAAAATTTGTTGTCTTCTCAACCATTTCTTGGCTTCAAACTCCCATATCTCGCGAACGGATTGTCCTATCCCAAAAATTCCTGTTGCATCTGAAAGTAGAAACTCGCCCGATTACAACGGTATGTGCATTTTTTCCCTAGGCCATTCTGGTTAAGCGTGTGGAGCAGCAGAATTGCGAAAAATTTTTTGCCTTCTCAACCATTTCTTGGCTTCAAACTCCCATATCTCGCGAACGGATTGACCTAACCCAAAAATTCCTACTGCATCTGAAAGTAGAAACTCGCCCGATTACAACGGTATGTGTATTTTTTCCCTAGGCCATTCTGGTTAAGCGTTTGGAGCAGCAGAATTGCGAAAAATTTGTTGTCCTCTCAACCATTTCTTAGTGTCAAGCTCCCATATCTCGCGAACGGATTGTCCTAACCCAAAAATTCCTGTTGCATCTGAAAGTAGAAACTCGCCCGATTACAACGGTATGTGAATTTTTTTCCTAAGCCATTCTGGTTAAGCGTGTGGAGCAGCAGAATTGCGAAAAATTGTTTGCCTTCTCAACCATTTCTTGGCTTCAAACTCCCATATCTCGCGAACGGATTGACCTAACCCAAAAATTCCTACTGCATCTGAAAGTAGAAACTCGCCCGATTACAACGGTATGTGTATTTTTTCCCTAGGCCATTCTTGTTAAGCGTTTGGAGCAGCAGAATTGCGAAAAATTTTCTGCCTTCTCAACCATTTCTTGGCTTCAAACTCCCATATCTCGCGAACGGATTGTCCTAACCCAAAAATTCCTGTTGCATCTGAAAGTAGAAACACGCCCGATTACAACGGTATGTGTATTTTTTCCCTAGGCCATTCTGGTTAAGCGTGTGGAGCAGCAGAATTGCGAAAAATTGTTTGCCTTCTCAACCATTTCTTGGCTTCAAACTCCCATATCTCGCGAACGGATTGACCTAACCCAAAAATTCCTACTGCATCTGAAAGTAGAAACTCGCCCGATTACAAGGGTATGTGTATTTTTTCCCTAGGCCATTCTGGTTAAGCGTTTGGAGCAGCAGAATTGCGAAAAATTTGTTGTCCTCTCAACCATTTCTTAGCGTCAAACTCCCATATCTCGCGAACGGATTGACTTAACCCAAAAATTCCTGTAGCGTCTGAAATTAGAAACTCGCCCGATTACAACGGTATGTGTATTTTTTTCCCTAGGCCATTCTGGTTAAGCGTTTGGAGCAGCAGAAGTGCGAAAAATTTGTTGTCTTCTCAACCATTTCTCAGCTTCAAACTCCCATATCTCGCGAACGGATTGACCTAACCCAAAAATTCCTGTTGCATCTGAAAGTAGAAACTCGCCCGATTACAACGGTATGTGTATTTTTTCCCTAGGCCATTCTTGTTAAGCGTTTGAAGCAGCAGAATTGCGAAAAATTTTCTGCCTTCTCAACCATTTCTTGGCTTCAAACTCCCATATCTCGCGAACGGATTGTCCTAACCCAAAAATTCCTGTTGCATCTGAAAGTAGAAACTCGCCCGATTACAACGGTATGTGTATTTTTTCCCTAGGCCATTCTGGTTAAGCGTGTGGAGCAGCAGAATTGCGAAAAATTTTTTGCCTTCTCAACCATTTCTTGGCTTCAAACTCCCATATCTCGCGAACGGATTGACCTAACCCAAAAATTCCTACTGCATCTGAAAGTAGAAACTCGCCCGATTACAACGGTATGTGTATTTTTTCCCTAGGCCATTCTGGTTAAGCGTTTGGAGCAGCAGAATTGCGAATAATTTGTTGTCCTCTCAACCATTTCTTAGCGTCAAACTCCCATATCTCGCGAACGGATTGAACAAACCCAAAAATTCCTGTAGCGTCTGAAAGTAGAAACTCGCCCGATTACAACGGTATGTGTATTTTTTCCCTAGGCCATTCTGGTTAAGCGTTTGGAGCAGCAGAATTGCGAAAAATTTTTTGCCTTCTCAACCATTTCTTGGCTTCAAACTCCCATATCTCGCGAACGGATTGACCTAACCCAAAAATTCCTATTGCATCTGAAAGTAGAAACTCGCCCGATTACAGCGGTATGTGTATTTTTTCCCTAGGCTATTCTGGTTAAGCGTTTGGAGCAGCAGAATTGCGAAAAATTTTTTGCCTTCTCAACCATTTCTTGGCTTCAAACTCCCATATTTCGCGAACGGATTGACCTAACCCAAAAATTCCTATTGTATCTGAAAGTAGAAACTCGCTCGATAACAGCGGTATGTGTATTTTTTCCCTAGGCTATTCTGGTTAAGCGTTTGGAGCAGCAGAATTGCGAAAAATTTTTTGCCTTCTCAACCATTTCTTGGCTTCAAACTCCCATATCTCGCGAACGGATTGACCTAACCCAAAAATTCCTATTGCATCTGAAAGTAGAAACTCGCCCGATTACAACGGTATGTGTATTTTTTCCCTAGGCCATTCTGGTTAAGCGTTTGGAGCAGCAGAATTGCGAAAAATTTGTTGTCTTCTCAACCATTCCTTGGCTTCAAACTCCCATATCTCGCGAACGGATTGACCTAACTCAAAAATTCCTGTTGCGTCTGAAAGTAGAAACTCGCCCGATTACAGCGGTATGTGTATTTTTACCCTAGGCCATTCTTGTTAAGCGTTTGGAGCAGCAGAATTGCGAAAAATTTTTTGCCTTCTCAACCATTTCTTGGCTTCAAACTCCCATATCTCGCGAACGGATTGACCTAACTCAAAAATTCCTGTTGCGTCTGAAAGTAGAAACTCGCCCGATTACAGCGGTATGTGTATTTTTACCCTAGGCCATTCTTGTTAAGCGTTTGGAGCAGCAGAATTGCGAAAAATTTTTTGCCTTCTCAACCATTTCTTGGCTTCAAACTCCCATATCTCGCGAACGGATTGACCTAACTCAAAAATTCCTGTTGCGTCTGAAAGTAGAAACTCGCCCGATTACAACGGTATGTGTATTTTTTCCGTAGGCCATTCTTGTTAAGCGTTTGGAGCAGCAGAATTGCGAAAAATTTTTTGCCTTCTCAACCATTTCTTGGCTTCAAACTCCCATATCTCGCGAACGGATTGACCTAACCCAAAAATTCCTATTGTATCTGAAAGTAGAAACTCGCTCGATAACAGCGGTATGTGTATTTTTTCCCTAGGCCATTCTGGTTAAGCGTTTGGAGCAGCAGAATTGCGAAAAATTTGTTGTCTTCTCAACCATTCCTTGGCTTCAAACTCCCATATCTCGCGAACGGATTGTCCTAACCCAAAAAATCCTGTTGCATCTGAAAGTAGAAACTCGCCCGATTACAACGGTATGTGTATTTTTTCCCTAGGCCATGCTGGTTAAGCGTGTGGAGCAGCAGAATTGTGAAAAATTTTTTGCCTTCTCAACCATTTCTTGGCTTCAAACTCGCATATCTCGCGAACGGATTGACCTAACCCAAAAATTCCTACTGCATCTGAAAGTAGAAACTCGCCCAATTACAACGGTTTGTGTATTTTTCCCCTAGGCCATTCTGGTTAAGCGTTTGGAGCAGCAGAATTGCGAAAAATTTGTTGTCCTCTCAACCATTTCTTAGCGTCAAACTCCCATATCTCGCGAACGGAAGTACCAAACCCAAAAATTCCTGTAGCGTCTGAAAGTAGAAACTCGCCCGATTACAACGGTATGTGTATTTTTTCCGTAGGCCATTCTTGTTAAGCGTTTGGAGCAGCAGAATTGCGAAAAATTTTTTGCCTTCTCAACCATTTCTTGGCTTCAAACTCCCATATCTCGCGAACGGATTGACCTAACCCAAAAATTCCTATTGTATCTGAAAGTAGAAACTCGCTCGATAACAGCGGTATGTGTATTTTTTCCCTAGGCTATTCTGGTTAAGCGTTTGGAGCAGCAGAATTGCGAAAAATTTTTTGCCTTCTCAACCATTTCTTGGCTTCAAACTCCCATATCTCGCGAACGGATTGACCTAACCCAAAAATTCCTATTGCATCTGAAAGTAGAAACTCGCCCGATTACAACTGTATGTGTATTTTTTCCCTAGGCCATTCTGGTTAAGCGTGTGGAGCAGCAGAATTGCGAAAAATTTGTTGTCTTCTCAACCATTCCTTGGCTTCAAACTCCCATATCTCGCGAACGGATTGACCTAACTCAAAAATTCCTGTTGCGTCTGAAAGTTGAAACTCGCCCGATTACAGCGGTATGTGTATTTTTACCCTAGGCCATTCTTGTTAAGCGTTTGGAGCAGCAGAATTGCGAAAAATTTTTCGCCTTCTCAACCATTCCTTGGCGTCAAACTCCCATATCTCGCGAACGGATTGACCTAACCCAAAAATTCCTGTTGCATCTGAAAGTAGAAACTCGCCCGATTGCTACGGTATGTGTATTTTTTCCCTAGGCCATTCTGGTTAAGCGTTTGGAGCAGCAGAATTGCGAAAAATTTTTTGCCTTCTCAACCATTCCTTGGCTTCAAACTCCCATGTCTCGCGAACGGATTGACCTAACTCAAAAATTCCTGTTGCGTCTGAAAGTAGAAACTCGCCCGATTACAGCGGTATGTGTATTTTTACCCTAGGCCATTCTTGTTAAGCGTTTGGAGCAGCAGAATTGCGAAAAATTTGTCGCCTTCTCAACCATTTCTTGGCTTCAAACTCCCATATCTCGCGAACGGATTGACCTAACCCAAAAATTCCTATTGTATCTGAAAGTAGAAACTCGCCCGGTTACAGCGGTATGTGTATTTTTTCCCTAGGCCATTCTGGTTAAGCGTTTGGAGCAGCAGAATTGCGAAAAATTTTTTGCCTTCTCAACCATTTCTTGGCTTCAAACTCCCATATCTGGCGAACGGATTGACCTAACCCAAAAATTCCTATTGCATCTGAAAGTAGAAACTCGCCCGATTACAACGGTATGTGTATTTTTTCCCTAGGCCATTCTGGTTAAGCGTTTGGAGCAGCGGAATTGCGAAAAATTTGTTGTCTTCTCAACCATTCCTTAGCGTCAAACTCCCATATCTCTCGAACGGATTGACCTAACCCAAAAATTCCTGTTGCATCTGAAAGTAGAAACTCGCCCGATTACAACGGTATGTGTACTTTTTCCCTAGGCCATTCTTGTTAAGCGTTTGGAGCAGCAGAATTGCGAAAAATTTTTTGCCTTCTCAACCATTTCTTGGCTTCAAACTCCCATATCTCGCGAACGGATTGACCTAACCCAAAAATTCCTACTGCATCTGAAAGTAGAAACTCGCCCGATTACAACGGTATTTGTATTTTTTCCCTAGGCCATTCTGGTTAAGCGTTTGGAGCAGCAGAAGTGCGAAAAATTTGTTGTCTTCTCAACCATTTCTTAGCTTCAAACTCCCATATCTCGCGAACGGATTGACCTAAACCAAAAGTTCCTGTTGCTTCTGAAAGTAGAAACTCGCCCGATTACAGCGGTATGTTTATTTTTTCCCTAGGCCATTCTGGTTAAGCGTTTGGAGCAGCAGAATTGCGAAAAATTTTTTGCCTTCTCAACCATTTCTTGGCTTCAAACTCCCATATCTCGCGAACGGATTGACCTAACCCAAAAATTCCTATTGCATCTGAAAGTAGAAACTCGCCCGATTACAACGGTATGTGTATTTTTTCCCTAGGCCATTCTGGTTAAGCGTTTGGAGCAGCAGAATTGCGAAAAATTTTTTGCCTTCTCAACCATTTCTTGCCTTCAAACTCCCATATCTCGCGAACGGATTGACCTAACCCAAAAATTCCTATTGCATCTGAAAGTAGAATCTCGCCCGATTACAGCGGTATGTGTATTTTTTCCCTAGGCCATTCTGGTTAAGCGTTTGGAGCAGCAGGAGTGCGAAAAATTTGTTGTCTTCTCAACCATTTCTTAGCGTCAAACTCCCATATCTCTCGAACGGATTGACCTAACCCAAAAATTCCTGTTGCATCTGAAAGTAGAAACTCGCCCGATTACAACGGTATGTGTATTTTTTCCCTAGGCCATTCTTGTTAAGCGTTTGGAGCAGCAGAATTGCGAAAAATTTTTTGCCTTCTCAACCATTTCTTGGCTTCAAACTCCCATATCTCGCGAACGGATTGACCTAACCCAAAAATTCCTACTGCATCTGAAAGTAGAAACTCGCCCGATTACAACGGTATGTGTATTTTTTCCCTAGGCCATTCTGGTTAAGCGTTTGGAGCAGCAGAATTGCGAAAAATTTGTTGTCTTCTCAACAATTTCTTAGCTTCAAACTCCCATATCTCGCGAACGGATTGACCTAACCAAAAAATTCCTGTTGCATCTGAAAGTAGAAACTCGCCCGATTACAACGGTATGTGTATTTTTTCCCTAGGCCATTCTTGTTAAGCGTTTGGAGCAGCAGAATTGCGAAAAATTTTCTGCCTTCTCAACCATTTCTTGGCTTCAAACTCCCATATCTCGCGAACGGATTGTCCTAACCCAAAAATTCCTGTTGCATCTGAAAGTAGAAACTCGCCCGATTACATAGGTATGTGTATTTTTTCCCTAGGCCATTCTGGTTAAGCGTGTGGAGCAGCAGAATTGTGAAAAATTTTTTGCCTTCTCAACCATTTCTTGGCTTCAAACTCGCATATCTCGCGAACGGATTGACCTAACCCAAAAATTCCTACTGCATCTGAAAGTAGAAACTCGCCCGATTACAACGGTATGTGTATTTTTTCCCTAGGCCATTCTGGTTAAGCGTTTGGAGCAGCAGAATTGCGAAAAATTTGTTGTCCTCTCAACCATTTCTTAGTGTCAAACTCCCATATCTCGCGAACGGATTGACCTAACCCAAAAATTCCTGTAGCGTCTGAAAGTAGAAACTCGCCCGATTACAACGGTATGTGTATTTTTTCCGTAGGCCATTCTTGTTAAGCGTTTGGAGCAGCAGAATTGCGAAAAATTTTTTGCCTTCTCAACCATTTCTTGGCTTCAAACTCCCATATCTCGCGAACGGATTGACCTAACCCAAAAATTCCTACTGCATCTGAAAGTAGAAACTCGCCCGATTACAACGGTTTGTGTATTTTTTCCCTAGGCCATTCTGGTTAAGCGTTTGGAGCAGCAGAAGTGCGAAAAATTTGTTGTCTTCTCAACCATTTCTTAGCTTCAAACTCCCATATCTCGCGAACGGATTGACCTAAACCAAAAGTTCCTGTTGCTTCTGAAAGTAGAAACTCGCCCGATTACAGCGGTATGTTTATTTTTTCCCTAGGCCATTCTGGTTAAGCGTTTGGAGCAGCAGAATTGCGAAAAATTTTTTGCCTTCTCAACCATTTCTTGGCTTCAAACTCCCATATCTCGCGAACGGATTGACCTAACCCAAAAATTCCTATTGCATCTGAAAGTAGAAACTCGCCCGATTACAGCGGTATGTGTATTTTTTCCCTAGGCCATTCTGGTTAAGCGTTTGGAGCAGCAGAATTGCGAAAAATTTTTTGCCTTCTCAACCATTTCTTGGCTTCAAACTCCCATATCTCGCGAACGGATTGACCTAACCCAAAAATTCCTATTGCATCTGAAAGTAGAATCTCGCCCGATTACAGCGGTATGTGTATTTTTTCCCTAGGCCATTCTGGTTAAGCGTTTGGAGCAGCAGGAGTGCGAAAAATTTGTTGTCTTCTCAACCATTTCTTAGCGTCAAACTCCCATATCTCTCGAACGGATTGACCTAACCCAAAAATTCCTGTTGCATCTGAAAGTAGAAACTCGCCCGATTACAACGGTATGTGTATTTTTTCCCTAGGCCATTCTTGTTAAGCGTTTGGAGCAGCAGAATTGCGAAAAATTTTTTGCCTTCTCAACCATTTCTTGGCTTCAAACTCCCATATCTCGCGAACGGATTGACCTAACCCAAAAATTCCTACTGCATCTGAAAGTAGAAACTCGCCCGATTACAACGGTATGTGTATTTTTTCCCTAGGCCATTCTGGTTAAGCGTTTGGAGCAGCAGAATTGCGAAAAATTTGTTGTCTTCTCAACCATTTCTTAGCTTCAAACTCCCATATCTCGCGAACGGATTGACCTAACCAAAAAATTCCTGTTGCATCTGAAAGTAGAAACTCGCCCGATTACAACGGTATGTGTATTTTTTCCCTAGGCCATTCTGGTTAAGCGTTTGGAGCAGCAGAATTGCGAAAAATTTGTTGTCCTCTCAACCATTTCTTAGCGTCAAACTCCCATATCTCGCGAACGGATTGACCTAACCCAAAAATTCCTGTAGCGTCTGAAAGTAGAAACTCGCCCGATTACAACGGTATGTGTATTTTTTTCCCTAGGCCATTCTGGTTAAGCGTTTGGAGCAGCAGAAGTGCGAAAAATTTGTTGTCTTCTCAACCATTTCTTAGCTTCAAACTCCCATATCTCGCGAACGGATTGACCTAACCCAAAAATTCCTGTTGCATCTGAAAGTAGAAACTCGCCCGATTACAGCGGTATGTGTATTTTTTCCCTAGGCCATTCTGGTTAAGCGTTTGGAGCAGCAGAATTGCGAAAAATTTTTTGCCTTCTCAACCATTTCTTGGCTTCAAACTCCCATATCTCGCGAACGGATTGACCTAACCCAAAATTTCCTATTGCTTCTGAAAGTCGAAGCTCGCCCGATTACAACGGTATGTGTATTTTTTCCCTAGGCCCTTCTTGTTAAGCGTTTGGAGCAGCAGAATTGCGAAAAATTTTTTGCCTTCTCAACCATTTCTTGGCTTCAAACTCCCATATCTCGCGAACGGATTGACCTAACCCAAAAATTCCTGTTGCATCTGAAAGTAGAAACTCGCCCGATTACAACGGTATGTGTATTTTTTCCCTAGGCCATTCTTGTTAAGCGTTTGGTGCAGCAGAATTGCGAAAAATTTTTTGCCTTCTCAACCATTCCTTGGCTTCAAACTCCCATATCTCGCGAACGGATTGACCTAACTCAAAAATTCCTGTTGCGTCTGAAAGTAGAAACTCGCCCGAATACAGCGGTATGTGTATTTTTACCCTAGGCCATTCTTGTTAAGCGTTTGGAGCAGCAGAATTGCGAAAAATTTTTCGCCTTCTCAACCACTTCTTGGCTTCAAACTCCCATATCTCGCGAACGGATTGACCTAACCCAAAAATTCCTATTGCTTCTGAAAGTAGAAACTCGCCCGATTACAGCGGTATGTGTATTTTTTCCCTAGGCCATTCTGGTTAAGCGTTTGGAGCAGCAGAATTGCGAAAAATTTTTTGCCTTCTCAACCATTTCTTGGCTTCAAACTCCCATATCTCGCGAACGGATTGACCTAACCCAAAAATTCCTATTGCATCTGAAAGTAGAATCTCGCCCGATTACAGCGGTATGTGTATTTTTTCCCTAGGCCATTCTGGTTAAGCGTTTGGAGCAGCAGGAGTGCGAAAAATTTGTTGTCTTCTCAACCATTTCTTAGCGTCAAACTCCCATATCTCTCGAACGGATTGACCTAACCCAAAAATTCCTGTTGCATCTGAAAGTAGAAACTCGCCCGATTACAACGGTATGTGTATTTTTTCCCTAGGCCATTCTTGTTAAGCGTTTGGAGCAGCAGAATTGCGAAAAATTTTTTGCCTTCTCAACCATTTCTTGGCTTCAAACTCCCATATCTCGCGAACGGATTGACCTAACCCAAAAATTCCTACTGCATCTGAAAGTAGAAACTCGCCCGATTACAACGGTATGTGTATTTTTTCCCTAGGCCATTCTGGTTAAGCGTTTGGAGCAGCAGAATTGCGAAAAATTTGTTGTCTTCTCAACCATTTCTTAGCTTCAAACTCCCATATCTCGCGAACGGATTGACCTAACCAAAAAATTCCTGTTGCATCTGAAAGTAGAAACTCGCCCGATTACAACGGTATGTGTATTTTTTCCCTAGGCCATTCTGGTTAAGCGTTTGGAGCAGCAGAATTGCGAAAAATTTGTTGTCCTCTCAACCATTTCTTAGCGTCAAACTCCCATATCTCGCGAACGGATTGACCTAACCCAAAAATTCCTGTAGCGTCTGAAAGTAGAAACTCGCCCGATTACAGCGGTATGTGTATTTTTTCCCTAGGCCATTCTGGTTAAGCGTTTGGAGCAGCAGAATTGCGAAAAATTTTTCGCCTTCTCAACCACTTCTTGGCTTCAAACTCCCATATCTCGCGAACGGATTGACCTAACCCAAAAATTCCTATTGCTTCTGAAAGTAGAAACTCGCCCGATTACAACGGTGTGTGTATTTTTTCCCTAGGCCATTCTGGTTAAGCGTTTGGAGCAGCAGAATTTCGAAAAATTTGTTGTCTTCTCAACCATTTCTTAGCGTCAAACTCCCACATCTCGCGAACGGATTGACCTAACCCAAAAATTCCTGTTGCATCTGAAAGTAGAAACTCGCCCGATTACAACGGTATGTGTATTTTTTCCCTAGGCCATTCTGGTTAAGCGTTTGGAGCAGCAGAATTGCGAAAAATTTTTGGCTTCTCAACCATTTCTTGGCTTCAAACTCCCATATCTCGCGAACGGATTGACCTAACCCAAAAATTCCTGTAGGGTCTGAAAGTAGAAACTCGCCCGATTACAACGGTATGTGTATTTTTTCACAAGGCCATTCTGGTTAAGCGTTTGGAGCAGCAGAAGTGCGAAAAAGTTGTTGTCTTCTCAACCATTTCTTAGATTCAAACTCCCATATCTCGCGAACGGATTGACCTAAACCAAAAATTCCTGTTGCATCTGAAAGTAGAAACTCGCCCGATTACAGCGGTATGTGTATTTTTCCCTAGGCCATTCTGGTTAAGCGTTTGGAGCAGCAGAATTGCGAAAAATTTTTGGCCTTCTCAACCATTTCTTGGCTTCAAACTCCCATATCTCGCGAACGGATTGACCTAACTCAAAAATTCCTGTTGCGTCTGAAAGTAGAAACTCGCCCGATTACAGCGGTATGTGTATTTTTACCATAGGCCATTCTTGTTAAGCGTTTGGAGCAGCAGAAGTGCGAAAAAGTTGTTGTCTTCTCAACCATTTCTTAGCTTCAAACTCCCATATCTCGCGAACGGATTGACCTAACCCAAAAATTCCTGTTGCATCTGAAAGTAGAAACTCGACCGATTACAGCGGTATGTGTATTTTTTCCCTAGGCCATTCTGGTTAAGCGTTTGGAGCAGCAGAATTGCGAAAAATTTTTTGCCTTCTCAACCATTTCTTGGCTTCAAACTCCCATATCTCGCGAACGGATTGACCTAACCCAAAAATTCCTATTGCATCTGAAAGTAGAAACTCGCCCGATTACAACGGTATGTGTATTTTTTCCCTAGGCCATTCTGGTTAAGCGTTTGGAGCAGCAGAATTTCGAAAAATTTGTTGTCTTCTCAACCATTTCTTAGATTCAAACTCCCATATCTCGCGAACGGATTGACCTAACCCAAAAATTCCTGTTGCATCTGAAAGTAGAAACACGCCGGGTTACAACGGTATGTGTATTTTTTCCCTAGGCCATTCTGGTTAAGCGTTTGGAGCAGCAGAATTGCGAAAAATTTTTTGCCTTCTCAACCATTCCTTGGCTTCAAACTCCCATATCTCGCGAACGGATTGACCTAACTCAAAAATTCCTGTTGCGTCTGAAAGTAGAAACTCGCCCGATTACAACGGTATGTGTATTTTTTCACAAGGCCATTCTGGTTAAGCGTTTGGAGCAGCAGAAGTGCGAAAAATTTGTTGTCTTCTCAACCATTTCTTAGCTTCAAACTCCCATATCTCGCGAACGGATTGACCTAACCAAAAAATTCCTGTTGCATCTGAAAGTAGAAACTCGCCCGATTACAACGGTATGTGTATTTTTTCCCTAGGCCATTCTGGTTAAGCGTTTGGAGCAGCAGAAGTGCGAAAAAGTTGTTGTCTTCTCAACCATTTCTTAGCTTCAAACTCCCATATCTCGCGAACGGATTGACCTAAACCAAAAATTCCTGTTGCATCTGAAAGTAGAAACTCGCCCGATTACAGCGGTATGTGTATTTTTTACCTAGGCCATTCTGGTTAAGCGTTTGGAGCAGCAGAATTGCGAAAAATTTTTTGCCTTCTCAACCATTTCTTGGCTTCAAACTCCCATATCTCGCGAACGGATTGACATAACTCAAAAATTCCTGTTGCGTCTGAAAGTAGAAACTCGCCCGATTACAGCGGTATGTGTATTTTTACCCTAGGCCATTCTTGTTAAGCGTTTGGACCAGCAGAATTGCGAAAAATTGTTTGCCTTCTCAACCATTTCTTGGCTTCAAACTCCCATATCTCGCGAACGGATTGACCTAACCCAAAATTTCCTATTGCTTCTGAAAGTCGAAGCTCGCCCGATTACAACGGTATGTGTATTTTTTCCCTAGGCCCTTCTTGTTAAGCGTTTGGAGCAGCAGAAATGCGAAAAATTTTTTGCCTTCTCAACCATTTCTTGGTTTCAAACTCCCATATCTCGCGAACGGATTGACCTAACCCAAAAATTCCTGTTGCATCTGAAAGTAGAAACTCGCCCGATTACAACGGTATGTGTATTTTTTCCCTAGGCCATTATTGTTAAGCGTTTGGAGCAGCAGAATTGCGAAAAATTTTTTGCCTTCTCAACCATTTCTTGGCTTCAAACTCCCATATCTCGCGAACGGATTGACCTAACCCAAAAATTCCTATTGCTTCTGAAAGTCGAAACTCGCCCGATTACTACGGTATGTGTATTTTTTCCCTAGGCCATTCTGGTTAAGCGTTTGGAGCAGCAGAAGTGCGAAAAAGTTGTTGTCTTCTCAACCATTTCTTAGCTTCAAACTCCCATATCTCGCGAACGGATTGACCTAACCCAAAAATTCCTATTGCATCTGAAAGTAGAAACTCGCCCGATTACAACGGTATGTGTATTTTTTCCCTAGGCCATTCTGGTTAAGCGTTTGGAGCAGCAGAATTTCGAAAAATTTGTTGTCTTCTCAACCATTTCTTAGCGTGAAACTCCCATATCTCGCGAACGGATTGACCTAACCCAAAAATTCCTGTTGCATCTGAAAGTAGAAACTCGCCCGATTACAACGGTATGTGTATTTTTTCCCTAGGCCATTCTGGTTAAGCGTTTGGAGCAGCAGAATTGCGAAAAATTTTTTGCCTTCTCAACCATTCCTTGGCTTCAAACTCCCATATCTCGCGAACGGATTGACCTAACTCAAAAATTCCTGTTGCGTCTGAAAGTAGAAACACGCCCGAATACAGCGGTATGTGTATTTTTTCCCTAGGCCATTCTGGTTAAGCGTTTGGAGCAGCAGAATTGCGAAAAATTTGTTGTCTTCTCAACCATTTCTTGGCTTCAAACTCCCATATCTCGCGAACGGATTGACCTAACCCAAAAATTCCTGTAGTGTCTGAAGGTAGAAACTCGCCCGATTACAACGGTATGTGTATTTTTTCCCTAGGCCATTCTGGTTAAGCGTTTGGAGCAGCAGAATTGCGAAAAATTTGTTGTCTTCTCAACCATTTCTTAGCTTCAAACTCCCATATCTCGCGAACGGATTGACCTAACCCAAAAATTCCTGTTGCATCTGAAAGTAGAAACTCGCCCGATTACAAAGGTATGTGTATTTTTTCCCTAGGCCATTCTGGTTAAGCGTTTGGAGCAGCAGAATTGCGAAAAATTTTTTGCCTTCTCAACCATTTCTTGGCTTCAAACTCCCATATCTCGCGAACGGATTGACCTAACCCAAAAATTCCTATTGCATCTGAAAGTAGAAACTCGCCCGATTACAACGGTATGTGTATTTTTTCCCTAGGCCATTCTGGTTAAGCGTTTGGAGCAGCAGAATTTCGAAAAATTTGTTGTCTTCTCAACCATTTCTTAGCGTCAAACTCCCATATCTCGCGAACGGATTGACCTAACCCAAAAATTCCTGTTGCATCTGAAAGTAGAAACTCGCCCGATTACAACGGTATGTGTATTTTTTCCCTAGGCCATTCTGGTTAAGCGTTTGGAGCAGCAGAATTGCGAAAAATTTTTTGCCTTCTCAACCATTCCTTGGCTTCAAACTCCCATATCTCGCGAACGGATTGACCTAACTCAAAAATTCCTGTTGCGTCTGAAGGTAGAAACTCGCCCGATTACAACGGTATGTGTATTTTTTCCCTAGGCCATTCTGGTTAAGCGTTTGGAGCAGCAGAATTGCGAAAAATTTGTTGTCTTCTCAACCATTTCTTAGCTTCAAACTCCCATATCTCGCGAACGGATTGACCTAACCCAAAAATTCCTGTTGCATCTGAAAGTAGAAACTCGCCCGATTACAAAGGTATGTGTATTTTTTCCTTTGGCCATTCTTGTTAAGCGTTTGGAGCAGCAGAATTCCGAAAAATTTTTTGCCTTCTCAACCATTTCTTGGCTTCAAACTCCCATATCTAGCGAACGGATTGACCTAACCCAAAAAGTCCTATTGCTTCTGAAAGTCGAAACTCGCCCGATTACAACGGTATGTGTATTTTTTCCCTAGGCCATTCTGATTAAGCGTTTGGAGCAGCAGAAGTGCGAAAAAGTTGTTGTCTTCTCAACCATTTCTTAGCTTCAAACTCCCATATCTCGCGAACGGATTGACTTACACCAAAAATTCCTGTTGCATCTGAAAGTAGAAACTCGCCCGATTACAGCGGTATGTGTATTTTTTCCCTAGGCCATTCTGGTTAAGCGTTTGGAGCAGCAGAATTGCGAAAAATTTTTTGCCTTCTTAACCATTTCTTGGCTTCAAACTCCCATATCTCGCGAACGGATTGACCTAACCCAAAAATTCCTATTGCATCTGAAAGTAGAAACTCGCCCGATTACAACGGTATGTGTATTTTTTCCCTAGGCCATTCTGGTTAAGCGTTTGGAGCAGCAGAATTGCGAAAAAGTTGTTGTCTTCTCAACCATTTCTTAGCTTCAAACTCCAATGTCTCGCGAACGGATTGACCTAACCCAAAAATTCCTATTGCATCTGAAAGTAGAAACTCGCCCGATTACAACTGTATGTGTATTTTTTCCCTAGGCCATTCTGGTTAAGCGTTTGGAGCAGCAGAATTGCGAAAAATTTTTTGCCTTCTCAACCATTTCTTGGCTTCAAACTCCCATATCTCGCGAACGGATTGACCTAACCCAAAAATTCCTATTGTATCTGAAAGTAGAAACTCGCCCGATTACAGCGGTATGTGTATTTTTTCGCTAGGCAATTCTGGTTAAGCGTTTGGAGCAGCAGAATTGCGAAAAAGTTTTTGCCTTCTCAACCATTTCTTGGCTTCAAACTCACATATCTCGCGAACGGATTGACCTAACCCAAAAATTCCTATTGCATCTGAAAGTAGAAACTCGCCCGATCACAACGGTATTTGTATTTTTTCCCTAGGCCATTCTGGTTAAGCGTTTGGAGCAGCAGAATTGCGAAAAATTTTTTGCCTTCTCAACCATTTCTTGGCTTCAAACTCCCATATCTCGCGAATGGATTGACCTAACCCAAAAATTCCTATTGCATCCGAAAGTAGAAACTCGCCCGATTACAACGGTATTTGTATTTTTTCCCTAGGCCATTCTGGTTAAGCGTTTGGAGCTGCAGAATTGCGAAAATTTTTTTGCCTTCTCAACCATTTCTTGGCTTCAAACTCCCATATCTCGCGAACGGATTGACCTAACCCAAAAATTCCTATTGCATCTGAAAGTAGAAACTCGCCCGATTACAACGGTATGTGTATTTTTTCCCTAGGCCATTCTGGTTAAGCGTTTGGAGCAGCAGAATTGCGAAAAATTTGTTGTCTTCTCAACCATTTCTTAGCGTCAAACTCCCATATCTCGCGAACGGATTGACCTAACTCAAAAATTCCTTTTGCGTCTGAAAGTAGAAACTCGCCCGATTACAACGGTATGTGTATTTTTTCCCTAGGCCATTCTTGTTAAGCGTTTGGAGCAGCAGAATTGCGAAAAATTTTTTGCCTTCTCAACCATTCCTTGGCTTCAAACTCCCATATCTCGCGAACGGATTGACCTAACCCAAAAATTCCTATTGCTTCTGAAAGTCGAAACTCGCCCGATTACAACGGTATTTGTATTTTTTCCCTAGGCCATTCTGGTTAAGCGTTTGGAGCTGCAGAATTGCGAAAATTTTTTTGCCTTCTCAACCATTTCTTGGCTTCAAACTCCCATATCTCGCGAACGGATTGACCTAACCCAAAAATTCCTATTGCATCTGAAAGTAGAAACTCGCCCGATTACAACGGTATGTGTATTTTTTCCCTAGGCCATTCTGGTTAAGCGTTTGGAGCAGCAGAATTGCGAAAAATTTGTTGTCTTCTCAACCATTTCTTAGCGTCAAACTCCCATATCTCGCGAACGGATTGACCTAACCCAAAAATTCCTATTGCTTCTGAAAGTCGAAACTCGCCCGATTACAACGGTATGTGTATTTTTTCCCTAGGCCATTCTGATTAAGCGTTTGGAGCAGCAGAAGTGCGAAAAAGTTGTTGTCTTCTCAACCATTTCTTAGCTTCAAACTCCCATATCTCGCGAACGGATTGACTTAAACCAAAAATTCCTGTTGCATCTGAAAGTAGAAACTCGCCCGATTACAGCGGTATGTGTATTTTTTCCCTAGGCCATTCTGGTTAAGCGTTTGGAGCAGCAGAATTGCGAAAAATTTTTTGCCTTCTTAACCATTTCTTGGCTTCAAACTCCCATATCTCGCGAACGGATAGACCTAACCAAAAATTCCTATTGCATCTGAAAGTAGAAACTCGCCCGATTACAGCGGTATGTGTATTTTTTCCCTAGGCCATTCTGGTTAAGCGTTTGGAGCAGCAGAATTGCGAAAAATTTTTTGCTTTCTCAACCATTTCTTTGCTTCAAACTCCCATATCTCGCGAACGGATTGACCTAACCCAAAAATTCCTATTGCATCTGAAAGTAGAAACTCGCCCGATTACAGCGGTATGTGTATTTTTTCCCTAGGCCATTCTGGTTAAGCGTTTGGAGCAGCAGAATTGCGAAAAATTTGATGTCTTCTCAACCATTTCTTAGCGTCAAACTCCCATATCTCGCGAACGGACTGACGTAACACAAAAATTCCTGTTGCATCTGAAAGTAGAAACTCGCCCGCTTACAAAGGTATGTGTATTTTTTCCCTTGGCCATCCTGGTTAAGCGTTTGGAGCAGCAGAATTGCGAAAAATTTGTTGCCTTCTCAACCATTCCTTGGCTTCAAACTCCCATGTCTCGCGAACGGATTGACCTAACTCAAAAATTCCTGTTGCGTCTGAAAGTAGAAAGTCGCTCGATTACAGCGGTATGTGTATTTTTACCCTAGGCCATTCTTGTTAAGCGTTTGGAGCAGCAGAATTGCGAAAAATTTTTCGCCTTCTCAACCATTTCTTGGCTTCAAACTCCCATATCTCGCGAACGGATTGACCTAACCCAAAAATTCCTATTGTATCTGAAAGTAGAAATTCGCCCGATTACAGCGGTATGTGTATTTTTTCCCTAGGCCATTCTGGTTAAGCGTTTGGAGCAGCAGAATTGCGAAAAATTTTTTGCCTTCTCAACCATTTCTTGGCTTCAAACTCCCATATCTCGCGAACGGATTGACCTAACCCAAAAATTCCTATTGCATCTGAAAGTAGAAACTTGCCCGATTACAACGGTATTTGTATTTTTTCCCTAGGCCATTCTGGTTAAGCGTTTGGAGCAGCAGAATTGCGAAAAATTTTTTGCCTTCTCAACCATTTCTTGGCTTCAAACTCCCATATCTCGCGAACGGATTGACCTAACCCAAAAATTCCTATTGCATCTGAAAGTAGAAACTTGCCCGATTACAACGGTATTTGTATTTTTTCCCTAGGCCATTCTGGTTAAGCGTTTGGAGCAGCAGAATTGCGAAAAATTTTTTGCCTTCTCAACCATTCCTTGGCATCAAACTCCCATATGTCACGAAAGGATTGACTTAACTCAAAAATTCCTGTTGCGTCTGAAAGTGGAAACTGGCCCGATTACAGCGGTATGTGTATTTTTACCCTAGGCCATTCTTGTTAAGCGTTTGGAGCAGCAGAATTGCGAAAAATTTTTCGCCTTCTCCACCATTTCTTGGCTTCAAACTCCCATATCTCGCGAACGGATTGACCTAACCCAGAAATTCCTGTTGTATCTGAAAGTAGAAACTCGCCCGATTACAACGGTATGTGTATTTTTTCCCTAGGCCATTCTTGTTAAGCGTTTGGAGCAGCAGAATTGCGAAAAATTTTTCGCCTTCTCAACCATTTCTTGGCTTCAAACTCCCATATCTCGCGAACGGATTGACCTAACCCAAAAATTCCTATTGCATCTGAAAGTAGAAACTCGCCCGATTACAGCGGTATGTGTATTTTTTCCCTAGGCCATTCTGGTTAAGCGTTTGTAGCAGCAGAATTGCGAAAAATTTTTTGCCTTCTCAACCATTTCTTGGCTTCAAACTCCCATATCTCGCGAACGGATTGACCTAACCCAAAAATTCCAATTGCATCTGAAAGTAGAAACTCGCCCGATTACAATGGTATGTGTATTTTTTCCCTAGGCCATTCTGGTTAAGCGTTTGGAGCAGCAGAATTGCGAAAAATTTTTTGCCTTCTCAACCATTTCTTGGCTTCAAACTCCCATATCTCGCGAACGGATTGACGTAGCCCAAAAATTCCTACTGCATCTGAAAGTAGAAACTCGCCCGATTACAACGGTATGTGTATTTTTTCCCTAGGCCATTCTGGTTAAGCGTTTGGAGCAGCAGAATTGCGAAAAATTTGTTGTCCTCTCAACCATTTCTTAGCGTCAAACTCCCATATCTCGCGAACGGATTGACCTAACCCAAAAATTCCTGTTGCATCTGAAAGTAGAAACGCCCCCGATTGCAACGGTATGTGTATTTTTTCCCTAGGCCATTCTGGTTAAGCGTTTGGAGCAGCAGAATTGCGAAAAATTTTTTGCTTTCTCAACCATTTCTTGGCTTCAAACTCCCATATCTCGCGAACGGATTGACCTAACCCAAAAATTCCTATTGTATCTGAAAGTAGAAACTCGCCCGATTACAGCGGCATGTGTATTTTTTCCCTAGGCCATTCTGGTTAAGCGTTTGGAGCAGCAGAATTGCGAAAAATTTTTCGCCTTCTCAACCATTTCTTGGCTTCAAACTCCCATATCTCGCGAACGGATTGACCTAACCCAAAAATTCCTATTGTATCTGAAAGTAGAAACTCGCCCGATTACTGCGGTATGTGTATTTTTTCCCTAGGCCATTCTGGTTAAGCGTTTGGAGCAGCAGAATTGCGAAAAATTTTTTGCCTTCTCAACCATTTCTTGGCTTCAAACACCCATATCTCGCGAACGGATTGACCTAACCCAAAAATTCCTATTGCATCTGAAAGTAGAAACTCGCCCGATTACAACGGTATTTGTATTTTTACCCTAGGCCATTCTTGTTAAGCGTTTGAAGCAGCAGAATTGCGAAAAATTTTCTGCCTTCTCAACCATTTTTTGGCTTCAAACTCCCATATCTCGCGAACGGATTGACCTAACCCAAAAATTCCTATTGCATCTGAAAGTAGAAACTCGCCCGATTACAACGGTATTTGTATTTTTTCCCTAGGCCATTCTGGTTAAGCGTTTGGAGCAGCAGAATTGCGAAAAATTTGTTGTCTTCTCAACCATTTCTTAGCGTCAAACTCCCATATCTCGCGAACGGATTGACCTAACCCAAAAATTCCTGTTGCATCTGAAAGTAGAAACTCGCCCGATTACAACGGTATGTGTATTTTTTCCGTAGGCCATTCTGGTTAAGCGTGTGGAGCAGCGGAATTGCGAAAAATTGTTTGCCTTCTCAACCATTTCTTGGCTTCAAACTCCCATATCTCGCGAACGGATTGACCTAACCCAAAAATTCCTACTGCATCTGAAAGTAGAAACTCGCCCGATTACAACGGTATGTGTATTTTTTCCCTAGGCCATTCTGGTTAAGCGTTTGGAGCAGCAGAATTGCGAAAAATTTTTTGCCTTCTCAACCATTTTTTGTCTTCAAACTCCCATATCTCGCGAACGGATTGACCTAACCCAAAAATTCCTATTGCATCTGAAAGTAGAAACTCGCCCGATTACAACGGTATTTGTATTTCTTCACTAGGCCATTCTGGTTAAGCGTTTGGAGAAGCAGAATTGCGAAAAATTTGTTGTCCTCTCAACCATTTCTTAGCGTCAAACTCCCATATCTCGCGAACGGATTGAACAAACCCAAAAATTCCTGTAGCGTCTGAAAGTAGAAACTCGCCCGATTACAACGGTATGTGTATTTTTTCCCTAGGCCGTTCTGGTTAAGCGTTTGGAGCAGCAGAATTGCGAAAAATTTTTTGCCTTCTCAACCATTTCTTGTCTTCAAACTCCCATATCTCGCGAACGGATTGACCTAACCCAAAAATTCCTATTGCATCTGAAAGTAGAAACTCGCCCGATTACAACGGTATTTGTATTTTTTCACTAGGCCATTCTGGTTAAGCGTTTGGAGAAGCAGATTTGCGAAAAATTTGTTGTCCTCTCAACCATTTCTTAGCGTCAAACTCCCATATCTCGCGAACGGATTGAACAAACCCAAAAATTCCTGTAGCGTCTGAAAGTAGAAACTCGCCCGATTACAACGGTATGTGTATTTTTTCCCTAGGCCGTTCTTGTTAAGCGTTTGGAGCAGCAGAATTGCGAAAAATTTTCTGCCTTCTCAACCATTTCTTGGCTTCAAACTCCCATATCTCGCGAACGGATTGTCCTAACCCAAAAATTCCGGTCGCATCTGAAAGTAGAAACTCGCCCGATTACAACGGTATGTGTATTTTTTCCCTAGGCCATTCTGGTTAAGCGTTTGGAGCAGCAGAATTGCGAAAAATTTTTTGCCTTCTCAACCATTTCTTGTCTTCAAACTCCCATATCTCGCGAACGGATTGACCTAACCCAAAAATTCCTATTGCATCTGAAAGTAGAAACTCGCCCGATTACAACGGTATTTGTATTTTTTCACTAGGCCATTCTGGTTAAGCGTTTGGAGAAGCAGAATTGCGAAAAATTTGTTGTCCTCTCAACCATTTCTTAGCGTCAAACTCCCATATCTCGCGAACGGATTGAACAAACCCAAAAATTCCTGTAGCGTCTGAAAGTAGAAACTCGCCCGATTACAACGGTATGTGTATTTTTTCCCTAGGCCGTTCTTGTTAAGCGTTTGGAGCAGCAGAATTGCGAAAAATTTTCTGCCTTCTCAACCATTTCTTGGCTTCAAACTCCCATATCTCGCGAACGGATTGTCCTAACCCAAAAATTCCGGTTGCATCTGAAAGTAGAAACTCGCCCGATTACAACGGTATGTGTATTTTTTCCCTAGGCCATTCTGGTTAAGCGTGCGGAGCAGCAGAATTGCGAAAAATTTTTTGCCTTCTCAACCATTTCTTGGCTTCAAACTCCCATATCTCGCGAACGGATTGACCTAACCCAAAAATTCCTACTGCATCTGAAAGTAGAAACTCGCCCGATTACAACGGTATGTGTATTTTTTCCCTAGGCCATTCTGGTTAAGCGTTTGGAGCAGCAGAATTGCGAAAAATTTGTTGTCCTCTCAACCACTTCTTAGCGTCAAACTCCCATATCTCGCGAACGGATTGAACAAACCCAGAAATTCCTGTAGCGTCTGAAAGTAGAAACTCGCCCGATTACAACGGTATGTGTATTTTTACCCTAGGCCATTCTTGTTAAGCGTTTGGAGCAGCAGAATTGCGAAAAATTTTTCGCCTTCTCAACCATCTCTTGGCTTCAAACTCCCATATCTCGCGAACTGATTGACCTAACCCAAAAATTCCTATTGTATCTGAAAGTAGAAACTCGCCCGATTACAGCGGTATGTGTATTTTTTCCCTAGGCCATTCTGGTTAAGCGTTTGGAGCAGCAGAATTGCGAAAAATTTGTTGTCCTCTCAACCAATTCTTAGCGTCAAACTCCCATATCTCGCGAACGGATTGACCTAACCCAAAAATTCCTCTTGCATCTGAAAGTAGAAACTCGCCCGATTACAACGGTATTTGTATTTTTTCCCTAGGCCATTCTTGTTAAGCTTTTGGAGCAGCAGAATTGCGAAAAATTTGTTGTCTTCTCAACCATTTCTTAGCGTCAAACTCCCATATCTCGCGAACGGATTGACCTAACCCAAAAATTCCTGTTGCATCTGAAAGTAGAAACTCGCCCGATTACAACGGTATGTGTATTTTTTCCCTAGGCCATTCTGGTTAAGCGTTTGGAGCAGCAGAATTGCGAAAAATTTGTTGTCTTCTCAACCATTTCTTAGCTTCAAACTCCCATATCTCGCGAACGTATTGACCTAACTCAAAAATTCCTGTTGCATCTGAAAGTAGAAACTCGCCCGATTACAACGGTATGTGTATTTTTTCCCTAGGCCATTCTTGTTAAGCGTTTGAAGCAGCAGAATTGCGAAAAATTTTCTGCCTTCTCAACCATTTCTTGGCTTCAAACTCCCATATCTCGCGAACGGATTGTCCTAACCCAAAAATTCCTGTTGCATCTGAAAATCGAAACTCGCCCGATTACAACGGTATGTGTATTTTTTCCCTAGGCCATTCTGGTTAAGCGTGTGGAGCAGCAGAATTGCGAAAAATTTTTTGCCTTCTCAACCATTTCTTGGCTTCAAACTCCCATATCTCGCGAACGGATTGACCTAACCCAAAAATTCCTACTGCATCTGAAAGTAGAAACTCGCCCGATTACAACGGTATGTGTATTTTTTCCCTAGGCCATTCTGGTTAAGCATTTGGAGCAGCAGAATTGCGAAAAATTTTTTGCCTTCTCAACCATTCCTTGGCTTCAAACTCCCATGTCTCGCGAACGGATTGACCTAACTCAAAAATTCCTGTTGCGTCTGAAAGTAGAAACTCGCCCGATTACAGCGGTATGTGTATTTTTACCCTAGGCCATTCTTGTTAAGCGTTTGGAGCAGCAGAATTGCGAAAAATTTTTCGCCTTCTCAACCATCTCTTGGCTTCAAACTCCCATATCTCTCGAACGGATTGACCTAACCCAAAAATTCCTGTTGCATCTGAAAGTAGAAACTCGCCCGATTACAACGGTATGTGTATTTATACCATAGGCCATTCTTGTTAAGCGTTTGGAGCAGCAGAATTGCGAAAAATTTTTCGCCTTCTCAACAATTTCTTGGCTTCAAACTCCCATATCTCGCGAACTGATTGACCTAACCCAAAAATTCCTATTGTATCTGAAAGTAGAAACTCGCCCGATTACAGAGGTATGTGTATTTTTTCCCTAGGCCATTCTGGTTAAGCGTTTGGAGCAGCAGAATTGCGAAAAATTTGTTGTCCTCTCAACCAATTCTTAGCGTCAAACTCCCATATCTCGCGAACGGATTGACCTAACCCAAAAATTCCTATTGCATCTGAAAGTGGAAACTCGCCCGATTACAACGGTATTTGTATTTTTTCCCTAGGCCATTCTGGTTAAGCGTTTGGAGCAGCAGAATTGCGAAAAATTTGTTGTCTTCTCAACCATTTCTTAGCGTCAAACTCCCATATCTCGCGAACGGATTGACCTAACCCAAAAATTCCTGTTGCATCTGAAAGTAGAAACTCGCCCGATTACAACGGTATGGGTATTTTTTCCGTAGGCCATTCTGGTTAAGCGTGTGGAGCAGCGGAATTGCGAAAAATTGTTTGCCTTCTCAACCATTTCTTGGCTTCAAACTCCCATATCTCGCGAACGGATTGACCTAACCCAAAAATTCCTACTGCATCTGAAAGTAGAAACTCGCCCGATTACAACGGTATGTGTATTTTTTCCCTAGGCCATTCTGGTTAAGCGTTTGGAGCAGCAGAATTGCGAAAAATTTGTTGTCTTCTCAACCATTTCTTAGAGTCAAACTCCCATATCTCTCGAACGGATTGACCTAACCCAAAAATTCCTGTTGCATCTGAAAGTAGAAACTCGCCCGATTACAACGGTATGTGTATTTATACCATAGGCCATTCTTGTTAAGCGTTTGGAGCAGCAGAATTGCGAAAAATTTTTCGCCTTCTCAACAATTTCTTGGCTTCAAACTCCCATATCTCGCGAACTGATTGACCTAACCCAAAAATTCCTATTGTATCTGAAAGTAGAAACTCGCCCGATTACAGCGGTATGTGTATTTTTTCCCTAGGCCATTCTGGTTAAGCGTTTGGAGCAGCAGAATTGCGAAAAATTTGTTGTCCTCTCAACCAATTCTTAGCGTCAAACTCCCATATCTCGCGAACGGATTGACCTAACCCAAAAATTCCTATTGCATCTGAAAGTAGAAACTCGCCCGATTACAACGGTATTTGTATTTTTTCCCTAGGCCATTCTGGTTAAGCGTTTGGAGCAGCAGAATTGCGAAAAATTTGTTGTCTTCTCAACCATTTCTTAGCGTCAAACTCCCATATCTCGCGAACGGATTGACCTAACCCAAAAATTCCTGTTGCATCTGAAAGTAGAAACTCGCCCGATTACAACGGTATGTGTATTTTTTCCGTAGGCCATTCTGGTTAAGCGTGTGGAGCAGCGGAATTGCGAAAAATTGTTTGCCTTCTCAACCATTTCTTGGCTTCAAACTCCCATATCTCGTGAACGGATTGACCTAACCCAAAAATTCCTACTGCATCTGAAAGTAGAAACTCGCCCGATTACAACGGTATGTGTATTTTTTCCCTAGGCCATTCTGGTTAAGCGTTTGGAGCAGCAGAATTGCGAAAAATTTTTTGCCTTCTCAACCATTTTTTGTCTTCAAACTCCCATATCTCGCGAACGGATTGACCTAACCCAAAAATTCCTATTGCATCTGAAAGTAGAAACTCGCCCGATTACAACGGTATTTGTACTTCTTCACTAGGCCATTCTGGTTAAGCGTTTGGAGAAGCAGAATTGCGAAAAATTTGTTGTCCTCTCAACCATTTCTTAGCGTCAAACTCCCATATCTCGCGAACGGATTGAACAAACCCAAAAATTCCTGTAGCGTCTGAAAGTAGAAACTCGCCCGATTACAACGGTATGTGTATTTTTTCCCTAGGCCGTTCTTGTTAAGCGTTTGGAGCAGCAGAATTGCGAAAAATTTTCTGCCTTCTCAACCATTTCTTGGCTTCAAACTCCCATATCTCGCGAACGGATTGTCCTAACCCTAAATTCCGGTTGCATCTGAAAGTAGAAACTCGCCCGATTACAACGGTATGTGTATTTTTTCCCTAGGCCATTCTGGTTAAGCGTTTGGAGCAGCAGAATTGCGAAAAATTTTTTGCCTTCTCAACCATTTCTTGTCTTCAAACTCCCATATCTCGCGAACGGATTGACCTAACCCAAAAATTCCTATTGCATCTGAAAGTAGAAACTCGCCCGATTACAACGGTATTTGTATTTTTTCACTAGGCCATTCTGGTTAAGCGTTTGGAGAAGCAGAATTGCGAAAAATTTGTTGTCCTCTCAACCATTTCTTAGCGTCAAACTCCCATATCTCGCGAACGGATTGAACAAACCCAAAAATTCCTGTAGCGTCTGAAAGTAGAAACTCGCCCGATTACAAGGGTATGTGTATTTTTTCCCTAGGCCGTTCTTGTTAAGCGTTTGGAGCAGCAGAATTGCGAAAAATTTTCTGCCTTCTCAACCATTTCTTGGCTTCAAACTCCCATATCTCGCGAACGGATTGTCCTAACCCAAAAATTCCGGTTGCATCTGAGAGTAGAAACTCGCCCGATTACAACGGTATGTGTATTTTTTCCCTAGGCCATTCTGGTTAAGCGTGCGGAGCAGCAGAATTGCGAAAAATTTTTTGCCTCCTCAACCATTTCTTGGCTTCAAACTCCCATATCTCGCGAAAGGATTGACCTAACCCAAAAATTCCTACTGCATCTGAAAGTAGAAACTCGCCCGATTACAACGGTATGTGTATTTTTTCCCTAGGCCATTCTGGTTAAGCGTTTGGAGCAGCAGAATTGCGAAAAATTTGTTGTCCTCTCAACCACTTCTTAGCGTCAAACTCCCATATCTCGCGAACGGATTGAACAAACCCAGAAATTCCTGTAGCGTCTGAAAGTAGATACTCGCCCGATTACAACGGTATGTGTATTTTTACCCTAGGCCATTCTTGTTAAGCGTTTGGAGCAGCAGAATTGCGAAAAATTTTTCGCCTTCTCAACCATCTCTTGGCTTCAAACTCCCATATCTCGCGAACTGATTGACCTAACCCAAAAATTCCTATTGTATCTGAAAGTAGAAACTCGCCCGATTACAGCGGTATGTGTATTTTTTCCCTAGGCCATTCTGGTTAAGCGTTTGGAGCAGCAGAATTGCGAAAAATTTGTTGTCCTCTCAACCAATTCTTAGCGTCAAACTCCCATATCTCGCGAACGGATTGACCTAACCCAAAAATTCCTCTTGCATCTGAAAGTAGAAACTCGCCCGATTACAACGGTATTTGTATTTTTTCCCTAGGCCATTCTGGTTAAGCTTTTGGAGCAGCAGAATTGCGAAAAATTTGTTGTCTTCTCAACCATTTCTTAGCGTCAAACTCCCATATCTCGCGAACGGATTGACCTAACCCAAAAATTCCTGTTGCATCTGAAAGTAGAAACTCGCCCGATTACAACGGTATGTGTATTTTTTCCCTAGGCCATTCTGGTTAAGCGTTTGGAGCAGCAGAAGTGCGAAAAATTTGTTGTCTTCTCAACCATTTCTTAGCTTCAAACTCCCATATCTCGCGAACGGATTGACCTAACCCAAAAATTCCTGTTGCATCTGAAAGTAGAAACTCGCCCGATTACAACGGTATGTGTATTTTTTCCCTAGGCCATTCTTGTTAAGCGTTTGGAGCAGCAGAATTGCGAAAAATTTTCTGCCTTCTCAACCATTTCTTGGCTTCAAACTCCCATATCTCGCGAACGGATTGTCCTAACCCAAAAATTCCTGTTGCATCTGAAAGTAGAAACTCGCCCGATTACAACGGTATGTGTATTTTTTCCCTAGGCCATTCTGGTTAAGTGTGCGGAGCAGCAGAATTGCGAAAAATTTTTTGCCTTCTCAACCATTTCTTGGCTTCAAACTCCCATATCTCGCGAACGGATTGACCTAACTCAAAAATTCCTGTTGCATCTGAAAGTAGAAACTCGCCCGATTACAACGGTATGTGTATTTTTTCCCTAGGCCATTCTTGTTAAGCGTTTGAAGCAGCAGAATTGCGAAAAATTTTCTGCCTTCTCAACCATTTCTTGGCTTCAAACTCCCATATCTCGCGAACGGATTGTCCTAACCCAAAAATTCCTGTTGCATCTGAAAATCGAAACTCGCCCGATTACAACGGTATGTGTATTTTTTCCCTAGGCCATTCTGGTTAAGCGTGTGGAGCAGCAGAATTGCGAAAAATTTTTTGCCTTCTCAACCATTTCTTGGCTTCAAACTCCCATATCTCGCGAACGGATTGACCTAACCCAAAAATTCCTACTGCATCTGAAAGTAGAAACTCGCCCGATTACAACGGTATGTGTATTTTTTCCCTAGGCCATTCTGGTTAAGCGTTTGGAGCAGCAGAATTGCGAAAAATTTGTTGTCCTGTCAACCATTTCTTAGCGTCAAACTCCCATATCTCGCGAACAGACTGACCTAACCCAAAAATTCCTGTTGCATCTGAAAGTAGAAACACGCCCGATTACAACGGTATGTGTATTTTTTCCCTAGGCCATTCTGGTTAAGCATTTGGAGCAGCAGAATTGCGAAAAATTTTTTGCCTTCTCAACCATTCCTTGGCTTCAAACTCCCATGTCTCGCGAACGGATTGACCTAACTCAAAAATTCCTGTTGCGTCTGAAAGTAGAAACTCGCCCGATTACAGCGGTATGTGTATTTTTACCCTAGGCCATTCTTGTTAAGCGTTTGGAGCAGCAGAATTGCGAAAAATTTTTCGCCTTCTCAACCATCTCTTGGCTTCAAACTCCCATATCTCGCGAACTGATTGACCTAACCCAAAAATTCCTATTGCATCTGAAAGTAGAAACTCGCCCGATTACAACGGTATGTGTATTTTTTCCGTAGGCCATTCTGGTTAAGCGTGTGGAGCAGCAGAATTGCGAAAAATTGTTTGCCTTCTCAACCATTTCTTGGCTTCAAACTCCCATGTCTCGCGAACGGATTGACCTAACCCAAAAATTCCTACTGCATCTGAAAGTAGAAACTCGCCCGATTACAACGGTATGTGTATTTTTTCCCTAGGCCATTCTGGTTAAGCGTTTGGAGCAGCAGAATTGCGAAAAATTTGTTGTCTTCTCAACCATTTCTTAGAGTCAAACTCCCATATCTCTCGAACGGATTGACCTAACCCAAAAATTCCTGTTGCATCTGAAAGTAGAAACTCGCCCGATTACAACGGTATGTGTATTTATACCATAGGCCATTCTTGTTAAGCGTTTGGAGCAGCAGAATTGCGAAAAATTTTTCGCCTTCTCAACAATTTCTTGGCTTCAAACTCCCATATCTCGCGAACTGATTGACCTAACCCAAAAATTCCTATTGTATCTGAAAGTAGAAACCCGCCCGATTACAGCGGTATGTGTATTTTTTCCCTAGGCCATTCTGGTTAAGCGTTTGGAGCAGCAGAATTGCGAAAAATTTGTTGTCCTCTCAACCAATTCTTAGCGTCAAACTCCCATATCTCGAGAACGGATTGACCTAACCCAAAAATTCCTATTGCATCTGAAAGTAGAAACTCGCCCGATTACAACGGTATTTGTATTTTTTCCCTAGGCCATTCTGGTTAAGCGTTTGGAGCAGCAGAATTGCGAAAAATTTGTTGTCTTCTCAACCATTTCTTAGCGTCAAACTCCCATATCTCGCGAACGGATTGACCTAACCCAAAAATTCCTGTTGCATCTGAAAGTAGAAACTCGCCCGATTACAACGGTATGTGTATTTTTTCCGTAGGCCATTCTGGTTAAGCGTGTGGAGCAGCGGAATTGCGAAAAATTGTTTGCCTTCTCAACCATTTCTTGGCTTCAAACTCCCATATCTCGCGAACGGATTGACCTAACCCAAAAATTCCTACTGCATCTGAAAGTAGAAACTCGCCCGATTACAACGGTATGTGTATTTTTTCCCTAGGCCATTCTGGTTAAGCGTTTGGAGCAGCAGAATTGCGAAAAATTTTTTGCCTTCTCAACCATTTCTTGTCTTCAAACTCCCATATCTCGCGAACGGATTGACCTAACCCAAAAATTCCTATTGCATCTGAAAGTAGAAACTCGCCCGATTACAACGGTATTTGTATTTTTTCACTAGGCCATTCTGGTTAAGCGTTTGGAGAAGCAGAATTGCGAAAAATTTGTTGTCCTCTCAACCATTTCTTAGCGTCAAACTCCCATATCTCGCGAACGGATTGAACAAACCCAAAAATTCCTGTAGCGTCTGAAAGTAGAAACTCGCCCGATTACAACGGTATGTGTATTTTTTCCCTAGGCCGTTCTTGTTAAGCGTTTGGAGCAGCAGAATTGCGAAAAATTTTCTGCCTTCTCAACCATTTCTTGGCTTCAAACTCCCATATCTCGCGAACGGATTGACCTAACCCAAAAATTCCTACTGCATCTGAAAGTAGAAACTCGCCCGATTACAACGGCATGTGTATTTTTTCCCTAGGCCATTCTGGTTAAGCGTTTGGAGCAGCAGAATTGCGAAAAATTTGTTGTCCTCTCAACCACTTCTTAGCGTCAAACTCCCATATCTCGCGAACGGATTGAACAAACCCAGAAATTCCTGTAGCGTCTGAAAGTAGAAACTCGCCCGATTACAACGGTATGTGTATTTTTACCCTAGGCCATTCTTGTTAAGCGTTTGGAGCAGCAGAATTGCGAAAAATTTTTCGCCTTCTCAACCGTCTCTTGGCTTCAAACTCCCATATCTCGCGAACTGATTGACCTAACCCAAAAATTCCTATTGTATCTGAAAGTAGAAACTCGCCCGATTACAAGGGTATTTGTATTTTTTCCCTAGGCCATTCTGGTTAAGCGTTTGGAGCAGCAGAATTGCGAAAAATTTGTTGTCCTCTCAACCATTTCTTAGCGTCAAACTCCCATATCTCGCGAACGGATTGACCTAACCCAAAAATTCCTGTTGCATCTGAAAGTAGAAACTCGCCCGATTACAACGGTATGTGTATTTTTTCCCTAGGCCATTCTGGTTAAGCGTTTGGAGCAGCAGAATTGCGAAAAATTTGTTGTCTTCTCAACCATTTCTTGGCTTCAAACTCCCATATCTCGCGAACGGATTGACCTAACCCAAAAATTCCTACTGCATCTGAAAGTAGAAACTCGCCCGATTACAACGGTATGTGTATTTTTTCCCTAGGCCATTCTGGTTAAGCGTTTGGAGCAGCAGAATTGCGAAAAATTTTTTGCCTTCTCAACCATTTCTTGTCTTCAAACTCCCATATCTCGCGAACGGATTGACCTAACCCAAAAATTCCTATTGCATCTGAAAGTAGAAACTCGCCCGATTACAACGGTATTTGTATTTTTTCACTAGGCCATTCTGGTTAAGCGTTTGGAGAAGCAGAATTGCGCAAAATTTGTTGTCCTCTCAACCATTTCTTACCGTCAAACTCCCATATCTCGCGAACGGATTGAACAAACCCAAAAATTCCTGTAGCGTCTGAAAGTAGAAACTCGCCCGATTACAACGGTATGTGTATTTTTTCCCTAGGCCGTTCTTGTTAAGCGTTTGGAGCAGCAGAATTGCGAAAAATTTTCTGCCTTCTCAACCATTTCTTGGCTTCAAACTCCCATATCTCGCGAACGGATTGACCTAACCCAAAAATTCCTACTGCATCTGAAAGTAGAAACTCGCCCGATTACAACGGCATGTGTATTTTTTCCCTAGGCCATTCTGGTTAAGCGTTTGGAGCAGCAGAATTGCGAAAAATTTGTTGTCCTCTCAACCACTTCTTAGCGTCAAACTCCCATATCTCGCGAACGGATTGAACAAACCCAGAAATTCCTGTAGCGTATGAAAGTAGAAACTCGCCCGATTACAACGGTATGTGTATTTTTACCCTAGGCCATTCTTGTTAAGCGTTTGGAGCAGCAGAATTGCGAAAAATTTTTCGCCTTCTCAACCATCTCTTGGCTTCAAACTCCCATATCTCGCGAACTGATTGACCTAACCCAAAAATTCCTATTGTATCTGAAAGTAGAAACTCGCCCGATTACAAGGGTATGTGTATTTTTTCCCTGGGCCATTCTGGTTAAGCGTTTGGAGCAGCAGAATTGCGAAAAATTTGTTGTCCTCTCAACCATTTCTTAGCGTCAAACTCCCATATCTCGCGAACGGATTGACCTAACCCAAAAATTCCTGTTGCATCTGAAAGTAGAAACTCGCCCGATTACAACGGTATGTGTATTTTTTCCCTAGGCCATTCTGGTTAAGCGTTTGGAGCAGCAGAATTGCGAAAAATTTGTTGTCTTCTCAACCATTTCTTAGCTTCAAACTCCCATATCTCGCGAACGTATTGACCTAACTCAAAAATTCCTGTTGCATCTGAAAGTAGAAACTCGCCCGATTACAACGGTATGTGTAATTTTTCCCTAGGCCATTCTTGTTAAGCGTTTGAAGCAGCAGAATTGCGAAAAATTTTCTGCCTTCTCAACCATTTCTTGGCTTCAAACTCCCATATCTCGCGAACGGATTGTCCTAACCCAAAAATTCCTGTTGCATCTGAAAATCGAAACTCGCCCGATTACAACGGTATGTGTATTTTTTCCCTAGGCCATTCTGGTTAAGCGTGTGGAGCAGCAGAATTGCGAAAAATTTTTTGCCTTCTCAACCATTTCTTGGCTTCAAACTCCCATATCTCGCGAACGGATTGACCTAACCCAAAAATTCCTACTGCATCTGAAAGTAGAAACTCGCCCGATTACAACGGTATGTGTATTTTTTCCCTAGGCCATTCTGGTTAAGCGTTTGGAGCAGCAGAATTGCGAAAAATTTGTTGTCCTGTCAACCATTTCTTAGCGTCAAACTCCCATATCTCGCGAACAGACTGACCTAACCCAAAAATTCCTGTTGCATCTGAAAGTAGAAACACGCCCGATTACAACGGTATGTGTATTTTTTCCCTAGGCCATTCTGGTTAAGCATTTGGAGCAGCAGAATTGCGAAAAATTTTTTGCCTTCTCAACCATTCCTTGGCTTCAAACTCCCATATCTCGCGAACTGATTGACCTAACCCAAAAATTCCTATTGTATCTGAAAGTAGAAACTCGCCCGATTACAGCGGTATGTGTATTTTTTCCCTAGGCCATTCTGGTTAAGCGTTTGGAGCAGCAGAATTGCGAAAAATTTTTTGCCTTCTCAACCATTTCTTGTCTTCAAACTCCCATATCTCGCGAACGGATTGACCTAACCCAAAAATTCCTATTGCATCTGAAAGTAGAAACTCGCCCGATTACAACGGTATTTGTATTTTTTCACTAGGCCATTCTGGTTAAGCGTTTGGAGAAGCAGAATTGCGAAAAATTTGTTGTCCTCTCAACCATTTCTTAGCGTCAAACTCCCATATCTCGCGAACGGATTGAACAAACCCAAAAATTCCTGTAGCGTCTGAAAGTAGAAACTCGCCCGATTACAACGGTATGTGTATTTTTTCCCTAGGCCATTCTGGTTAAGCGTTTGGAGCAGCAGAATTGCGAAAAATTTTTTGCCTTCTCAACCATTTCTTGTCTTCAAACTCCCATATCTCGCGAACGGATTGACCTAACCCAAAAATTCCTATTGCATCTGAAAGTAGAAACTCGCCCGATTACAACGGTATTTGTATTTTTTCACTAGGCCATTCTGGTTAAGCGTTTGGAGAAGCAGAATTGCGAAAAATTTGTTGTCCTCTCAACCATTTCTTAGCGTCAAACTCCCATATCTCGCGAACGGATTGAACAAACCCAAAAATTCCTGTAGCGTCTGAAAGTAGAAACTCGCCCGATTACAACGGTATGTGTATTTTTTCCCTAGACCGTTCTTGTTAAGCGTTTGGAGCAGCAGAATTGCGAAAAATTTTTTGCCTTCTCAACCATTCCTTGGCTTCAAACTCCCATATCTCGCGAACTGATTGACCCAACCCAAAAATTCCGGTTGCATCTGAAAGTAGAAACTCGCCCGATTACAACGGTATGTGTATTTTTTCCCTAGGCCATTCTGGTTAAGCGTGCGGAGCAGCAGAATTGCGAAAAATTTTTTGCCTTCTCAACCATTTCTTGGCTTCAAACTCCCATATCTCGCGAACGGATTGACCTAACCCAAAAATTCCTCCTGCATCTGAAAGTAGAAACCCGCCCGATTACAACGGTATGTGTATTTTTTCCCTAGGCCATTCTGGTTAAGCGTTTGGAGCAGCAGAATTGCGAAAAATTTGTTGTCCTCTCAAACATTTCTTAGCGTCAAACTCCCATATCTCGCGAACGGATTGAACAAACCCAGAAATTCCTGTAGCGTCTGAAAGTAGAAACTCGCCCGATTACAACGGTATGTGTATTTTTTCCCTAGGCCATTCTTGTTAAGCGTTTGGAGCAGCAGAATTGCGAAAAATTTTCTGCCTTCTCAACCATTTCTTGGCTTCAAACTCCCATATCTCGCGAACGGATTGTCCTAACCCAAAAATTCCTGTTGCATCTGAAAGTAGAAACTCGCCTGATTACAACGGTATGTGTATTTTTTCCCTAGGCCATTCTGGTTAAGCGTGCGGAGCAGCAGAATTGCGAAAATTTTTTTGCCTTCTCAACCATTTCTTGGCTTCAAACTCCCATATCTCGCGAACGGATTGACCTAACCCAAAAATTCCTACTGCATCTGAAAGTAGAAACTCGCCCGATTACAACGGTATGTGTATTTCTTCCCTAGGCCATTCTGGTTAAGCGTTTGGAGCAGCAGAATTGCGAAAAATTTGTTGTCCTCTCAACCATTTCTTAGCGTCAAACTCCCATATCTCGCGAACGGATTGAACAAACCCAAAAATTCCTGTAGCGTCTGAAAGTAGAAACTCGCCCGATTACAACGGTATGTGTATTTTTTCCCTAGGCCGTTATTGTTAAGCGTTTGGAGCAGCAGAATTGCGAAAAATTTTCTGCCTTCTCAACCATTTCTTGGCTTCAAACTCCCATATCTCGCGAACGGATTGTCCTAACCCAAAAATTCCTATTGCATCTGAAAGTAGAAACTCGCCCGATTACAACGGTATGTGTATTTTTTCCCTAGGCCATTCGGGTTAAGCATTTGGAGCAGCAGAATTGCGAAAAATTTTTTGCCTTCTCAACCATTCCTTGGCTTCAAACTCCCATATCTCGCGAACTGATTGACCTAACCCAAAAATTCCTATTGTATCTGAAAGTAGAAACTCGCCCGATTACAGCGGTATGTGTATTTTTTCCCTAGGCCATTCTGGTTAAGCGTTTGGAGCAGCAGAATTGCGAAAAATTTTTTGCCTTCTCAACCATTTCTTGTCTTCAAACTCCCATATCTCGCGAACGGATTGACCTAACCCAAAAATTCCTATTGCATCTGAAAGTAGAAACTCGCCCGATTACAACGGTATTTGTATTTTTTCACTAGGCCATTCTGGTTAAGCGTTTGGAGCAGCAGAATTGCGAAAAATTTGTTGTCCTCTCAACCATTTCTTAGCGTCAAACTCCCATATCTCGCGAACGGATTGAACAAACCCAAAAATTCCTGTAGCGTCTGAAAGTAGAAACTCGCCCGATTACAACGGTATGTGTATTTTTTCCCTAGGCCGTTATTGTTAAGCGTTTGGAGCAGCAGAATTGCGAAAAATTTTCTGCCTTCTCAACCATTTCTTGGCTTCAAACTCCCATATCTCGCGAACGGATTGTCCTAACCCAAAAATTCCTGTTTCATCTGAAAGTAGAAACTCGCCCGATTACAACGGTATGTGAATTTTTTTCCTAACCGTTCTGGTTAAGCGTGTGGAACAGCAGAATTGCGAAAAATTGTTTGCCTTCTCAACCATTTCTTGGCTTCAAACACCCATACCTCGCGAACGGATTGACCTAACCCAAAAATTCCTACTGCATCTGAAAGTAGAAACTCGCCCGATTACAACGGTATGTGTATTTTTTCCCTAGGCCATTCTGGTTAAGCGTTTGGAGCAGCAGAATTGCGAAAAATTTGTTGTCCTCTCAACCATTTCTTAGCGTCAAACTCCCATACCTCGCGAACGGATTGACCTAACCCAAAAATTCCTGTAGCGTCTGAAAGTAGAAACTCGCCAGATTACAACGGCATGTGTATTTTTCCCCTAGGCCATTCTGGTTAAGCGTTTGGAGCAGCAGAAGTGCGAAAAATTTGTTGTCTTCTCAACCATTTCTTAGCTTCAAACTCCCATATCTCGCGAACGGATTGACCTAACCCAAAAATTCCTGTTGCATCTGAAAGTAGAAACTCGCCCGATTACAACGGTATGTGTATTTTTTCCCTAGGCCATTCTTGTTAAGCGTTTGGAGCAGCAGAATTGCGAAAAATTTTCTGCCTTCTCAACCATTTCTTGGCTTCAAACTCCCATATCTCGCGAACGGATTGACCTAACCCAAAAATTCCTGTTGCATCTGAAAGTAGAAACTCGACCGATTTCAACGGTATGTGTATTTTTTCCCTAGGCCATTCTTGTTAAGCGTTTGGAGCAGCAGAATTGCGAAAAATTTTCTGCCTTCTCAACCATTTCTTGGCTTCAAACTCCCATATCTCGCGAACGGATTATCCTAACCCAAAAATTCCTGTTGCATCTGAAAGTAGAAACTCGCCCGATTACAACGGTATGTGTATTTTTTCCCTAGGCCATTCTGGTTAAGCGTGTGGAGCAGCAGAATTGCGAAAAATTGTTTGCCTTCTCAACCATTTCTTGGCTTCAAACTCCCATATCTCGCGAACGGATTGACCTAACCCAAAAATTCCTACTGCATCTGAAAGTAGAAACTCGCCCGATTACAAGGGTATGTGTATTTTTTCCCTAGGCCATTCTGGTTAAGCGTTTGGAGCAGCAGAATTGCGAAAAATTTGTTGTCCTCTCAACCATTTCTTAGCGTCAAACTCCCATATCTCGCGAACGGATTGACCTAACCCAAAAATTCCTGTAGCGTCTGAAAGTAGAAACTCGCCCGATTACAACGGTATGTGTATTTTTTTCCCTAGGCCATTCTGGTTAAGCGTTTGGAGCAGCAGAAGTGCGAAAAATTTGTTGTCTTCTCAACCATTTCTTAGCTTCAAACTCCCATATCTCGCGAACGGATTGACCTAACCCAAAAATTCCTGTTGCATCTGAAAGTAGAAACTCGCCCGATTACAATGGTATGTGTATTTTTTCCCTAGGCCATTCTTGTTAAGCGTTTGAAGCAGCAGAATTGCGAAAAATTTTCTGCCTTCTCAACCATTTCTTGGCTTCAAACTCCCATATCTCGCGAACGGATTGTCCTAACCCAAAAATTCCTATTGCATCTGAAAGTAGAAACTCGCCCGATTACAACGGTATGTGTATTTTTTCCCTAGGCCATTCTGGTTAAGCGTGTGGAGCAGCAGAATTGCGAAAAATTTTTTGCCTTCTCAACCATTTCTTGGCTTCAAACTCCCATATCTCGCGAACGGATTGACCTAACCCAAAAATTCCTACTGCATCTGAAAGTAGAAACTCGCCCGATTACAACGGTATGTGTATTTTTTCCCTAGGCCATTCTGGTTAAGCGTTTGGAGCAGCAGAATTGCGAAAAATTTGTTGTCCTCTCAACCATTTCTTAGCGTCAAACTCCCATATCTCGCGAACGGATTGAACAAACCCAAAAATTCCTGTAGCGTCTGAAAGTAGAAACTCGCCCGATTACAACGGTATGTGTATTTTTTCCCTAGGCCATTCTGGTTAAGCGTTTGGAGCAGCAGAATTGCGAAAAATTTTTTGCCTAATCAACCATTTCTTGGCTTCAAACTCCCATATCTCGCGAACGGATTGACCTAACCCAAAAATTCCTACTGCATCTGAAAGTAGAAACTCGCCCGATTACAACGGTTTGTGTATTTTTTCCCTAGGCCATTCTGGTTAAGCGTTTGGAGCAGCAGAATTGCGAAAAATTTGTTGTCTTCTCAACCATTCCTTGGCTTCAAACTCCCATATCTCGAGAACGGATTGACCTAACTCAAAAATTCCTGTTGCGTCTGAAAGTAGAAACTCGCCCGATTACAGCGGTATGTGTATTTTTACCCTAGGCCATTCTTGTTAAGCGTTTGGAGCAGCAGAATTGCGAAAAATTTTTTGCCTTCTCAACCATTTCTTGGCTTCAAACTCCCATATCTCGCGAACGGATTGACCTAACCCAAAAATTCCTGTTGCATCTGAAAGTAGAAACTCGCCCGATTACAACGGTATGTGTATTTTTTCCCTAGGCCATTCTGGTTAAGCGTTTGAAGCAGCAGAATTTCGAAAAATTTGTTGTCCTCTCAACCATTTCTTAGCGTCAAACTCCCATATCTCGCGAACGGATTGAACAAACCCAGAAATTCCTGTAGCGTCTGAAAGTAGAAACTCGCCCGATTACAACGTATGTGTATTTTTTCCCTAGGCCATTCTTGTTAAGCGTTTGGAGCAGCAGAATTGCGAAAAATTTTCTGCCTTCTCAACCATTTCTTGGCTTCAAACTCCCATATCTCGCGAACGGATTGACCTAACCCAAAAATTCCTACTGCATCTGAAAGTAGAAACTCGCCCGATTACAACGGTATGTGTATTTTTTCCCTAGGCCATTCTGGTTAAGCGTTTGGAGCAGCAGAATTGCGAAAAATTTGTTGTCTTCTCAACCATTCCTTGGCTTCAAACTCCCATATCTCGCGAACGGATTGACCTAACCCAAAAATTCCTGTTGCATCTGAAAGTAGAAACTCGCCCGATTACAACGGTATGTGTATTTTTTCCCTAGGCCATTCTTGTTAAGCGTTTGGAGCAGCAGAATTGCCAAAAATTTTCTGCCTTCTCAACCATTTCTTGGCTTCAAACTCCCATATCTCGCGAACGGATTGTCCTAACCCAAAAATTCCTGTTGCGTCTGAAAGTAGAAACTCGCCCGATTACAACGGTATGTGAATTTTTTTCCTAAGCCATTCTGGTTAAGCGTGTGGAGCAGCAGAATTGCGAAAAATTGTTTGCCTTCTCAACCATTTCTTGGATTCAAACTCCCATATCTCGCGAACGGATTGACCAAACCCAACAATTCCTACTGCATCTGAAAGTGGAAACTCGCCCGATTATAACGGTATGTGTATTTTTTCCCTAGGCCATTCTGGTTAAGCGTTTGGAGCAGCAGAATTGCGAAAAATTTGTTGTCCTCTCAACCATTTCTTAGCGTCAAACTCCCATATCTCGCGAACGGATTGACCTAACTTAAAAATTCCTGTAGCGTCTGAAAGTAGAAACTCGCCAGATTACAACGGCATGTGTATTTTTCCCCTAGGCCATTCTGGTTAAGCGTTTGGAGCAGCAGAATTGCGAAAAATTGGTTGTCCTCTCAACCATTTCTTAGCGTCAAACTCCCATATCTCGCGAACGGATTGAACAAACCCAAAAATTCCTGTAGCGTCTGAAAGTAGAAACTCGCCCGATTACAACGGTATGTGTATTTTTTCCCTAGGCCATTCTGGTTAAGCGTTTGGAGCAGCAGAATTGCGAAAAATTTTTTGCCTAATCAACCATTTCTTGGCTTCAAACTCCCATATCTCGCGAACGGATTGACCTAACCCAAAAATTCCTACTGCATCTGAAAGTAGAAACTCGCCCGATTACAACGGTTTGTGTATTTTTTCCCTAGGCCATTCTGGTTAAGCGTTTGGAGCAGCAGAATTGCGAAAAATTTGTTGTCTTCTCAACCATTTCTTAGCTTCAAACTCCCATATCTCGCCAACGGATTGACCTAAACCAAAAGTTCTTGTTGCTTCTGAAAGTAGAAACTCGCCCGATTACAACGGTATGTTTATTTTTTCCCTAGGCCATTCTGGTTAAGCGTTTGGAGCAGCAGAATTGCGAAAAATTTGTTGTCTTCTCAACCATTCCTTGGCTTCAAACTCCCATATCTCGAGAACGGATTGACCTAACCCAAAAATTCCTATTGCATCTGAAAGCAGAAACTCGCCCGATTACAGCGGTATGTGTATTTTTTCCCTAGGCCATTCTGGTTAAGCGTTTGGAGCAGCAGAATTGCGAAAAATTTGTTGTCTTCTCAACCATTCCTTGGCTTCAAACTCCCATATCTCGAGAACGGATTGACCTAACTCAAAAATTCCTGTTGCGTCTGAAAGTAGAAACTCGCCCGATTACAGCGGTATGTGTATTTTTACCCTAGGCCATTCTTGTTAAGCGTTTGGAGCAGCAGAATTGCGAAAAATTTTTCGCCTTCTCAACCATTCCTTGGCGTCAAACTCCCATATCTCGCGAACGGATTGACCTAACCCAAAAATTCCTGTTGCATCTGAAAGTAGAAACTCGCCCGATTACTACGGTATGTGTATTTTTTCCCTAGGCCATTCTGGTTAAGCGTTTGGAGCAGCAGAATTGCGAAAAATTTTTTGCCTTCTCAACCATTTCTTGGCTTCAAACTCCCATATCTCGCGAACGGATTGACCTAACCCAAAAATTCCTGTTGCATCTGAAAGTAGAAACTCGCCCGATTACAACGGTATGTGTATTTTTTCCCTAGGCCATTCTGGTTAAGCGTTTGAAGCAGCAGAATTTCGAAAAATTTGTTGTCCTCTCAACCATTTCTTAGCGTCAAACTCCCATATCTCGCGAACGGATTGAACAAACCCAGAAATTCCTGTAGCGTCTGAAAGTAGAAACTCGCCCGATTACAACGTATGTGTATTTTTTCCCTAGGCCATTCTTGTTAAGCGTTTGGAGCAGCAGAATTGCGAAAAATTTTCTGCCTTCTCAACCATTTCTTGGCTTCAAACTCCCATATCTCGCGAACGGATTGACCTAACCCAAAAATTCCTACTGCATCTGAAAGTAGAAACTCGCCCGATTACAACGGTATGTGTATTTTTTCCCTAGGCCATTCTGGTTAAGCGTTTGGAGCAGCAGAATTGCGAAAAATTTGTTGTCTTCTCAACCATTCCTTGGCTTCAAACTCCCATATCTCGCGAACGGATTGACCTAACCCAAAAATTCCTGTTGCATCTGAAAGTAGAAACTCGCCCGATTACAACGGTATGTGTATTTTTTCCCTAGGCCATTCTTGTTAAGCGTTTGGAGCAGCAGAATTGCCAAAAATTTTCTGCCTTCTCAACCATTTCTTGGCTTCAAACTCCCATATCTCGCGAACGGATTGTCCTAACCCAAAAATTCCTGTTGCGTCTGAAAGTAGAAACTCGCCCGATTACAACGGTATGTGAATTTTTTTCCTAAGCCATTCTGGTTAAGCGTGTGGAGCAGCAGAATTGCGAAAAATTGTTTGCCTTCTCAACCATTTCTTGGATTCAAACTCCCATATCTCGCGAACGGATTGACCAAACCCAACAATTCCTACTGCATCTGAAAGTGGAAACTCGCCCGATTATAACGGTATGTGTATTTTTTCCCTAGGCCATTCTGGTTAAGCGTTTGGAGCAGCAGAATTGCGAAAAATTTGTTGTCCTCTCAACCATTTCTTAGCGTCAAACTCCCATATCTCGCGAACGGATTGACCTAACTTAAAAATTCCTGTAGCGTCTGAAAGTAGAAACTCGCCAGATTACAACGGCATGTGTATTTTTCCCCTAGGCCATTCTGGTTAAGCGTTTGGAGCAGCAGAATTGCGAAAAATTGGTTGTCCTCTCAACCATTTCTTAGCGTCAAACTCCCATATCTCGCGAACGGATTGAACAAACCCAAAAATTCCTGTAGCGTCTGAAAGTAGAAACTCGCCCGATTACAACGGTATGTGTATTTTTTCCCTAGGCCATTCTGGTTAAGCGTTTGGAGCAGCAGAATTGCGAAAAATTTTTTGCCTAATCAACCATTTCTTGGCTTCAAACTCCCATATCTCGCGAACGGATTGACCTAACCCAAAAATTCCTACTGCATCTGAAAGTAGAAACTCGCCCGATTACAACGGTTTGTGTATTTTTTCCCTAGGCCATTCTGGTTAAGCGTTTGGAGCAGCAGAATTGCGAAAAATTTGTTGTCTTCTCAACCATTTCTTAGCTTCAAACTCCCATATCTCGCCAACGGATTGACCTAAACCAAAAGTTCTTGTTGCTTCTGAAAGTAGAAACTCGCCCGATTACAACGGTATGTTTATTTTTTCCCTAGGCCATTCTGGTTAAGCGTTTGGAGCAGCAGAATTGCGAAAAATTTGTTGTCTTCTCAACCATTCCTTGGCTTCAAACTCCCATATCTCGAGAACGGATTGACCTAACTCAAAAATTCCTGTTGCGTCTGAAAGTAGAAACTCGCCCGATTACAGCGGTATGTGTATTTTTACCCTAGGCCATTCTTGTTAAGCGTTTGGAGCAGCAGAATTGCGAAAAATTTTTCGCCTTCTCAACCATTCCTTGGCGTCAAACTCCCATATCTCGCGAACGGATTGACCTAACCCAAAAATTCCTGTTGCATCTGAAAGTAGAAACTCGCCCGATTACTACGGTATGTGTATTTTTTCCCTAGGCCATTCTGGTTAAGCGTTTGGAGCAGCAGAATTGCGAAACATTTTTTGCCTTCTCAACCATTTCTTGGCTTCAAACTCCCATATCTCGCGAACGGATTGACCTAACCCAAAAATTCCTGTTGCATCTGAAAGTAGAAACTCGCCCGATTACAACGGTATGTGTATTTTTTCCCTAGGCCATTCTGGTTAAGCGTTTGAAGCAGCAGAATTTCGAAAAATTTGTTGTCCTCTCAACCATTTCTTAGCGTCAAACTCCCATATCTCGCGAACGGATTGAACAAACCCAGAAATTCCTGTAGCGTCTGAAAGTAGAAACTCGCCCGATTACAACGTATGTGTATTTTTTCCCTAGGCCATTCTTGTTAAGCGTTTGGAGCAGCAGAATTGCGAAAAATTTTCTGCCTTCTCAACCATTTCTTGGCTTCAAACTCCCATATCTCGCGAACGGATTGACCTAACCCGAAAATTCCTACCGCATCTGAAAGTAGAAACTCGCCCGATTACAACGGTATGTGTATTTTTTCCCTAGGCCATTCTGGTTAAGCGTTTGGAGCAGCAGAATTGCGAAAAATTTGTTGTCTTCTCAACCATTCCTTGGCTTCAAACTCCCATATCTCGAGAACGGATTGACCTAACTCAAAAATTCCTGTTGCGTCTGAAAGTAGAAACTCGCCCGATTACAGCGGTATGTGTATTTTTACCCTAGGCCATTCTTGTTAAGCGTTTGGAGCAGCAGAATTGCGAAAAATTTTTCGCCTTCTCAACCATTCCTTGGCGTCAAACTCCCATATCTCGCGAACGGATTGACCTAACCCAAAAATTCCTGTTGCATCTGAAAGTAGAAACTCGCCCGATTACAACGGTATGTGTATTTTTTCCCTAGGCCATTCTGGTTAAGCGTTTGGAGCAGCAGAATTGCGAAAAATTTGTTGTCCTCTCAACCATTTCTTAGCGTCAAACTCCCATATCTCGCGAACGGATTGAACAAACCCAAAAATTCCTGTAGCGTCTGAAAGTAGAAACTCGCCCGATTACAACGGTATGTGTATTTTTTCCCTAGGCCATTCTGGTTAAGCGTTTGGAGCAGCAGAATTGCGAAAAATTTTTTGCCTAATCAACCATTTCTTGGCTTCAAACTCCCATATCTCGCGAACGGATTGACCTAACCCAAAAATTCCTACTGCATCTGAAAGTAGAAACTCGCCCGATTACAACGGTTTGTGTATTTTTTCCCTAGGCCATTCTGGTTAAGCGTTTGGAGCAGCAGAATTGCGAAAAATTTGTTGTCTTCTCAACCATTTCTTAGCTTCAAACTCCCATATCTCGCCAACGGATTGACCTAAACCAAAAGTTCTTGTTGCTTCTGAAAGTAGAAACTCGCCCGATTACAACGGTATGTTTATTTTTTCCCTAGGCCATTCTGGTTAAGCGTTTGGAGCAGCAGAATTGCGAAAAATTTTCTGCCTTCTCAACCATTTCTTGGCTTCAAACTCCCATATCTCGCGAACGGATTGACCTAACCCAAAAATTCCTACTGCATCTGAAAGTAGAAACTCGCCCGATTACAACGGTATGTGTATTTTTTCCCTAGGCCATTCTGGTTAAGCGTTTGGAGCAGCAGAATTGCGAAAAATTTGTTGTCTTCTCAACCATTCCTTGGCTTCAAACTCCCATATCTCGCGAACGGATTGACCTAACCCAAAAATTCCTGTTGCATCTGAAAGTAGAAACTCGCCCGATTACAACGGTATGTGTATTTTTTCCCTAGGCCATTCTTGTTAAGCGTTTGGAGCAGCAGAATTGCCAAAAATTTTCTGCCTTCTCAACCATTTCTTGGCTTCAAACTCCCATATCTCGCGAACGGATTGTCCTAACCCAAAAATTCCTGTTGCGTCTGAAAGTAGAAACTCGCCCGATTACAACGGTATGTGAATTTTTTTCCTAAGCCATTCTGGTTAAGCGTGTGGAGCAGCAGAATTGCGAAAAATTGTTTGCCTTCTCAACCATTTCTTGGATTCAAACTCCCATATCTCGCGAACGGATTGACCAAACCCAACAATTCCTACTGCATCTGAAAGTGGAAACTCGCCCGATTATAACGGTATGTGTATTTTTTCCCTAGGCCATTCTGGTTAAGCGTTTGGAGCAGCAGAATTGCGAAAAATTTGTTGTCCTCTCAACCATTTCTTAGCGTCAAACTCCCATATCTCGCGAACGGATTGACCTAACTTAAAAATTCCTGTAGCGTCTGAAAGTAGAAACTCGCCAGATTACAACGGCATGTGTATTTTTCCCCTAGGCCATTCTGGTTAAGCGTTTGGAGCAGCAGAATTGCGAAAAATTTGTTGTCCTCTCAACCATTTCTTAGCGTCAAACTCCCATATCTCGCGAACGGATTGAACAAACCCAAAAATTCCTGTAGCGTCTGAAAGTAGAAACTCGCCCGATTACAACGGTATGTGTATTTTTTCCCTAGGCCATTCTGGTTAAGCGTTTGGAGCAGCAGAATTGCGAAAAATTTTTTGCCTAATCAACCATTTCTTGGCTTCAAACTCCCATATCTCGCGAACGGATTGACCTAACCCAAAAATTCCTACTGCATCTGAAAGTAGAAACTCGCCCGATTACAACGGTTTGTGTATTTTTTCCCTAGGCCATTCTGGTTAAGCGTTTGGAGCAGCAGAATTGCGAAAAATTTGTTGTCTTCTCAACCATTTCTTAGCTTCAAACTCCCATATCTCGCCAACGGATTGACCTAAACCAAAAGTTCTTGTTGCTTCTGAAAGTAGAAACTCGCCCGATTACAACGGTATGTTTATTTTTTCCCTAGGCCATTCTGGTTAAGCGTTTGGAGCAGCAGAATTGCGAAAAATTTGTTGTCTTCTCAACCATTCCTTGGCTTCAAACTCCCATATCTCGAGAACGGATTGACCTAACTCAAAAATTCCTGTTGCGTCTGAAAGTAGAAACTCGCCCGATTACAGCGGTATGTGTATTTTTACCCTAGGCCATTCTTGTTAAGCGTTTGGAGCAGCAGAATTGCGAAAAATTTTTCGCCTTCTCAACCATTCCTTGGCGTCAAACTCCCATATCTCGCGAACGGATTGACCTAACCCAAAAATTCCTGTTGCATCTGAAAGTAGAAACTCGCCCGATTACTACGGTATGTGTATTTTTTCCCTAGGCCATTCTGGTTAAGCGTTTGGAGCAGCAGAATTGCGAAAAATTTTTTGCCTTCTCAACCATTTCTTGGCTTCAAACTCCCATATCTCGCGAACGGATTGACCTAACCCAAAAATTCCTGTTGCATCTGAAAGTAGAAACTCGCCCGATTACAACGGTATGTGTATTTTTTCCCTAGGCCATTCTGGTTAAGCGTTTGAAGCAGCAGAATTTCGAAAAATTTGTTGTCCTCTCAACCATTTCTTAGCGTCAAACTCCCATATCTCGCGAACGGATTGAACAAACCCAGAAATTCCTGTAGCGTCTGAAAGTAGAAACTCGCCCGATTACAACGTATGTGTATTTTTTCCCTAGGCCATTCTTGTTAAGCGTTTGGAGCAGCAGAATTGCGAAAAATTTTCTGCCTTCTCAACCATTTCTTGGCTTCAAACTCCCATATCTCGCGAACGGATTGACCTAACCCAAAAATTCCTACTGCATCTGAAAGTAGAAACTCGCCCGATTACAACGGTATGTGTATTTTTTCCCTAGGCCATTCTGGTTAAGCGTTTGGAGCAGCAGAATTGCGAAAAATATGTTGTCTTCTCAACCATTCCTTGGCTTCAAACTCCCATATCTCGAGAACGGATTGACCTAACTCAAAAATTCCTGTTGCGTCTGAAAGTAGAAACTCGCCCGATTACAGCGGTATGTGTATTTTTACCCTAGGCCATTCTTGTTAAGCGTTTGGAGCAGCAGAATTGCGAAAAATTTTTCGCCTTCTCAACCATTCCTTGGCGTCAAACTCCCATATCTCGCGAACGGATTGACCTAACCCAAAAATTCCTGTTGCATCTGAAAGTAGAAACTCGCCCGATTACAACGGTATGTGTATTTTTTCCCTAGGCCATTCTGGTTAAGCGTTTGAAGCAGCAGAATTTCGAAAAATTTGTTGTCCTCTCAACCATTTCTTAGCGTCAAACTCCCATATCTCGCGAACGGATTGAACAAACCCAGAAATTCCTGTAGCGTCTGAAAGTAGAAACTCGCCCGATTACAACGTATGTGTATTTTTTCCCTAGGCCATTCTTGTTAAGCGTTTGGAGCAGCAGAATTGCGAAAAATTTTCTGCCTTCTCAACCATTTCTTGGCTTCAAACTCCCATATCTCGCGAACGGATTGACCTAACCCAAAAATTCCTACTGCATCTGAAAGTAGAAACTCGCCCGATTACAACGGTATGTGTATTTTTTCCCTAGGCCATTCTGGTTAAGCGTTTGGAGCAGCAGAATTGCGAAAAATTTGTTGTCCTCTCATCCATTTCTTAGTGTCAAACTCCCATATCTCGCGAACGGATTGACCTAACCCAAAAATTCCTGTTGCATTTGAAAGTAGAAACTCGCCCGATTACAACGGTATGTGTATTTTTTCCCTAGGCCATTCTTGTTAAGCGTTTGGAGCAGCAGAATTGCCAAAAATTTTCTGCCTTCTCAACCATTTCTTGGCTTCAAACTCCCATATCTCGCGAACGGATTGTCCTAACCCAAAAATTCCTGTTGCGTCTGAAAGTAGAAACTCGCCCGATTACAACGGTATGTGAATTTTTTTCCTAAGCCATTCTGGTTAAGCGTGTGGAGCAGCAGAATTGCGAAAAATTGTTTGCCTTCTCAACCATTTCTTGGATTCAAACTCCCATATCTCGCGAACGGATTGACCAAACCCAACAATTCCTACTGCATCTGAAAGTGGAAACTCGCCCGATTATAACGGTATGTGTATTTTTTCCCTAGGCCATTCTGGTTAAGCGTTTGGAGCAGCAGAATTGCGAAAAATTTGTTGTCCTCTCAACCATTTCTTAGCGTCAAACTCCCATATCTCGCGAACGGATTGACCTAACTTAAAAATTCCTGTAGCGTCTGAAAGTAGAAACTCGCCAGATTACAACGGCATGTGTATTTTTCCCCTAGGCCATTCTGGTTAAGCGTTTGGAGCAGCAGAAGTGCGAAAAATTTGTTGTCTTCTCAACCATTTCTTAGCTTCAAACTCCCATATCTCGCGAACGGATTGACCTAACCCAAAAATTCCTGTTGCATCTGAAAGTAGAAACTCGCCCGATTACAACGGTATGTGTATTTTTTCCCTAGGCCATTCTTGTTAAGCGTTTGGAGCAGCAGAATTGCGAAAAATTTTCTGCCTTCTCAACCATTTCTTGGCTTCAAACTCCCATATCTCGCGAACGGATTGTCCTAACCCAAAAATTCCTGTTGCATCTGAAACTAGAAACTCGCCCGATTACAACGGTATGTGTATTTTTTCCCTAGGCCATTCTGGTTAAGTGTGCGGAGCAGCAGAATTGCGAAAAATTTTTTGCCTTCTCAACCATTTCTTGGCTTCAAACTCCCATATCTCGCGAACGGATTGACCTAACCCAAAAATTCCTACTGCATCTGAAAGTAGAAACTCGCCCGATTACAACGGTATGTGTATTTTTTCCCTAGGCCATTCTGGTTAAGCGTTTGGAGCAGCAGAATTGCGAAAAATTTGTTGTCCTCTCAACCATTTCTTAGCGTCAAACTCCCATATCTCGCGAACGGATTGACCTAACCCAAAAATTCCTGTTGCATCTGAAAGTAGATACTCGCCCGATTTCAACGGTATGTGTATTTTTTCCCTAGGCCATTCTTGTTAAGCGTTTGGAGCAGCAGAATTGCGAAAAATTTTCTGCCTTCTCAACCATTTCTTGGCTTCAAACTCCCATATCTCGCGAACGGATTGTCCTAACCCAAAAATTCCTGTTGCATCTGAAAGTAGAAACTCGCCCGATTACAACGGTATGTGTATTTTTTCCCTAGGCCATTCTGGTTAAGCGTGTGGAGCAGCAGAATTGCGAAAAATTGTTTGCCTTCTCAACCATTTCTTGGCTTCAAACTCCCATATCTCGCGAACGGATTGACCTAACCCAAAAATTCCTACTGCATCTGAAAGTAGAAACTCGCCCGATTACAAGGGTATGTGTATTTTTTCCCTAGGCCATTCTGGTTAAGCGTTTGGAGCAGCAGAATTGCGAAAAATTTGTTGTCCTCTCAACCATTTCTTAGCGTCAAACTCCCATATCTCGCGAACGGATTGACCTAACCCAAAAATTCCTGTAGCGTCTGAAAGTAGAAACTCGCCCGATTACAACGGTATGTGAATTTTTTTCCCTAGGCCATTCTGGTTAAGCGTGTGGAGCAGCAGAATTGCGAAAAATTGTTTGCCTTCTCAACCATTTCTTGGATTCAAATTCCCATATCTCGCGAACGGATTGACCAAACCCAAAAATTCCTACTGCATCTGAAAGTAGAAACTCGCCCGATTATAACGGTATGTGTATTTTTTCCCTAGGCCATTCTGGTTAAGCGTTTGGAGCAGCAGAATTGCGAAAAATTTGTTGTCCTCTCAACCATTTCTTAGCGTCAAACTCCCATATCTCGCGAACGGATTGACCTAACTTAAAAATTCCTGTAGCGTCTGAAAGTAGAAACTCGCCAGATTACAACGGCATGTGTATTTTTCCCCTAGGCCATTCTGGTTAAGCGTTTGGAGCAGCAGAAGTGCGAAAAATTTGTTGTCTTCTCAACCATTTCTTAGCTTCAAACTCCCATATCTCGCGAACGGATTGACCTAACCCAAAAATTCCTGTTGCATCTGAAAGTAGAAACTCGCCCGATTACAACGGTATGTGTATTTTTTCCCTAGGCCATTCTTGTTAAGCGTTTGGAGCAGCAGAATTGCGAAAAATTTTCTGCCTTCTCAACCATTTCTTGGCTTCAAACTCCCATATCTCGCGAACGGATTGTCCTAACCCAAAAATTCCTGTTGCATCTGAAAGTAGAAACTCGCCCGATTACAACGGTATGTGTATTTTTTCCCTAGGCCATTCTGGTTAAGTGTGCGGAGCAGCAGAATTGCGAAAAATTTTTTGCCTTCTCAACCATTTCTTGGCTTCAAACTCCCATATCTCGCGAACGGATTGACCTAACCCAAAAATTCCTACTGCATCTGAAAGTAGAAACTCGCCCGATTACAACGGTATGTGTATTTTTTCCCTAGGCCATTCTGGTTAAACGTTTGGAGCAGCAGAATTGCGAAAAATTTGTTGTCCTCTCAACCATTTCTTGGCTTCAAACTCCCATATCTCGCGAACGGATTGACCTAACCCAAAAATTCCTACTGCATCTGAAAGTAGAAACTCGCCCGATTACAACGGTATGTGTATTTTTTCCCTAGGCCATTCTGGTTAAGCGTTTGGAGCAGCAGAATTGCGAAAAATTTGTTGTCCTCTCAACCATTTCTTAGCGTCAAACTCCCATATCTCGCGAACGGATTGACCTAACCCAAAAATTCCTGTTGCATCTGAAAGTAGATACTCGCCCGATTTCAACGGTATGTGTATTTTTTCCCTAGGCCATTCTTGTTAAGCGTTTGGAGCAGCAGAATTGCGAAAAATTTTCTGCCTTCTCAACCATTTCTTGGCTTCAAACTCCCATATCTCGCGAACGGATTGTCCTAACCCAAAAATTCCTGTTGCATCTGAAAGTAGAAACTCGCCCGATTACAACGGTATGTGTATTTTTTCCCTAGGCCATTCTGGTTAAGCGTGTGGAGCAGCAGAATTGCGAAAAATTGTTTGCCTTCTCAACCATTTCTTGGCTTCAAACTCCCATATCTCGCGAACGGATTGACCTAACCCAAAAATTCCTACTGCATCTGAAAGTAGAAACTCGCCCGATTACAAGGGTATGTGTATTTTTTCCCTAGGCCATTCTGGTTAAGCGTTTGGAGCAGCAGAATTGCGAAAAATTTGTTGTCCTCTCAACCATTTCTTAGCGTCAAACTCCCATATCTCGCGAACGGATTGACCTAACCCAAAAATTCCTGTAGCGTCTGAAAGTAGAAACTCGCCCGATTACAACGGTATGTGAATTTTTTTCCCTAGGCCATTCTGGTTAAGCGTGTGGAGCAGCAGAATTGCGAAAAATTGTTTGCCTTCTCAACCATTTCTTGGATTCAAACTCCCATATCTCGCGAACGGATTGACCAAACCCAAAAATTCCTACTGCATCTGAAAGTAGAAACTCGCCCGATTATAACGGTATGTGTATTTTTTCCCTAGGCCATTCTGGTTAAGCGTTTGGAGCAGCAGAATTGCGAAAAATTTGTTGTCCTCTCAACCATTTCTTAGCGTCAAACTCCCATATCTCGCGAACGGATTGACCTAACTTAAAAATTCCTGTAGCGTCTGAAAGTAGAAACTCGCCAGATTACAACGGCATGTGTATTTTTCCCCTAGGCCATTCTGGTTAAGCGTTTGGAGCAGCAGAATTGCGAAAAATTTGTTGTCCTCTCAACCATTTCTTAGCGTCAAACTCCCATATCTCGCGAACGGATTGACCTAACCCAAAAATTCCTGTTGCATCTGAAAGTAGAAACTCGCCCGATTACAACGGTATGTGTATTTTTTCCCTAGGCCATTCTGGTTAAGTGTGCGGAGCAGCAGAATTGCGAAAAATTTTCTGCCTTCTCAACCATTTCTTGGCTTCAAACTCCCATATCTCGCGAACGGATTGACCTAACCCAAAAATTCCTACTGCATCTGAAAGTAGAAACTCGCCCGATTACAAGGGTATGTGTATTTTTTCCCTAGGCCATTCTGGTTAAGCGTTTGGAGCAGCAGAATTGCGAAAAATTTGTTGTCCTCTCAACCATTTCTTAGCGTCAAACTCCCATATCTCGCGAACGGATTGACCTAACCCAAAAATTCCTGTAGCGTCTGAAAGTAGAAACTCGCCCGATTACAACGGTATGTGAATTTTTTTCCCTAGGCCATTCTGGTTAAGCGTGTGGAGCAGCAGAATTGCGAAAAATTGTTTGCCTTCTCAACCATTTCTTGGCTTCCAACTCCCATATCTCGCGAACGGATTGACCTAACCCAAAAATTCCTACTGCATCTGAAAGTAGAAACTCGCCCGATTACAAGGGTATGTGTATTTTTTCCCTAGGCCATTCTGGTTAAGCGTTTGGAGCAGCAGAATTGCGAAAAATTTGTTGTCCTCTCAACCATTTCTTAGCGTCAAACTCCCATATCTCGCGAACGGATTGACCTAACCCAAAAATTCCTGTAGCGTCTGAAAGTAGAAACTCGCCCGATTACAACGGTATGTGAATTTTTTTCCCTAGGCCATTCTGGTTAAGCGTTTGGAGCAGCAGAATTGCGAAAAATTTGTTGTCTTCTCAACCATTTCTTAGCTTCAAACTCCCATATCTCGCGAACGGATTGACCTAACCCAAAAATTCCTGTTGCATCTGAAAGTAGAAACTCGCCCGATTACAACGGTATGTGTATTTTATCCCTAGGCCATTCTTGTTAAGCGTTTGAAGCAGCAGAATTGCGAAAAATTTTCTGCCTTCTCAACCATTTCTTGGCTTCAAACTCCCATATCTCGCGAACGGATTGTCCTAACCCAAAAATTCCTGTTGCATCTGAAAGTAGAAACTCGCCCGATTACAACGGTATGTGTATTTTTTCCCTAGGCCATTCTGGTTAAGCGTTTGGAGCAGCAGAATTGCGAAAAATTTGTTGTCCTCTCAACCATTTCTTAGTGTCAAACTCCCATATCTCGCGAACGGATTGACCTAACCCAAAAATTCCTGTTGCATCTGAAAGTAGAAACTCGCCCGATTACAACGGTATGTGTATTCTTTCCCTAGGCCATTCTTGTTAAGCGTTTGGAGCAGCAGAATTGCGAAAAATTTTCTGCCTTCTCAACCATTTCTTGGCTTCAAACTCCCATATCTCGCGAACGGATTGACCTAACCCAAAAATTCCTGTTGCATCTGAAAGTAGAAACTCGCCCGATTACAACGGTATGTGTATTTTTTCCCTAGGCCATTCTTGTTAAGCGTTTGGAGCAGCAGAATTGCGAAAAATTTTCTGCCTTCTCAACCATTTCTTGGCTTCAAACTCCCATATCTCGCGAACGGATTGTCCTAACCCAAAAATTCCTGTTGCATCTGAAAGTAGAAACTCGCCCGATTACAACGGTATGTGTATTTTTTCCCTAGGCCATTCTGGTTAAGCGTGTGGAGCAGCAGAATTGCGAAAAATTGTTTGCCTTCGCAACCATTTCTTGGCTTCAAACTCCCATATCTCGCGAACGGATTGACCTAACCCAAAAATTCCTGTAGCGTCTGAAAGTAGAAACTCGCCCGATTACAACGGTATGTGTATTTTTTTCCCTAGGCCATTCTGGTTAAACGTTTGGAGCAGCAGAAGTGCGAAAAATTTGTTGTCTTCTCAACTATTTCTTAGCTTCAAACTCCCATATCTCGCGAACGGATTAACCTAACCCAAAAATTCCTGTTGCATCTGAAAGTAGAAACTCGCCCGATTACAACGGTATGTGTATTTTTTCCCTAGGCCATTCTTGTTAAGCGTTTGAAGCAGCAGAATTGCGAAAAATTTTCTGCCTTCTCAACCATTTCTTGGCTTCAAACTCCCATATCTCGCGAACGGATTGTCCTAACCCAAAAATTCCTGTTGCATCTGAAAGTAGAAACTCGCCCGATTACAACGGTATGTGTATTTTTTCCCTAGGCCATTCTGGTTAAGCGTGTGGAGCATCAGAATTGCGACAAATTTTTTGCCTTCTCAACCATTTCTTGGCTTCAAACTCCCATATCTCGCGAACGGATTGACCTAACCCAAAAATTCCTACTGCATCTGAAAGTAGAAACTCGCCCGATTACAACGGTATGTGTATTTTTTCCCTAGGCCATTCTGGTTAAGCGTTTGGAGCAGCAGAATTGCGAAAAATTTGTTGTCCTCTCAACCATTTCTTAGCGTCAAACTCCCATATCTCGCGAACGGATTGAACAAACCCAAAAATTCCTGTAGCGTCTGAAAGTAGAAACTCGCCCGATTACAACGGTATGTGTATTTTTTCCCTAGGCCATTCTGGTTAAGCGTTTGGAGCAGCAGAATTGCGAAAAATTTTCTGCCTTCTCAACCATTTCTTGGCTTCAAACTCCCATATCTCGCGAACGGATTGTCCTAACCCAAAAATTCCTGTTGCATCTGAAAGTAGAAACTCGCCCGATTACAACGGTATGTGTATTTTTTCCCTAGGCCATTCTGGTTAAGCGTGTGGAGCAGCAGAATTGCGAAAAATTGTTTGCCTTCGCAACCATTTCTTGGCTTCAAACTCCCATATCTCGCGAACGGATTGACCTAACCCAAAAATTCCTGTAGCGTCTGAAAGTAGAAACTCGCCCGATTACAACGGTATGTGTATTTTTTTCCCTAGGCCATTCTGGTTAAACGTTTGGAGCAGCAGAAGTGCGAAAAATTTGTTGTCTTCTCAACTATTTCTTAGCTTCAAACTCCCATATCTCGCGAACGGATTAACCTAACCCAAAAATTCCTGTTGCATCTGAAAGTAGAAACTCGCCCGATTACAACGGTATGTGTATTTTTTCCCTAGGCCATTCTTGTTAAGCGTTTGAAGCAGCAGAATTGCGAAAAATTTTCTGCCTTCTCAACCATTTCTTGGCTTCAAACTCCCATATCTCGCGAACGGATTGTCCTAACCCAAAAATTCCTGTTGCATCTGAAAGTAGAAACTCGCCCGATTACAACGGTATGTGTATTTTTTCCCTAGGCCATTCTGGTTAAGCGTGTGGAGCATCAGAATTGCGACAAATTTTTTGCCTTCTCAACCATTTCTTGGCTTCAAACTCCCATATCTCGCGAACGGATTGACCTAACCCAAAAATTCCTACTGCATCTGAAAGTAGAAACTCGCCCGATTACAACGGTATGTGTATTTTTTCCCTAGGCCATTCTGGTTAAGCGTTTGGAGCAGCAGAATTGCGAAAAATTTGTTGTCCTCTCAACCATTTCTTAGCGTCAAACTCCCATATCTCGCGAACGGATTGAACAAACCCAAAAATTCCTGTAGCGTCTGAAAGTAGAAACTCGCCCGATTACAACGGTATGTGTATTTTTTCCCTAGGCCATTCTGGTTAAGCGTTTGGAGCAGCAGAATTGCGAAAAATTTTTTGCCTTCTCAACCATTTCTTGGCTTCAAACTCCCATATCTCGCGAACGGATTGACCTAACCCAAAAATTCCTATTGCATCTGAAAGTAGAAACTCGCCCGATTACAGCGGTATGTGTATTTTTTCCCTAGGCTATTCTGGTTAAGCGTTTGGAGCAGCAGAATTGCGAAAAATTTTTTGCCTTCTCAACCATTCCTTGGCGTCAAACTCCCATACCTCGCGAACGGATTGACCTAACCCAAAAATTCCTGTTGCATCTGAAAGTAGAAACTCGCCCGATTACAACGGTATGTGTATTTTTTCCCTAGGCCATTCTGGTTAAGCGTGTGGAGCAGCAGAATTGCGAAAAATTGTTTGCCTTCTCAACCATTTCTTGGCTTCAAACTCCCATATCTCGCGAACGGATTGACCTAACCCAAAAATTCCTACTGCATCTGAAAGTAGAAACTCGCCCGATTACAAGGGTATGTGTATTTTTTCCCTAGGCCATTCTGGTTAAGCGTTTGGAGCAGCAGAATTGCGAAAAATTTGTTGTCCTCTCAACCATTTCTTAGCGTCAAACTCCCATATCTCGCGAACGGATTGACCTAACCCAAAAATTCCTGTAGCGTCTGAAAGTAGAAACTCGCCCGATTACAACGGTATGTGAATTTTTTTCCCTAGGCCATTCTGGTTAAGCGTTTGGAGCAGCAGAATTGCGAAAAATTTGTTGTCTTCTCAACCATTTCTTAGCTTCAAACTCCCATATCTCGCGAACGGATTGACCTAACCCAAAAATTCCTGTTGCATCTGAAAGTAGAAACTCGCCCGATTACAACGGTATGTGTATTTTATCCCTAGGCCATTCTTGTTAAGCGTTTGAAGCAGCAGAATTGCGAAAAATTTTCTGCCTTCTCAACCATTTCTTGGCTTCAAACTCCCATATCTCGCGAACGGATTGTCCTAACCCAAAAATTCCTGTTGCATCTGAAAGTAGAAACTCGCCCGATTACAACGGTATGTGTATTTTTTCCCTAGGCCATTCTGGTTAAGCGTTTGGAGCAGCAGAATTGCGAAAAATTTGTTGTCCTCTCAACCATTTCTTAGTGTCAAACTCCCATATCTCGCGAACGGATTGACCTAACCCAAAAATTCCTGTTGCATCTGAAAGTAGAAACTCGCCCGATTACAACGGTATGTGTATTCTTTCCCTAGGCCATTCTTGTTAAGCGTTTGGAGCAGCAGAATTGCGAAAAATTTTCTGCCTTCTCAACCATTTCTTGGCTTCAAACTCCCATATCTCGCGAACGGATTGACCTAACCCAAAAATTCCTGTTGCATCTGAAAGTAGAAACTCGCCCGATTACAACGGTATGTGTATTTTTTCCCTAGGCCATTCTTGTTAAGCGTTTGGAGCAGCAGAATTGCGAAAAATTTTCTGCCTTCTCAACCATTTCTTGGCTTCAAACTCCCATATCTCGCGAACGGATTGTCCTAACCCAAAAATTCCTGTTGCATCTGAAAGTAGAAACTCGCCCGATTACAACGGTATGTGTATTTTTTCCCTAGGCCATTCTGGTTAAGCGTGTGGAGCAGCAGAATTGCGAAAAATTGTTTGCCTTCGCAACCATTTCTTGGCTTCAAACTCCCATATCTCGCGAACGGATTGACCTAACCCAAAAATTCCTGTAGCGTCTGAAAGTAGAAACTCGCCCGATTACAACGGTATGTGTATTTTTTTCCCTAGGCCATTCTGGTTAAACGTTTGGAGCAGCAGAAGTGCGAAAAATTTGTTGTCTTCTCAACTATTTCTTAGCTTCAAACTCCCATATCTCGCGAACGGATTAACCTAACCCAAATATTCCTGTTGCATCTGAAAGTAGAAACTCGCCCGATTACAACGGTATGTGTATTTTTTCCCTAGGCCATTCTTGTTAAGCGTTTGAAGCAGCAGAATTGCGAAAAATTTTCTGCCTTCTCAACCATTTCTTGGCTTCAAACTCCCATATCTCGCGAACGGATTGTCCTAACCCAAAAATTCCTGTTGCATCTGAAAGTAGAAACTCGCCCGATTACAACGGTATGTGTATTTTTTCCCTAGGCCATTCTGGTTAAGCGTGTGGAGCATCAGAATTGCGACAAATTTTTTGCCTTCTCAACCATTTCTTGGCTTCAAACTCCCATATCTCGCGAACGGATTGACCTAACCCAAAAATTCCTACTGCATCTGAAAGTAGAAACTCGCCCGATTACAACGGTATGTGTATTTTTTCCCTAGGCCATTCTGGTTAAGCGTTTGGAGCAGCAGAATTGCGAAAAATTTGTTGTCCTCTCAACCATTTCTTAGCGTCAAACTCCCATATCTCGCGAACGGATTGAACAAACCCAAAAATTCCTGTAGCGTCTGAAAGTAGAAACTCGCCCGATTACAACGGTATGTGTATTTTTTCCCTAGGCCATTCTGGTTAAGCGTTTGGAGCAGCAGAATTGCGAAAAATTTTTTGCCTTCTCAACCATTTCTTGGCTTCAAACTCCCATATCTCGCGAACGGATTGACCTAACCCAAAAATTCCTATTGCATCTGAAAGTAGAAACTCGCCCGATTACAGCGGTATGTGTATTTTTTCCCTAGGCTATTCTGGTTAAGCGTTTGGAGCAGCAGAATTGCGAAAAATTTTTTGCCTTCTCAACCATTCCTTGGCGTCAAACTCCCATACCTCGCGAACGGATTGACCTAACCCAAAAATTCCTGTTGCATCTGAAAGTAGAAACTCGCCCGATTACAACGGTATGTGTATTTTTTCCCTAGGCCATTCTGGTTAAGCGTTTGGTGCAGCAGAATTGCGAAAAATTGGTTGTCCTCTCAACCATATCTTAGCGTCAAACTCCCATATCTCGCGAACGGATTGACCTAACCCAAAAATTCCTGTAGCGTCTGAAAGTAGAAACTCGCCCGATTACAACGGTATTTGTATTTTTTTCCCTAGGCCATTCTGGTTAAACGTTTGGAGCAGCAGAAGTGCGAAAAATTTGTTGTCTTCTCAACTATTTCTTAGCTTCAAACTCCCATATCTCGCGAACGGATTGACCTAACCCAAAAATTCCTGTTGCATCTGAAAGTAGAAACTCGCCCGATTACAACGGTATGTGTATTCTTTCCCTAGGCCATTCTTGTTAAGCGTTTGGAGCAGCAGAATTGCGAAAAATTTTCTGCCTTCTCAACCATTTCTTGGCTTCAAACTCCCATATCTCGCGAACGGATTGACCTAACCCAAAAATTCCTGTTGCATCTGAAAGTAGAAACTCGCCCGATTACAACGGTATGTGTATTTTTTCCCTAGGCCATTCTGGTTAAGCGTGTGGAGCAGCAGAATTGCGAAAAATTGTTTGCCTTCGCAACCATTTCTTGGCTTCAAACTCCCATATCTCGCGAACGGATTGACCTAACCCAAAAATTCCTGTAGCGTCTGAAAGTAGAAACTCGCCCGATTACAACGGTATGTGTATTTTTTCCCTAGGCCATTCTGGTTAAGCGTTTGGAGCAGCAGAATTGCGAAAAATTTTTTGCCTTCTCAACCATTTCTTGGCTTCAAACTCCCATATCTCGCGAACGGATTGACCTAACCCAAAAATTCCTATTGCATCTGAAAGTAGAAACTCGCCCGATTACAGCGGTATGTGTATTTTTTCCCTAGGCTATTCTGGTTAAGCGTTTGGAGCAGCAGAATTGCGAAAAATTTTTTGCCTTCTCAACCATTCCTTGGCGTCAAACTCCCATACCTCGCGAACGGATTGACCTAACCCAAAAATTCCTGTTGCATCTGAAAGTAGAAACTCGCCCGATTACAACGGTATGTGTATTTTTTCCCTAGGCCATTCTGGTTAAGCGTGTGGAGCAGCAGAATTGCGAAAAATTGTTTGCCTTCTCAACCATTTCTTGGCTTCAAACTCCCATATCTCGCGAACGGATTGACCTAACCCAAAAATTCCTACTGCATCTGAAAGTAGAAACTCGCCCGATTACAATGGTATGTGTATTTTTTCCCTAGGCCATTCTGGTTAAGCGTTTGGAGCAGCAGAATTGCGAAAAATTTGTTGTCCTCTCAACCATTTCTTAGCGTCAAACTCCCATATCTCGCGAACGGATTGACCTAACCCAAAAATTCCTGTAGCGTCTGAAAGTAGAAACTCGCCCGATTACAACGGTATGTGAATTTTTTTCCCTAGGCCATTCTGGTTAAGCGTTTGGAGCAGCAGAATTGCGAAAAATTTGTTGTCTTCTCAACCATTTCTTAGCTTCAAACTCCCATATCTCGCGAACGGATTGACCTAACCCAAAAATTCCTGTTGCATCTGAAAGTAGAAACTCGCCCGATTACAACGGTATGTGTATTTTATCCCTAGGCCATTCTTGTTAAGCGTTTGAAGCAGCAGAATTGCGAAAAATTTTCTGCCTTCTCAACCATTTCTTGGCTTCAAACTCCCATATCTCGCGAACGGATTGTCCTAACCCAAAAATTCCTGTTGCATCTGAAAGTAGAAACTCGCCCGATTACAACGGTATGTGTATTTTTTCCCTAGGCCATTCTGGTTAAGCGTTTGGAGCAGCAGAATTGCGAAAAATTTGTTGTCCTCTCAACCATTTCTTAGTGTCAAACTCCCATATCTCGCGAACGGATTGACCTAACCCAAAAATTCCTGTTGCATCTGAAAGTAGAAACTCGCCCGATTACAACGGAATGTGTATTCTTTCCCTAGGCCATTCTTGTTAAGCGTTTGGAGCAGCAGAATTGCGAAAAATTTTCTGCCTTCTCAACCATTTCTTGGCTTCAAACTCCCATATCTCGCGAACGGATTGACCTAACCCAAAAATTCCTGTTGCATCTGAAAGTAGAAACTCGCCCGATTACAACGGTATGTGTATTTTTTCCCTAGGCCATTCTTGTTAAGCGTTTGGAGCAGCAGAATTGCGAAAAATTTTCTGCCTTCTCAACCATTTCTTGGCTTCAAACTCCCATATCTCGCGAACGGATTGTCCTAACCCAAAAATTCCTGTTGCATCTGAAAGTAGAAACTCGCCCGATTACAACGGTATGTGTATTTTTTCCCTAGGCCATTCTGGTTAAGCGTGTGGAGCAGCAGAATTGCGAAAAATTGTTTGCCTTCGCAACCATTTCTTGGCTTCAAACTCCCATATCTCGCGAACGGATTGACCTAACCCAAAAATTCCTGTAGCGTCTGAAAGTAGAAACTCGCCCGATTACAACGGTATGTGTATTTTTTTCCCTACGCCATTCTTGTTAAGCGTTTGAAGCAGCAGAATTGCGAAAAATTTTCTGCCTTCTCAACCATTTCTTGGCTTCAAACTCCCATATCTCGCGAACGGATTGTCCTAACCCAAAAATTCCTGTTGCATCTGAAAGTAGAAACTCGCCCGATTACAACGGTATGTGTATTTTTTCCCTAGGCCATTCTGGTTAAGCGTGTGGAGCATCAGAATTGCGACAAATTTTTTGCCTTCTCAACCATTTCTTGGCTTCAAACTCCCATATCTCGCGAACGGATTGACCTAACCCAAAAATTCCTACTGCATCTGAAAGTAGAAACTCGCCCGATTACAACGGTATGTGTATTTTTTCCCTAGGCCATTCTGGTTAAGCGTTTGGAGCAGCAGAATTGCGAAAAATTTGTTGTCCTCTCAACCATTTCTTAGCGTCAAACTCCCATATCTCGCGAACGGATTGAACAAACCCAAAAATTCCTGTAGCGTCTGCAAGTAGAAACTCGCCCGATTACAACGGTATGTGTATTTTTTCCCTAGGCCATTCTGGTTAAGCGTTTGGAGCAGCAGAATTGCGAAAAATTTTTTGCCTTCTCAACCATTTCTTGGCTTCAAACTCCCATATCTCGCGAACGGATTGACCTAACCCAAAAATTCCTATTGCATCTGAAAGTAGAAACTCGCCCGATTACAGCGGTATGTGTATTTTTTCCCTAGGCTATTCTGGTTAAGCGTTTGGAGCAGCAGAATTGCGAAAAATTTTTTGCCTTCTCAACCATTCCTTGGCGTCAAACTCCCATACCTCGCGAACGGATTGACCTAACCCAAAAATTCCTGTTGCATCTGAAAGTAGAAACTCGCCCGATTACAACGGTATGTGTATTTTTTCCCTAGGCCATTCTGGTTAAGCGTTTGGTGCAGCAGAATTGCGAAAAATTGGTTGTCCTCTCAACCATATCTTAGCGTCAAACTCCCATATCTCGCGAACGGATTGACCTAACCCAAAAATTCCTGTAGCGTCTGAAAGTAGAAACTCGCCCGATTACAACGGTATTTGTATTTTTTTCCCTAGGCCATTCTGGTTAAACGTTTGGAGCAGCAGAAGTGCGAAAAATTTGTTGTCTTCTCAACTATTTCTTAGCTTCAAACTCCCATATCTCGCGAACGGATTAACCTAACCCAAAAATTCCTGTTGCATCTGAAAGTAGAAACTCGCCCGATTACAACGGTATGTGTATTTTTTCCCTAGGCCATTCTTGTTAAGCGTTTGAAGCAGCAGAATTGCGAAAAATTTTCTGCCTTCTCAACCATTTCTTGGCTTCAAACTCCCATATCTCGCGAACGGATTGTCCTAACCCAAAAATTCCTGTTGCATCTGAAAGTAGAAACTCGCCCGATTACAACGGTATGTGTATTTTTTCCCTAGGCCATTCTGGTTAAGCGTGTGGAGCATCAGAATTGCGACAAATTTTTTGCCTTCTCAACCATTTCTTGGCTTCAAACTCCCATATCTCGCGAACGGATTGACCTAACCCAAAAATTCCTACTGCATCTGAAAGTAGAAACTCGCCCGATTACAACGGTATGTGTATTTTTTCCCTAGGCCATTCTGGTTAAGCGTTTGGAGCAGCAGAATTGCGAAAAATTTGTTGTCCTCTCAACCATTTCTTAGCGTCAAACTCCCATATCTCGCGAACGGATTGAACAAACCCAAAAATTCCTGTTGCATCTGAAAGTAGAAACTCGCCTGATTACAACGGTATGTGTATTTTTTCCCTAGGCCATTCTGGTTAAGCGTTTGGAGCAGCAGAATTGCGAAAAATTTGTTGTCCTCTCAACCATTTCTTGGCTTCAAACTCCCATATCTCGCGAACGGATTGACCTAACCCAAAAATTCCTATTGTATCTGAAAGTAGAAACTCGCTCGATAACAGCGGTATGTGTATTTTTTCCCTAGGCTATTCTGGTTAAGCGTTTGGAGCAGCAGAATTGCGAAAAATTTTTTGCCTTCTCAACCATTCCTTGGCGTCAAACTCCCATACCTCGCGAACGGATTGACCTAACCCAAAAATTCCTGTTGCATCTGAAAGTAGAAACTCGCCCGATTACAACGGTATGTGTATTTTTACCCTAGGCCATTCTGGTTAAGCGTTTGGAGCAGCAGAATTGCGAAAAATTTTTTGCCTTCTCAACCATTCCTTGGCTTCAAACTCCCATATCTCGCGAACGGATTGACCTAACTCAAAAATTCCTGTTGCGTCTGAAAGTAGAAACTCGCCCGATTACAACGTATGTGTATTTTTTCCCTAGGCCATTCTTGTTAAGCGTTTGGAGCAGCAGAATTGCGAAAAATTTTCTGCCTTCTCAACCATTTCTTGGCTTCAAACTCCCATATCTCGCGAACGGATTGTCCTAACCCAAAAATTCCTGTTGCATCTGAAAGTAGAAACTCGCCTGATTACAACGGTATGTGTATTTTTTCCCTAGGCCATTCTGGTTAAGCGTTTGGAGCAGCAGAATTGCGAAAAATTTGTTGTCCTCTCAACCATTTCTTAGTGTCAAACTCCCATATCTCGCGAACGGATTGACCTAACCCAAAAATTCCTGTTGCATCTGAAAGTAGAAACTCGCCCGATTACAACGGTATGTGTATTTTTTCCCTAGGCCATTCTTGTTAAGCGTTTGGAGCAGCAGAATTGCGAAAAATTATCTGCCTTCTCAACCATTTCTTGGCTTCAAACTCCCATATCTCGCGAACGGATTGTCCTAACCCAAAAATTCCTGTTGCACCTGAAAGTAGAAACTCGCCCGATTACAACGGTATGTGAATTTTTTTCCTAGGCTATTCTGGTTAAGCGTTTGGAGCAGCAGAATTGCGAAAAATTTTTTGCCTTCTCAACCATTTCTTGGCTTCAAACTCCCATATCTCGCGAACGGATTGACCTAACCCAAAAATTCCTATTGTATCTGAAAGTAGAAACTCGCTCGATAACAGCGGTATGTGTATTTTTTCCCTAGGCTATTCTGGTTAAGCGTTTGGAGCAGCAGAATTGCGAAAAATTTTTTGCCTTCTCAACCATTCCTTGGCGTCAAACTCCCATACCTCGCGAACGGATTGACCTAACCCAAAAATTCCTGTTGCATCTGAAAGTAGAAACTCGCCCGATTACAACGGTATGTGTATTTTTTCCCTAGGCCATTCTGGTTAAGCGTTTGAAGCAGCAGAATTGCGAAAAATTTGTTGTCCTCTCAACCATTTCTTAGCGTCAAACTCCCATATCTCGCGAACGGATTGAACAAACCCAGAAATTCCTGTAGCGTCTGAAAGTAGAAACTCGCCCGATTACAACGTATGTGTATTTTTTCCCTAGGCCATTCTTGTTAAGCGTTTGGAGCAGCAGAATTGCGAAAAATTTTCTGCCTTCTCAACCATTTCTTGGCTTCAAACTCCCATATCTCGCGAACGGATTGTCCTAACCCAAAAATTCCTGTTGCATCTGAAAGTAGAAACTCGCCTGATTACAACGGTATGTGTATTTTTTCCCTAGGCCATTCTGGTTAAGCGTTTGGAGCAGCAGAATTGCGAAAAATTTGTTGTCCTCTCAACCATTTCTTAGTGTCAAACTCCCATATCTCGCGAACGGATTGACCTAACCCAAAAATTCCTGTTGCATCTGAAAGTAGAAACTCGCCCGATTACAACGGTATGTGTATTTTTTCCCTAGGCCATTCTTGTTAAGCGTTTGGAGCAGCAGAATTGCGAAAAATTATCTGCCTTCTCAACCATTTCTTGGCTTCAAACTCCCATATCTCGCGAACGGATTGTCCTAACCCAAAAATTCCTGTTGCATCTGAAAATAGAAACTCGCCCGATTACAACGGTATGTGTATTTTTTCCCTAGGCCATTCTGGTTAAGCGTGCGGAGCAGCAGAATTGCGAAAAATTGTTTGCCTTCTCAACCATTTCTTGGATTCAAACTCCCATATCTCGCGAACGGATTGACCTAACCCAAAAATTCCTACTGCATCTGAAAGTAGAAACTCGCCCGATTATAACGGTATGTGTATTTTTTCCCTAGGCCATTCTGGTTAAGCGTTTGGAGCAGCAGAATTGCGAAAAATTTGTTGTCTTCTCAACCATTTCTTAGCTTCAAACTCCCATATCTCGCGAACGGATTGACCTAACCCAAAAATTCCTGTTGCATCTGAAAGTAGAAACTCGCCCGATTACAACGGCATGTGTATTTTTTCCCTAGGCCATTCTTGTTAAGCGTTTGGAGCAGCAGAATTGCGAAAAATTTTCTGCCTTCTCAACCATTTCTTGGCTTCAAACTCCCATATCTCGCGAACGGATTGTCCTAACCCAAAAATTCCTGTTGCATCTGAAAGTAGAAACTCGCCCGATTACAACGGTATGTGTATTTTTTCCCTAGGCCATTCTGGTTAAGCGTGCGGAGCAGCAGAATTGCGAAAAATTTTTTGCCTTCTCAACCATTTCTTGGCTTCAAACTCCCATATCTCGCGAACGGATTGACCTAACCCAAAAATTCCTACTGCATCTGAAAGTAGAAACTCGCCCGATTACAACGGTATGTGTATTTTTTCCCTAGGCCATTCTGGTTAAGCGTGTGGAGCAGCAGAATTGCGAAAAATTTTTTGCCTTCTCAACCATTTCTTGGCTTCAAACTCCCATATCTCGCGAACGGATTGACCTAACCCAAAAATTCCTACTGCATCTGAAAGTAGAAACTCGCCCGATTACAACGGTATGTGTATTTTTTCCCTAGGCCATTCTGGTTAAGCGTTTGGAGCAGCAGAATTGCGAAAAATTTGTTGTCCTCTCAACCATTTCTTAGCGTCAAACTCCCATATCTCGCGAACGGATTGAACAAACCCAAAAATTCCTGTAGCGTCTGAAAGTAGAAACTCGCCCGATTACAACGGTATGTGTATTTTTTCCCTAGGCCATTCTGGTTAAGCGTTTGGAGCCGCAGAATTGCGAAAAATTTTTTGCCTTCTCAACCATTTCTTGGCTTCAAACTCCCATATCTCGCGAACGGATTGACCTAACCCAAAAATTCCTATTGCATCTGAAAGTAGAAACTCGCCCGATTACAGCGGTATGTGTATTTTTTCCCTAGGATATTCTGGTTAAGCGTTTGGAGCAGCAGAATTGCGAAAAATTTTTTGCCTTCTCATCCATTTCTTGGCTTCAAACTCCCATATCTCGCGAACGGATTGACCTAACCCAAAAATTCCTATTGTATCTGAAAGTAGAAACTCGCTCGATAACAGCGGTATGTGTATTTTTTCCCTAGGCTATTCTGGTTAAGCGTTTGGAGCAGCAGAATTGCGAAAAATTTTTTGCCTTCTCAACCATTCCTTGGCGTCAAACTCCCATACCTCGCGAACGGATTGACCTAACCCAAAAATTCCTGTTGCATCTGAAAGTAGAAACTCGCCCGATTACAACGGTATGTGTATTTTTTCCCTAGGCCATTCTGGTTAAGCGTTTGAAGCAGCAGAATTGCGAAAAATTTGTTGTCCTCTCAACCATTTCTTAGCGTCAAACTCCCATATGTCGCGAACGGATTGAACAAACCCAGAAATTCCTGTAGCGTCTGAAAGTAGAAACTCGCCCGATTACAACGTATGTGTATTTTTTCCCTACGCCATTCTTGTTAAGCGTTTGGAGCAGCAGAATTGCGAAAAATTATCTGCCTTCTCAACCATTTCTTGGCTTCAAACTCCCATATCTCGCGAACGGATTGTCCTAACCCAAAAATTCCTGTTGCATCTGAAAGTAGAAACTCGCCCGATTACAACGGTATGTGAACTTTTTTCCTAAGCCATTCTGGTTAAGCGTGTGGAGCAGCAGAATTGCGAAAAATTGTTTGCCTTCTCAACCATTTCTTGGATTCAAACTCCCATATCTCGCGAACGGATTGACCTAACCCAAAAATTCCTACTGCATCTGAAAGTAGAAACTCGCCCGATTATAACGGTATGTGTATTTTTTCCCTAGGCCATTCTGGTTAAGCGTTTGGAGCAGCAGAATTGCGAAAAATTGTTTGCCTTCTCAACCATTTCTTGGCTTCAAACTCCCATATCTCGCGAACGGATTGACCTAACCCAAAAATTCCTACTGCATCTGAAAGTAGAAACTCGCCCGATTACAAGGGTATGTGTAATTTTTCCCTAGGCCATTCTGGTTAAGCGTTTGGAGCAGCAGAATTGCGAAAAATTTGTTGTCCTCTCAACCATTTCTTAGCGTCAAACTCCCATATCTCGCGAACGGATTGACCTAACCCAAAAATTCCTGTAGCGTCTGAAAGTAGAAACTCGCCCGATTACAACGGTATGTGTATTTTTTTCCCTAGGCCATTCTGGTTAAGCGTTTGGAGCAGCAGAAGTGCGAAAAATTTGTTGTCTTCTCAACCATTTCTTAGCTTCAAACTCCCATATCTCGCGAACGGATTGACCTAACCCAAAAATTCCTGTTGCATCTGAAAGTAGAAACTCGCCCGATTACAACGGTATGTGTATTTTTTCCCTAGGCCATTCTTGTTAAGCGTTTGAAGCAGCAGAATTGCGAAAAATTTTCTGCCTTCTCAACCATTTCTTGGCTTCAAACTCCCATATCTCGCGAACGGATTGTCCTAACCCAAAAATTCCTGTTGCATCTGAAAGTAGAAACTCGCCCGATTACAACGGTATGTGTATTTTTTCCCTAGGCCATTCTGGTTAAGCGTTTGGAGCAGCAGAATTGCGAAAAATTTGTTGTCCTCTCAACCATTTCTTAGTGTCAAACTCCCATATCTCGCGAACGGATTGACCTAACGCAAAAATTCCTGTTGCATCTGAAAGTAGAAACTCGCCCGATTACAACGGTATGTGTATTTTTTCCCTAGGCCATTCTTGTTAAGCGTTTGGAGCAGCAGAATTGCGAAAAATTTTCTGCCTTCTCAACCATTTCTTGGCTTCAAACTCCCATATCTCGCGAACGGATTGTCCTAACCCAAAAATTCCTGTTGCATCTGAAAGTAGAAACTCGCCCGATTACAACGGTATGTGAATTTTTTTCCTAAGTCATTCTGGTTAAGCGTGTGGAGCAGCAGAATTGCGAAAAATTGTTTGCCTTCTCAACCATTTCTTGGCTTCAAACTCCCATATCTCGCGAACGGATTGACCTAACCCAAAAATTCCTACTGCATCTGAAAGTAGAAACTCGTCCGATTACAACGGTATGTGTATTTTTTCCCTAGGCCATTCTGGTTAAGCGTTTAGAGCAGCAGAATTGCGAAAAATTTGTTGTCCTCTCAACCATTTCTTAGCGTCAAACTCCCATATCTCGCGAACGGATTGACCTAACCCAAAAATTCCTGTTGCATCTGAAAGTAGAAACTCGCCCGATTTCAACGGTATGTGTATTTTTTCCCTAGGCCATTCTTGTTAAGCGTTTGGAGCAGCAGAATTGCGAAAAATTTTCTGCCTTCTCAACCATTTCTTGGCTTCAAACTCCCATATCTCGCGAACGGATTGTCCTAACCCAAAAATTCCTGTTGCATCTGAAAGTAGAAACTCGCCCGATTACAACGGTATGTGTATTTTTTCCCTAGGCCATTCTGGTTAAGCGTGTGGAGCAGCAGAATTGCGAAAAATTGTTTGCCTTCTCAACCATTTCTTGGCTTCAAACTCCCATATCTCGCGAACGGATTGACCTAACCCAAAAATTCCTACTGCATCTGAAAGTAGAAACTCGCCCGATTACAAGGGTATGTGTATTTTTTCCCTAGGCCATTCTGGTTAAGCGTTTGGAGCAGCAGAATTGCGAAAAATTTGTTGTCCTCTCAACCATTTCTTAGCGTCAAACTCCCATATCTCGCGAACGGATTGACCTAACCCAAAAATTCCTGTAGCGTCTGAAAGTAGAAACTCGCCCGATTACAACGGTATGTGTATTTTTTTCCCTAGGCCATTCTGGTTAAGCGTTTGGAGCAGCAGAAGTGCGAAAAATTTGTTGTCTTCTCAACCATTTCTTAGCTTCAAACTCCCATATCTCGCGAACGGATTGACCTAACCCAAAAATTCCTGTTGCATCTGAAAGTAGAAACTCGCCCGATTACAACGGTATGTGTATTTTTTCCCTAGGCCTTTCTTGTTAAGCGTTTGGAGCAGCAGAATTGCGAAAAATTTTCTGCCTTCTCAACCATTTCTTGGCTTCAAACTCCCATATCTCGCGAACGGATTGTCCTAACCCAAAAATTCCTGTTGCATCTGAAAGTAGAAACTCGCCCGATTACAACGGTATGTGTATTTTTTCCCTAGGCCATTCTGGTTAAGCGTGCGGAGCAGCAGAATTGCGAAAAATTTTTTGCCTTCTCAACCATTTCTTGGCTTCAAACTCCCATATCTCGCGAACGGATTGACCTAACCCAAAAATTCCTACTGCATCTGAAAGTAGAAACTCGCCCGATTACAACGGTATGTGTATTTTCTCCCTAGGCCATTCTGGTTAAGCGTTTGGAGCAGCAGAATTGCGAAAAATTTGTTGTCCTCTCAACCATTTCTTAGCGTCAAACTCCCATATCTCGCGAACGGATTGACCTAACCCAAAAATTCCTGTTGCATCTGAAAGTAGAAACTCGCCCGATTTCAACGGTATGTGTATTTTTTCCCTAGGCCATTCTTGTTAAGCGTTTGGAGCAGCAGAATTGCGAAAAATTTTCTGCCTTCTCAACCATTTCTTGGCTTCAAACTCCCATATCTCGCGAACGGATTGTCCTAACCCAAAAATTCCTGTTGCATCTGAAAGTAGAAACTCGCCCGATTACAACGGTATGTGTATTTTTTCCCTAGGCCATTCTGGTTAAGCGTGTGGAGCAGCAGAATTGCGAAAAATTGTTTGCCTTCTCAACCATTTCTTGGCTTCAAACTCCCATATCTCGCGAACGGAATGACCTAACCCAAAAATTCCTACTGCATCTGAAAGTAGAAACTCGCCCGATTACAACGGTATGTGTATTTTTTCCCTAGGCTATTCTGGTTAAGCGTTTGGAGCAGCAGAATTGCGAAAAATTTGTTGTCCTCTCAACCATTTCTTAGCGTCAAACTCCCATATCTCGCGAACGGATTGACCTAACCCAAAAATTCCTACTGCATCTGAAAGTAGAAACTCGCCCGATTACAACGGTATGTGTATTTTCTCCCTAGGCCATTCTGGTTAAGCGTTTGGAGCAGCAGAATTGCGAAAAATTTGTTGTCCTCTCAACCATTTCTTAGCGTCAAACTCCCATATCTCGCGAACGGATTGACCTAACCCAAAAATTCCTGTTGCATCTGAAAGTAGAAACTCGCCCGATTTCAACGGTATGTGTATTTTTTCCCTAGGCCATTCTTGTTAAGCGTTTGGAGCAGCAGAATTGCGAAAAATTTTCTGCCTTCTCAACCATTTCTTGGCTTCAAACTCCCATATCTCGCGAACGGATTGTCCTAACCCAAAAATTCCTGTTGCATCTGAAAGTAGAAACTCGCCCGATTACAACGGTATGTGTATTTTTTCCCTAGGCCATTCTGGTTAAGCGTGTGGAGCAGCAGAATTGCGAAATTTGTTTGCCTTCTCAACCATTTCTTGGCTTCAAACTCCCATATCTCGCGAACGGATTGACCTAACCCAAAAATTCCTACTGCATCTGAAAGTAGAAACTCGCCCGATTACAACGGTATGTGTATTTTTTCCCTAGGCCATTCTGGTTAAGCGTTTGGAGCAGCAGAATTGCGAAAAATTTGTTGTCCTCTCAACCATTTCTTAGCGTCAAACTCCCATATCTCGCGAACGGATTGACCTAACCCAAAAATTCCTGTAGCGTCTGAAAGTAGAAACTCGCCCGATTACAACGGTATGTGTATTTTTTTCCCTAGGCCATTCTTGTTAAGCGTTTGAAGCAGCAGAATTGCGAAAAATTTTCTGCCTTCTCAACCATTTCTTGGCTTCAAACTCCCATATCTCGCGAACGGATTGTCCTAACCCAAAAATTCCTGTTGCATCTGAAAGTAGAAACTCGCCCGATTACAACGGTATGTGTATTTTTTCCCTAGGCCATTCTGGTTAAGCGTTTGGAGCAGCAGAATTGCGAAAAATTTGTTGTCCTCTCAACCATTTCTTAGTGTCAAACTCCCATATCTCGCGAACGGATTGACTTAACGCAAAAATTCCTGTTGCATCTGAAAGTAGAAACTCGCCCGATTACAACGGTATGTGTATTTTTTCCCTAGGCCATTCTTGTTAAGCGTTTGGAGCAGCAGAATTGCGAAAAATTTTCTGCCTTCTCAACCATTTCTTGGCTTCAAACTCCCATATCTCGCGAACGGATTGTCCTAACCCAAAAATTCCTGTTGCATCTGAAAGTAGAAACTCGCCCGATTACAACGGTATGTGAATTTTTTTCCTAAGCCATTCTGGTTAAGCGTGTGGAGCAGCAGAATTGCGAAAAATTGTTTGCCTTCTCAACCATTTCTTGGCTTCAAACTCCCATATCTCGCGAACGGATTGACCTAACCCAAAAATTCCTACTGCATCTGAAAGTAGAAACTCGCCCGATTACAACGGTATGTGTATTTTTTCCCTAGGCCATTCTGGTTAAGCGTTTAGAGCAGCAGAATTGCGAAAAATTTGTTGTCCTCTCAACCATTTCTTAGCGTCAAACTCCCATATCTCGCGAACGGATTGACCTAACCCAAAAATTCCTGTTGCATCTGAAAGCAGAAACTCGCCCGATTTCAACGGTATGTGTATTTTTTCCCTAGGCCATTCTTGTTAAGCGTTTGGAGCAGCAGAATTGCGAAAAATTTTCTGCCTTCTCAACCATTTCTTGGCTTCAAACTCCCATATCTCGCGAACGGATTGTCCTAACCCAAAAATTCCTGTTGCATCTGAAAGTAGAAACTCGCCCGATTACAACGGTATGTGTATTTTTTCCCTAGGCCATTCTGGTTAAGCGTTTAGAGCAGCAGAATTGCGAAAAATTTGTTGTCCTCTCAACCATTTCTTAGCGTCAAACTCCCATATCTCGCGAACGGATTGACCTAACCCAAAAATTCCTACTGCATCTGAAAGTAGAAACTCGCCCGATTACAACGGTATGTGTATTTTTTCCCTAGGCCATTCTGGTTAAGCGTTTGGAGCAGCAGAATTGCGAAAAATTTGTTGTCCTCTCAACCATTTCTTAGCGTCAAACTCCCATATCTCGCGAACGGATTGAACAAACCCAAAAATTCCTGTAGCGTCTGAAAGTAGAAACTCGCCCGATTACAACGGTATGTGTATTTTTTCCCTAGGCCATTCTGGTTAAGCGTTTGGAGCAGCAGAATTGCGAAAAATTTTTTGCCTTCTCAACCATTTCTTGGCTTCAAACTCCCATATCTCGCGAACGGATTGACCTAACCCAAAAATTCCTATTGCATCTGAAAGTAGAAACTCGCCCGATTACAGCGGTATGTGTATTTTTTCCCTAGGCTATTCTGGTTAAGCGTTTGGAGCAGCAGAATTGCGAAAAATTTTTTGCCTTCTCAACCATTTCTTGGCTTCAAACTCTCATATCTCGCGAACGGATTGACCTAACCCAAAAATTCCTATTGTATCTGAAAGTAGAAACTCGCTCGATAACAGCGGTATGTGTATTTTTTCCCTAGGCTATTCTGGTTAAGCGTTTGGAGCAGCAGAATTGCGAAAAATTTGTTGTCCTCTCAACCATTTCTTAGCGTCAAACTCCCATATCTCGCGAACGGATTGACCTAACCCAAAAATTCCTGTTGCATCTGAAAGTAGAAACTCGCCCGATTTCAACGGTATGTGTATTTTTTCCCTAGGCCATTCTTGTTAAGCGTTTGGAGCAGCAGAAATGCGAAAAATTTTCTGCCTTCTCAACCATTTCTTGGCTTCCAACTCCCATATCTCGCGAACGGATTGACCTAACCCAAAAATTCCTGTTGCATCTGAAAGTAGAAACTCGCCCGATTACAACGGTATGTGTATTTTTTCCCTAGGCCATTCTTGTTAAGCGTTTGAAGCAGCAGAATTGCGAAAAATTTTCAGCCTTCTCAACCATTTCTTGGCTTCAAACTCCCATATCTCGCGAACGGATTGTCCTATCCCAAAAATTCCTGTTGCATCTGAAAGTAGAAACTCGCCCGATTACAACGGTATGTGTATTTTTTCCCTAGGCCATTCTGGTTAAGCGTGTGGAGCAGCAGAATTGCGAAAAATTTTTTGCCTTCTCAACCATTTCTTGACTTCAAACTCCCATATCTCGCGAACGGATTGACCTAACCCAAAAATTCCTACTGCATCTGAAAGTAGAAACTCGCCCGATTACAACGGTATGTGTATTTTTTCCCTAGGCCATTCTGGTTAAGCGTTTGGAGCAGCAGAATTGCGAAAAATTTGTTGTCCTCTCAACCATTTCTTAGCGTCAAACTCCCATATCTCGCGAACGGATTGAACAAACCCAAAAATTCCTGTAGCGTCTGAAAGTAGAAACTCGCCCGATTACAACGGTATGTGTATTTTTTCCCTAGGCCATTCTGGTTAAGCGTTTGGAGCAGCAGAATTGCGAAAAATTTTTTGCCTTCTCAACCATTTCTTGGCTTCAAACTCCCATATCTCGCGAACGGATTGACCTAACCCAAAAATTCCTATTGCATCTGAAAATAGAAACTCGCCCGATTACAGCGGTATGTGTATTTTTTCCCTAGGCTATTCTGGTTAAGCGTTTGGAGCAGCAGAATTGCGAAAAATTTTTTGCCTTCTCAACCACTTCTTGGCTTCAAACTCCCATATCTCGCGAACGGATTGACCTAACCCAAAAATTCCTATTGCTACTGAAAGTAGAAACTCGCCCGATTACAACGGTATGTGTATTTTTTCCCTAGGCCATTCTGGTTAAGCGTTTGGAGCAGCAGAATTGCGAAAAATTTGTTGTCTTCTCAACCATTCCTTGGCTTCAAACTCCCATATCTCGCGAACGGATTGACCTAACTCAAAAATTCCTGTTGCGTCTGAAAGTAGAAACTCGCCCGATTACAGCGGTATGTGTATTTTTACCCTAGGCCATTCTTGTTAAGCGTTTGGAGCAGCAGAATTGCGAAAAATTTTTCGCCTTCTCAACCATTCCTTGGCGTCAAACTCCCATATCTCGCGAACGGATTGACCTAACCCAAAAATTCCTGTTGCATCTGAAAGTAGAAACTCGCCCGATTACTACGGTATGTGTATTTTTTCCCTAGGCCATTCTTGTTAAGCGTTTGGAGCAGCAGAATTGTGAAAAATTTTTTGCCTTCTCAACCATTCCTTGGCTTCAAACTCCCATGTCTCGCGAACGGATTGACCTAACCCAAAAATTCCTGTTGCATCTGAAAGTAGAAACTCGCCCGATTACAACGGTATGTGTATTTTTTCCCTAGGCCATTCTTGTTAAGCGTTTGGAGCAGCAGAATTGCGAAAAATTTTCTGCCTTCTCAACCATTTCTTGGCTTCAAACTCCCATATCTCGCGAACGGATTGACCTAACCCAAAAATTCCTGTTGCATCTGAAAGTAGAAACTCGCCCGATTACTACGGTATGTGTATTTTTTCCCTAGGCCATTCTGGTTAAGCGTTTGGAGCAGCAGAATTGCGAAAAATTTTTTGCCTTCTCAACCATTCCTTGGCTTCAAACTCCCATGTCTCGCGAACGGATTGACCTAACCCAAAAATTCCTGTTGCATCTGAAAGTAGAAACTCGCCCGATTACAACGGTATGTGTATTTTTTCCCTAGGCCATTCTGGTTAAGCGTGCGGAGCAGCAGAATTGCGAAAAATTTTTTGCCTTCTCAACCATTTCTTGGCTTCAAACTCCCATATCTCGCGAACGGATTGACCTAACCCAAAAATTCCTACTGCATCTGAAAGTAGAAACTCGCCCGATTACAACGGTATGTGTATTTTTTCCCTAGGCCATTCTGGTTAAGCGTTTGGAGCAGCAGAATTGCGAAAAATTTGTTGTCCTCTCAACCATTTCTTAGCGTCAAACTCCCATATCTCGCGAACGGATTGACCTAACCCAAAAATTCCTGTTGCATCTGAAAGTAGAAGCTCGCCCGATTTCAACGGTATGTGTATTTTTTCCCTAGGCCATTCTTGTTAAGCGTTTGGAGCAGCAGAATTGCGAAAAATTTTCTGCCTTCTCAACCATTTCTTGGCTTCAAACTCCCATATCTCGCGAACGGATTGTCCTAACCCAAAAATTCCTGTTGCATCTGAAAGTAGAAACTCGCCCGATTACAACGGTATGTGTATTTTTTCCCTAGGCCATTCTGATTAAGCGTGTGGAGCAGCAGAATTGCGAAAAATTGTTTGCCTTCTCAACCATTTCTTGGCTTCAAACTCCCATATCTCGCGAACGGATTGTCCTAACCCAAAAATTCCTGTTGCATCTGAAAGTAGAAACTCGCCCGATTACAACGGTATGTGTATTTTTTCCCTAGGCCATTCTTGTTAAGCGTTTGAAGCAGCAGAATTGCGAAAAATTTTCAGCCTTCTCAACCATTTCTTGGCTTCAAACTCCCATATCTCGCGAACGGATTGTCCTATCCCAAAAATTCCTGTTGCATCTGAAAGTAGAAACTCGCCCGATTACAACGGTATGTGTATTTTTTCCCTAGGCCATTCTTGTTAAGCGTTTGAAGCAGCAGAATTGCGAAAAATTTTCAGCCTTCTCAACCATTTCTTGGCTTCAAACTCCCATATCTCGCGAACGGATTGTCCTATCCCAAAAATTCCTGTTGCATCTGAAAGTAGAAACTCGCCCGATTACAACGGTATGTGTATTTTTTCCCTAGGCCATTCTGGTTAAGCGTGTGGAGCAGCAGAATTGCGAAAAATTTTTTGCCTTCTCAACCATTTCTTGACTTCAAACTCCCATATCTCGCGAACGGATTGACCTAACCCAAAAATTCCTACTGCATCTGAAAGTAGAAACTCGCCCGATTACAACGGTATGTGTATTTTTTCCCTAGGCCATTCTGGTTAAGCGTTTGGAGCAGCAGAATTGCGAAAAATTTGTTGTCCTCTCAACCATTTCTTAGCGTCAAACTCCCATATCTCGCGAACGGATTGAACAAACCCAAAAATTCCTGTAGCGTCTGAAAGTAGAAACTCGCCCGATTACAACGGTATGTGTATTTTTTCCCTAGGCCATTCTGGTTAAGCGTTTGGAGCAGCAGAATTGCGAAAAATTTTTTGCCTTCTCAACCATTTCTTGGCTTCAAACTCCCATATCTCGCGAACGGATTGACCTAACCCAAAAATTCCTATTGCATCTGAAAATAGAAACTCGCCCGATTACAGCGGTATGTGTATTTTTTCCCTAGGCTATTCTGGTTAAGCGTTTGGAGCAGCAGAATTGCGAAAAATTTTTTGCCTTCTCAACCATTTCTTGGCTTCAAACTCCCATATCTCGCGAACGGATTGACCTAACCCAAAAATTCCTATTGCTACTGAAAGTAGAAACTCGCCCGATTACAACGGTATGTGTATTTTTTCCCTAGGCCATTCTGGTTAAGCGTTTGGAGCAGCAGAATTGCGAAAAATTTGTTGTCTTCTCAACCATTCCTTGGCTTCAAACTCCCATATCTCGCGAACGGATTGACCTAACTCAAAAATTCCTGTTGCGTCTGAAAGTAGAAACTCGCCCGATTACAGCGGTATGTGTATTTTTACCCTAGGCCATTCTTGTTAAGCGTTTGGAGCAGCAGAATTGCGAAAAATTTTTCGCCTTCTCAACCATTCCTTGGCGTCAAACTCCCATATCTCGCGAACGGATTGACCTAACCCAAAAATTCCTGTTGCATCTGAAAGTAGAAACTCGCCCGATTACTACGGTATGTGTATTTTTTCCCTAGGCCATTCTTGTTAAGCGTTTGGAGCAGCAGAATTGTGAAAAATTTTTTGCCTTCTCAACCATTCCTTGGCTTCAAACTCCCATGTCTCGCGAACGGATTGACCTAACCCAAAAATTCCTGTTGCATCTGAAAGTAGAAACTCGCCCGATTACAACGGTATGTGTATTTTTTCCCTAGGCCATTCTTGTTAAGCGTTTGGAGCAGCAGAATTGCGAAAAATTTTCTGCCTTCTCAACCATTTCTTGGCTTCAAACTCCCATATCTCGCGAACGGATTGACCTAACCCAAAAATTCCTGTTGCATCAGAAAGTAGAAACTCGCCCGATTACTACGGTATGTGTATTTTTTCCCTAGGCCATTCTGGTTAAGCGTTTGGAGCAGCAGAATTGCGAAAAATTTTTTGCCTTCTCAACCATTCCTTGGCTTCAAACTCCCATGTCTCGCGAACGGATTGACCTAACCCAAAAATTCCTGTTGCATCTGAAAGTAGAAACTCGCCCGATTACAACGGTATGTGTATTTTTTCCCTAGGCCATTCTGGTTAAGCGTGCGGAGCAGCAGAATTGCGAAAAATTTTTTGCCTTCTCAACCATTTCTTGGCTTCAAACTCCCATATCTCGCGAACGGATTGACCTAACCCAAAAATTCCTACTGCATCTGAAAGTAGAAACTCGCCCGATTACAACGGTATGTGTATTTTTTCCCTAGGCCATTCTGGTTAAGCGTTTGGAGCAGCAGAATTGCGAAAAATTTGTTGTCCTCTCAACCATTTCTTAGCGTCAAACTCCCATATCTCGCGAACGGATTGACCTAACCCAAAAATTCCTGTTGCATCTGAAAGTAGAAGCTCGCCCGATTTCAACGGTATGTGTATTTTTTCCCTAGGCCATTCTTGTTAAGCGTTTGGAGCAGCAGAATTGCGAAAAATTTTCTGCCTTCTCAACCATTTCTTGGCTTCAAACTCCCATATCTCGCGAACGGATTGTCCTAACCCAAAAATTCCTGTTGCATCTGAAAGTAGAAACTCGCCCGATTACAACGGTATGTGTATTTTTTCCCTAGGCCATTCTGATTAAGCGTGTGGAGCAGCAGAATTGCGAAAAATTGTTTGCCTTCTCAACCATTTCTTGGCTTCAAACTCCCATATCTCGCGAACGGATTGTCCTAACCCAAAAATTCCTGTTGCATCTGAAAGTAGAAACTCGCCCGATTACAACGGTATGTGTATTTTTTCCCTAGGCCATTCTGGTTAAGCGTTTGGAGCAGCAGAATTGCGAAAAATTTGTTGTCCTCTCAACCATTTCTTAGCGTCAAACTCCCATATCTCGCGAACGGATTGACCTAACCCAAAAATTCCTGTTGCATCTGAAAGTAGAAACTCGCCCGATTTCAACGGTATGTGTATTTTTTCCCTAGGCCATTCTTGTTAAGCGTTTGGAGCAGCAGAATTGCGAAAAATTTTCTGCCTTCTCAACCATTTCTTGGCTTCAAACTCCCATATCTCGCGAACGGATTGTCCTAACCCAAAAATTCCTGTTGCATCTGAAAGTAGAAACTCGCCCGATTACAACGGTATGTGTATTTTTTCCCTAGGCCATTCTGGTTAAGCGTGTGGAGCAGCAGAATTGCGAAAAATTGTTTGCCTTCTCAACCATTTCTTGGCTTCAAACTCCCATATCTCGCGAACGGATTGACCTAACCCAAAAATTCCAACTGCATCTGAAAGTAGAAACTCGCCCGATTACAAGGGTATGTGTATTTTTTCCCTAGGCCATTCTGGTTAAGCGTTTGGAGCAGCAGAATTGCGAAAAATTTGTTGTCCTCTCAACCATTTCTTAGCGTCAAACTCCCATATCTCGCGAACGGATTGACCTAACCCAAAAATTCCTGTAGCGTCTGAAAGTAGAAACTCGCCCGATTACAACGGTATGTGTATTTTTTTCCCTAGGCCATTCTGGTTAAGCGTTTGGAGCAGCAGAATTGTGAAAAATTTTTTGCCTTCTCAACCATTCCTTGGCTTCAAACTCCCATGTCTCGCGAACGGATTGACCTAACCCAAAAATTCCTGTTGCATCTGAAAGTAGAAACTCGCCCGATTACAACGGTATGTGTATTTTTTCCCTAGGCCATTCTTGTTAAGCGTGCGGAGCAGCAGAATTGCGAAAAATTTTTTGCCTTCTCAACCATTTCTTGGCTTCAAACTCCCATATCTCGCGAACGGATTGACCTAACCCAAAAATTCCTACTGCATCTGAAAGTAGAAACTCGCCCGATTACAACGGTATGTGTATTTTTTCCCTAGGCCATTCTGGTTAAGCGTTTGGAGCAGCAGAATTGCGAAAAATTTGTTGTCGTCTCAACCATTTCTTAGCGTCAAACTCCCATATCTCGCGAACGGATTGACCTAACCCAAAAATTCCTACTGCATCTGAAAGTAGAAACTCGCCCGATTACAAGGGTATGTGTATTTTTTCCCTAGGCCATTCTGGTTAAGCGTTTGGAGCAGCAGAATTGCGAAAAATTTGTTGTCCTCTCAACCATTTCTTAGGGTCAAACTCCCATATCTCGCGAACGGATTGACCTAACCCAAAAATTCCTGTAGCGTCTGAAAGTAGAAACTCGCCCGATTACAACGGTATGTGTATTTTTTTCCCTAGGCCATTCTGGTTAAGCGTTTGGAGCAGCAGAATTGTGAAAAATTTTTTGCCTTCTCAACCATTCCTTGGCTTCAAACTCCCATGTCTCGCGAACGGATTGACCTAACCCAAAAATTCCTGTTGCATCTGAAAGTAGAAACTCGCCCGATTACAACGGTATGTGTATTTTTTCCCTAGGCCATTCTTGTTAAGCGTGCGGAGCAGCAGAATTGCGAAAAATTTTTTGCCTTCTCAACCATTTCTTGGCTTCAAACTCCCATATCTCGCGAACGGATTGACCTAACCCAAAAATTCCTACTGCATCTGAAAGTAGAAACTCGCCCGATTACAACGGTATGTGTATTTTTTCCCTAGGCCATTCTGGTTAAGCGTTTGCAGCAGCAGAATTGCGAAAAATTTGTTGTCGTCTCAACCATTTCTTAGCGTCAAACTCCCATATCTCGCGAACGGATTGACCTAACCCAAAAATTCCTGTTGCATCTGAAAGTAGAAGCTCGCCCGATTTCAACGGTATGTGTATTTTTTCCCTAGGCCATTCTTGTTAAGCGTTTGGAGCAGCAGAATTGCGAAAAATTTTCTGCCTTCTCAACCATTTCTTGGCTTCAAACTCCCATATCTCGCGAACGGATTGTCCTAACCCAAAAATTACTGTTGCATCTGAAAGTAGAAACTCGCCCGATTACAACGGTATGTGTATTTTTTCCCTAGGCCATTCTGGTTAAGCGTGTGGAGCAGCAGAATTGCGAAAAATTGTTTGCCTTCTCAACCATTTCTTGGCTTCAAACTCCCATATCTCGCGAACGGATTGTCCTAACCCAAAAATTCCTGTTGCATCTGAAAGTAGAAACTCGCCCGATTACAACGGTATGTGTATTTTTTCCCTAGGCCATTCTGGTTAAGCGTTTGGAGCAGCAGAATTGCGAAAAATTTGTTGTCCTCTCAACCATTTCTTAGTGTCAAACTCCCATATCTCGCGAACGGATTGACCTAACGCAAAAATTCCTGTTGCATCTGAAAGTAGAAACTCGCCCGATTACAACGGTATGTGTATTTTTTCCCTAGGCCATTCTTGTTAAGCGTTTGGAGCAGCAGAATTGCGAAAAATTTTCTGCCTTCTCAACCATTTCTTGGCTTCAAACTCCCATATCTCGCGAACGGATTGTCCTAACCCAAAAATTCCTGTTGCATCTGAAAGTAGAAACTCGCCCGATTACAACGGTATGTGAATTTTTTTCCTAAGCCATTCTGGTTAAGCGTGTGGAGCAGCAGAATTGCGAAAAATTGTTTGCCTTCTCAACCATTTCTTGGCTTCAAACTCCCATATCTCGCGAACGGATTGACCTAACCCAAAAATTCCTACTGCATCTGAAAGTAGAAACTCGCCCGATTACAAGGGTATGTGTATTTTTTCCCTAGGCCATTCTGGTTAAGCGTTTGGAGCAGCAGAATTGCGAAAAATTTGTTGTCTTCTCAACCATTTCTTAGCTTCAAACTCCCATATCTCGCGAACGGATTGACCTAACCCAAAAATTCCTGTTGCATCTGAAAGTAGAAACTCGCCCGATTACAACGGTATGTGTATTTTTTCCCTAGGCCATTCTTGTTAAGCGTTTGAAGCAGCAGAATTGCGAAAAATTTTCTGCCTTCTCAACCATTTCTTGGCTTCAAACTCCCATATCTCGCGAACGGATTGTCCTAACCCAAAAATTCCTGTTGCATCTGAAAGTAGAAACTCGCCCGATTACAACGGTATGTGTATTTTTTCCCTAGGCCATTCTGGTTAAGCGCGTGGAGCAGCAGAATTGCGAAAAATTTTTTGCCTTCTCAACCATTTCTTGGCTTCAAACTCCCATATCTCGCGAACGGATTGACCTAACCCAAAAATTCCTACTGCATCTGAAAGTAGAAACTCGCCCGATTACAACGGTATGTGTATTTTTTCCCTAGGCCATTCTGGTTAAGCGTTTGGAGCAGCAGAATTGCGAAAAATTTGTTGTCCTCTCAACCATTTCTTAGCGTCAAACTCCCATATCTCGCGAACGGATTGAACAAACCCAAAAATTCCTGTAGCGTCTGAAAGTAGAAACTCGCCCGATTACAACGGTATGTGTATTTTTTCCCTAGGCCATTCTGGTTAAGCGTTTGGAGCAGCAGAATTGCGAAAAATTTTTTGCCTTCTCAACCATTTCTTGGCTTCAAACTCCCATATCTCGCGAACGGATTGACCTAACCCAAAAATTCCTGTTGCATCTGAAAGTAGAAACTCGCCCGATTACAACGGTATGTGTATTTTTTCCCTAGGCCATTCTTGTTAAGCGTTTGAAGCAGAAGAATTGCGAAAAATTTTCTGCCTTCTCAACCATTTCTTGGCTTCAAACTCCCATATCTCGCGAACGGATTGTCCTAACCCAAAAATTCCTGTTGCATCTGAAAGTAGAAACTCGCCCGATTACAACGGTATGTGTATTTTTTCCCTAGGCCATTCTGGTTAAGCGCGTGGAGCAGCAGAATTGCGAAAAATTTTTTGCCTTCTCAACCATTTCTTGGCTTCAAACTCCCATATCTCGCGAACGGATTGACCTAACCCAAAAATTCCTACTGCATCTGAAAGTAGAAACTCGCCCGATTACAACGGTATGTGTATTTTTTCCCTAGGCCATTCTGGTTAAGCGTTTGGAGCAGCAGAATTGCGAAAAATTTGTTGTCCTCTCAACCATTTCTTAGCGTCAAACTCCCATATCTCGCGAACGGATTGAACAAACCCAAAAATTCCTGTAGCGTCTGAAAGTAGAAACTCGCCCGATTACAACGGTATGTGTATTTTTTCCCTAGGCCATTCTGGTTAAGCGTTTGGAGCAGCAGAATTGCGAAAAATTTTTTGCCTTCTCAACCATTTCTTGGCTTCAAACTCCCATATCTCGCGAACGGATTGACCTAACCCAAAAATTCCTGTTGCATCTGAAAGTAGAAACTCGCCCGATTACAACGGTATGTGTATTTTTTCCCTAGGCCATTCTTGTTAAGCGTTTGAAGCAGAAGAATTGCGAAAAATTTTCTGCCTTCTCAACCATTTCTTGGCTTCAAACTCCCATATCTCGCGAACGGATTGTCCTAACCCAAAAATTCCTGTTGCATCTGAAAGTAGAAACTCGCCCGATTACAACGGTATGTGTATTTTTTCCCTAGGCCATTCTGGTTAAGCGCGTGGAGCAGCAGAATTGCGAAAAATTTTTTGCCTTCTCAACCATTTCTTGGCTTCAAACTCCCATATCTCGCGAACGGATTGACCTAACCCAAAAATTCCTACTGCATCTGAAAGTAGAAACTCGCCCGATTACAACGGTATGTTTATTTTTTCCCTAGGCCATTCTGGTTAAGCGTTTGGAGCAGCAGAATTGCGAAAAATTTGTTGTCCTCTCAACCATTTCTTAGCGTCAAACTCCCATATCTCGCGAACGGATTGAACAAACCCAAAAATTCCTGTAGCGTCTGAAAGTAGAAACTCGCCCGATTACAACGGTATGTGTATTTTTTCCCTAGGCCATTCTGGTTAAGCGTTTGGAGCAGCAGAATTGCGAAAAATTTTTTGCCTTCTCAACCATTTCTTGGCTTCAAACTCCCATATCTCGCGAACGGATTGACCTAACCCAAAAATTCCTGTTGCATCTGAAAGTAGAAACTCGCCCGATTACAACGGTATGTGTATTTTTTCCCTAGGCCATTCTGGTTAAGCGCGTGGAGCAGCAGAATTGCGAAAAATTTTTTGCCTTCTCAACCATTTCTTGGCTTCAAACTCCCATATCTCGCGAACGGATTGACCTAACCCAAAAATTCCTACTGCATCTGAAAGTAGAAACTCGCCCGATTACAACGGTATGTGTATTTCTTCCCTAGGCCATTCTGGTTAAGCGTTTGGAGCAGCAGAATTGCGAAAAATTTGTTGTCCTCTCAACCATTTCTTAGCGTCAAACTCCCATATCTCGCGAACGGATTGAACAAACCCAAAAATTCCTGTAGCGTCTGAAAGTAGAAACTCGCCCGATTACAACGGTATGTGTATTTTTTCCCTAGGCCATTCTGGTTAAGCGTTTGGAGCAGCAGAATTGCGAAAAATTTTTTGCCTTCTCAACCATTTCTTGGCTTCAAACTCCCATATCTCGCGAACGGATTGACCTAACCCAAAAATTCCTGTTGCATCTGAAAGTAGAAACTCGCCCGATTACAACGGTATGTGTATTTTTTCCCTAGGCCATTCTTGTTAAGCGTTTGAAGCAGAAGAATTGCGAAAAATTTTCTGCCTTCTCAACCATTTCTTGGCTTCAAACTCCCATATCTCGCGAACGGATTGTCCTAACCCAAAAATTCCTGTTGCATCTGAAAGTAGAAACTCGCCCGATTACAACGGTATGTGTATTTTTTCCCTAGGCCATTCTGGTTAAGCGCGTGGAGCAGCAGAATTGCGAAAAATTTTTTGCCTTCTCAACCATTTCTTGGCTTCAAACTCCCATATCTCGCGAACGGATTGACCTAACCCAAAAATTCCTACTGCATCTGAAAGTAGAAACTCGCCCGATTACAACGGTATGTGTATTTTTTCCCTAGGCCATTCTGGTTAAGCGTTTGGAGCAGCAGAATTGCGAAAAATTTGTTGTCCTCTCAACCATTTCTTAGCGTCAAACTCCCATATCTCGCGAACGGATTGAACAAACCCAAAAATTCCTGTAGCGTCTGAAAGTAGAAACTCGCCCGATTACAACGGTATGTGTATTTTTTCCCTAGGCCATTCTGGTTAAGCGTTTGGAGCAGCAGAATTGCGAAAAATTTTTTGCCTTCTCAACCATTTCTTGGCTTCAAACTCCCATATCTCGCGAACGGATTGACCTAACCCAAAAATTCCTGTTGCATCTGAAAGTAGAAACTCGCCCGATTACAACGGTATGTGTATTTTTTCCCTAGGCCATTCTTGTTAAGCGTTTGAAGCAGCAGAATTGCGAAAAATTTTCTGCCTTCTCAACCATTTCTTGGCTTCAAACTCCCATATCTCGCGAACGGATTGTCCTAACCCAAAAATTCCTGTTGCATCTGAAAGTAGAAACTCGCCCGATTACAACGGTATGTGTATTTTTTCCCTAGTCCATTCTGGTTAAGCGTTTGGAGCAGCAGAATTGCGAAAAATTTGTTGTCCTCTCAACCATTTCTTAGCGTCAAACTCCCATATCTCGCGAACGGATTGAACAAACCCAAAAATTCCTGTAGCGTCTGAAAGTAGAAACTCGCCCGATTACAACGGTATGTGTATTTTTTCCCTAGGCCATTCTGGTTAAGCGTTTGGAGCAGCAGAATTGCGAAAAATTTTTTGCCTTCTCAACCATTTCTTGGCTTCAAACTCCCATATCTCGCGAACGGATTGACCTAAGCCAAAAATTCCTATTGCATCTGAAAGTAGAAACTCGCCCGATTACAGCGGTATGTGTATTTTTTCCCTAGGCTATTCTGGTTAAGCGTTTGGAGCAGCAGAATTGCGAAAAATTTTTTGCCTTCTCAACCATTTCTTGGCTTCAAACTCCCATATCTCGCGAACGGATTGACCTAACCCAAAAATTCCTATTGTATCTGAAAGTAGAAACTCGCTCGATAACAGCGGTATGTGTATTTTTTCCCTAGGCTATTCTGGTTAAGCGTTTGGAGCAGCAGAATTGCGAAAAATTTTTTGCCTTCTCAACCATTTCTTGGCTTCAAACTCCCATATCTCGCGAACGGATTGACCTAACCCAAAAATACCTATTGCATCTGAAAGTAGAAACTCGCCCGATTACAACGGTATGTGTATTTTTTCCCTAGGCCATTCTGGTTAAGCGTTTGGAGCAGCAGAATTGCGAAAAATTTGTTGTCTTCTCAACCATTCCTTGGCTTCAAACTCCCATATCTCGCGAACGGATTGACCTAACTCAAAAATTCCTGTTGCGTCTGAAAGTAGAAACTCGCCCGATTACAGCGGTATGTGTATTTTTACCCTAGGCCATTCTTGTTAAGCGTTTGGAGCAGCAGAATTGCGAAAAATTTTTCGCCTTCTCAACCATTCCTTGGCGTCAAACTCCCATATCTCGCGAACGGATTGACCTAACCCAAAAATTCCTGTTGCATCTGAAAGTAGAAACTCGCCCGATTACTACGGTATGTGTATTTTTTCCCTAGGCCATTCTGGTTAAGCGTTTGGAGCAGCAGAATTGCGAAAAATTTTTTGCCTTCTCAACCATTCCTTGGCTTCAAACTCCCATGTCTCGCGAACGGATTGACCTAACTCAAAAATTCCTGTTGCGTCTGAAAGTAGAAACTCGCCCGATTACAGCGGTATGTGTATTTTTACCCTAGGCCATTCTTGTTAAGCGTTTGGAGCAGCAGAATTGCGAAAAATTTGTCGCCTTCTCAACCATTTCTTGGCTTCAAACTCCCATATCTCGCGAACGGATTGACCTAACCCAAAAATTCCTATTGTATCTGAAAGTAGAAACTCGCCCGATTACAGCGGTATGTGTATTTTTTCCCTAGGCCATTCTGGTTAAGCGTTTGGAGCAGCAGAATTGCGAAAAATTTTTTGCCTTCTCAACCATTTCTTGGCTTCAAACTCCCATATCTGGCGAACGGATTGACCCAAGCCAAAAATTCCTATTGCATCTGAAAGTAGAAACTCGCCCGATTACAACGGTATGTGTATTTTTTCCCTAGGCCGTTCTGGTTAAGCGTTTGGAGCAGCGGAATTGCGAAAAATTTGTTGTCTTCTCAACCATTTCTTAGCGTCAAACTCCCATATCTCTCGAACGGATTGACCTAACCCAAAAATCCCTGTTGCATCTGAAAGTAGAAACTCGCCCGATTACAACGGTATGTGTATTTTTTCCCTAGGCCATTCTTGTTAAGCGTTTGGAGCAGCAGAATTGCGAAAAATTTTTTGCCTTCTCAACCATTTCTTGGCTTCAAACTCCCATATCTCGCGAACGGATAGACCTAACCCAAAAATTCCTACTGCATCTGAAAGTAGAAACTCGCCCGATTACAACGGTATGTGTATTTTTTCCCTAGGCCATTCTGGTTAAGCGTTTGGAGCAGCAGAATTGCGAAAAATTTGTTGTCTTCTCAACCATTTCTTAGCTTCAAACTCCCATATCTCGCGAACGGATTGACCTAACCAAAAAATTCCTGTTGCATCTGAAAGTAGAAACTCGCCCGATTACAACGGTATGTGTATTTTTTCCCTAGGCCATTCTTGTTAAGCGTTTGGAGCAGCAGAATTGCGAAAAATTTTCTGCCTTCTCAACCATTTCTTGGCTTCAAACTCCCATATCTCGCGAACGGATTGTCCTAACCCAAAAATTCCTGTTGCATCTGAAAGTAGAAACTCGCCCGATTACAACGGTATGTGTATTTTTTCCCTAGGCCATTCTGGTTAAGCGTGTGGAGCAGCAGAATTGTGAAAAATTTTTTGCCTTCTCAACCATTTCTTGGCTTCAAACTCGCATATCTCGCGAACGGATTGACCTAACCCAAAAATTCCTACTGCATCTGAAAGTAGAAACTCGCCCGATTACAACGGCTTGTGTATTTTTTCCCTAGGCCATTCTGGTTAAGCGTTTGGAGCAGCAGAAGTGCGAAAAATTTGTTGTCTTCTCAACCATTTCTTAGCTTCAAACTCCCATATCTCGCGAACGGATTGACCTAAACCAAAAGTTCCTGTTGCTTCTGAAAGTAGAAACTCGCCCGATTACAGCGGTATGTTTATTTTTTCCCTAGGCCATTCTGGTTAAGCGTTTGGAGCAGCAGAATTGCGAAAAATTTTTTGCCTTCTCAACCATTTCTTGGCTTCAAACTCCCATATCTCGCGAACGGATTGACCTAACCCAAAAATTCCTATTGCATCTGAAAGTAGAAACTCGCCCGATTACAGCGGTATGTGTATTTTTTCCCTAGGCCATTCTGGTTAAGCGTTTGGAGCAGCAGAATTGCGAAAAATTTTTTGCCTTCTCAACCATTTCTTGGCTTCAAACTCCCATATCTCGCGAAAGGATTGACCTAACCCAAAAATTCCTATTGCATCTGAAAGTAGAAACTCGCCCGATTACAGCGGTATGTGTATTTTTTCCCTAGGCCATTCTTGTTAAGCGTTTGGAGCAGCAGAATTGCGAAAAATTTTTTGCCTTCTCAACCATTTCTTGGCTTCAAACTCCCATATCTCGCGAACGGATTGACCTAACCCAAAAATTCCTACTGCATCTGAAAGTAGAAACTCGCCCGATTACAAGGGTATGTGTAATTTTTCCCTAGGCCATTCTGGTTAAGCGTTTGGAGCAGCAGAATTGCGAAAAATTTGTTGTCCTCTCAACCATTTCTTAGCGTCAAACTCCCATATCTCGCGAACGGATTGACCTAACCCAAAAATTCCTGTAGCGTCTGAAAGTAGAAACTCGCCCGATTACAACGGTATGTGTATTTTTTTCCCTAGGCCATTCTGGTTAAGCGTTTGGAGCAGCAGAATTGCGAAAAATTTGTTGTCTTCTCAACCATTTCTTAGCTTCAAACTCCCATATCTCGCGAACGGATTGACGTAACCAAAAAATTCCTGTTGCGTCTGAAAGTAGAAACTCGCCCGATTACAACGGTATGTGTATTTTTTCCCTAGGCCATTCTTGTTAAGCGTTTGGACCAGCAGAATTGCGAAAAATTTTCTGCCTTCTTAACCATTTCTTGGCTTCAAACTCCCATATCTCGCGAACGGATTGTCCTAACCCAAAAATTCCTGTTGCATCTGAAAGTAGAAACTCGCCCGATTACAACGGTTTGTGTATTTTTTCCCTAGGCCATTCTGGTTAAGCGTTTGGAGCAGCAGAAGTGCGAAAAATTTGTTGTCTTCTCAACCATTTCTTAGCTTCAAACTCCCATATCTCGCGAACGGATTGACCTAAACCAAAAGTTCCTGTTGCTTCTGAAAGTAGAAACTCGCCCGATTACAGCGGTATGTTTATTTTTTCCCTAGGCCATTCTGGTTAAGCGTTTGGAGCAGCAGAATTGCGAAAAATTTTTTGCCTTCTCAACCATTTCTTGGCTTCAAACTCCCATATCTCGCGAACGGATTGACCTAACCCAAAAATTCCTATTGCATCTGAAAGTAGAAACTCGCCCGATTACAGCGGTATGTGTATTTTTTCCCTAGGCCATTCTGGTTAAGCGTTTGGAGCAGCAGAATTGCGAAAAATTTTTTGCCTTCTCAACCATTTCTTGGCTTCAAACTCCCATATCTCGCGAAAGGATTGACCTAACCCAAAAATTCCTATTGCATCTGAAAGTAGAAACTCGCCCGATTACAGCGGTATGTGTATTTTTTCCCTAGGCCATTCTGGTTAAGCGTTTGGAGCAGCAGAAGTGCGAAAAATTTGTTGTCTTCTCAACCATTTCTTAGCGTCAAACTCCCATATCTCTCGAACGGATTGACCTAACCCAAAAATTCCTGTTGCATCTGAAAGTAGAAAATCGCCCGATTACAACGGTATGTGTATTTTTTCCCTAGGCCATTCTTGTTAAGCGTTTGGAGCAGCAGAATTGCGAAAAATTTTTTGCCTTCTCAACCATTTCTTGGCTTCAAACTCCCATATCTCGCGAACGGATTGACCTAACCCAAAAATTCCTACTGCATCTGAAAGTAGAAACTCGCCCGATTACAACGGTATGTGTATTTTTTCCCTAGGCCATTCTGGTTAAGCGTTTGGAGCAGCAGAATTGCGAAAAATTTGTTGTCTTCTCAACCATTTCTTAGCTTCAAACTCCCATATCTCGCGAACGGATTGACGTAACCAAAAAATTCCTGTTGCATCTGAAAGTAGAAACTCGCCCGATTACAACGGTATGTGTATTTTTTCCCTAGGCCATTCTTGTTAAGCGTTTGGAGTAGCAGAATTGCGAAAAATTTTCTGCCTTCTTAACCATTTCTTGGCTTCAAACTCCCATATCTCGCGAACGGATTGTCCTAACCCAAAAATTCCTGTTGCATCTGAAAGTAGAAACTCGCCCGATTACAACGGTATGTGTATTTTTCCCTAGGCCATTCTGGTTAAGCGTGTGGAGCAGCAGAATTGTGAAAAATTTTTTGCCTTCTCAACCATTTCTTGGCTTCAAAACTCGCATATCTCGCGAACGGATTGACCTAACCCAAAAATTCCTACTGCATCTGAAAGTAGAAACTCGCCCGATTACAACGGTATGTGTATTTTTTCCCTAGGCCATTCTGGTTAAGCGTTTGGAGCAGCAGAATTGCGAAAAATTTGTTGTCCTCTCAACCATTCCTTAGCGTCAAACTCCCATATCTCGCGAACGGATTGACCTAACCCAAAAATTCCTGTAGCGTCTGAAAGTAGAAACTCGCCCGATTACAACGGTATGTGTATTTTTTCCGTAGGCCATTCTTGTTAAGCGTTTGGAGCAGCAGAAGTGCGAAAAATTTGTTGTCTTCTCAACCATTTCTTAGCTTCAAACTCCCATATCTCGCGAACGGATTGACCTAAACCAAAAGTTCCTGTTGCTTCTGAAAGTAGAAACTCGCCCGATTACAGCGGTATGTTTATTTTTTCCCTAGGCCATTCTGGTTAAGCGTTTGGAGCAGCAGAATTGCGAAAAATTTTTTGCCTTCTCAACCATTTCTTGGCTTCAAACTCCCATATCTCGCGAACGGATTGACCTAACCCAAAAATTCCTATTGCATCTGAAAGTAGAAACTCGCCCGATTACAGCGGTATGTGTATTTTTTCCCTAGGCCATTCTGGTTAAGCGTTTGGAGCAGCAGAATTGCGAAAAATTTTTTGCCTTCTCAACCATTTCTTGGCTTCAAACTCCCATATCTCGCGAAAGGATTGACCTAACCCAAAAATTCCTATTGCATCTGAAAGTAGAAACTCGCCCGATTACAGCGGTATGTGTATTTTTTCCCTAGGCCATTCTGGTTAAGCGTTTGGAGCAGCAGAAGTGCGAAAAATTTGTTGTCTTCTCAACCATTTCTTAGCGTCAAACTCCCATATCTCTCGAACGGATTGACCTAACCCAAAAATTCCTGTTGCATCTGAAAAGTAGAAACTCGCCCGATTACAACGGTATGTGTATTTTTTCCCTAGGGCCATTCTTGTTAAGCGTTTGGAGCAGCAGAATTGCGAAAAATTTTTTGCCTTCTCAACCATTTCTTGGCTTCAAACTCCCATATCTCGCGAACGGATTGACCTAACCCAAAAATTCCTACTGCATCTGAAAGTAGAAACTCGCCCGATTACAACGGTATGTGTATTTTTTCCCTAGGCCATTCTGGTTAAGCGTTTGGAGCAGCAGAATTGCGAAAAATTTGTTGTCTTCTCAACCATTTCTTAGCTTCAAACTCCCATATCTCGCGAACGGATTGACGTAACCAAAAAATTCCTGTTGCATCTGAAAGTAGAAACTCGCCCGATTACAACGGTATGTGTATTTTTTCCCTAGGCCATTCTTGTTAAGCGTTTGGAGCAGCAGAATTGCGAAAAATTTTCTGCCTTCTTAACCATTTCTTGGCTTCAAACTCCCATATCTCGCGAACGGATTGTCCTAACCCAAAAATTCCTGTTGCATCTGAAAGTAGAAACTCGCCCGAATACAACGGTATGTGTATTTTTTCCCTAGGCCATTCTGGTTAAGCGTGTGGAGCAGCAGAATTGTGAAAAATTTTTTGCCTTCTCAACCATTTCTTGGCTTCAAACTCGCATATCTCGCGAACGGATTGACCTAACCCAAAAATTCCTTCTGCATCTGAAAGTAGAAACTCGCCCGATTACAACGGTATGTGTATTTTTTCCCTAGGCCATTCTGGTTAAGTGTTTGGAGCAGCAGAATTGCGAAAAATTTGTTGTCCTCTCAACCATTTCTTAGCGTCAAACTCCCATATCTCGCGAACGGATTGACCTAACCCAAAAATTCCTGTAGCGTCTGAAAGTAGAAACTCGCCCGATTACAACGGTATGTGTATTTTTTCCGTAGGCCATTCTTGTTAAGCGTTTGGAGCAGCAGAATTGCGAAAAATTTGTTGTCCTCTCAACCATTTCTTAGCGTCAAACTCCCATATCTCGCGAACGGATTGACCTAACCCAAAAATTCCTGTAGCGTCTGAAAGTAGAAACTCGCCCGATTACAACGGTATGTGTATTTTTTCCGTAGGCCATTCTTGTTAAGCGTTTGGAGCAGCAGAATTGCGAAAAATTTTTTGCCTTCTCAACCATTTCTTGGCTTCAAACTCCCATATCTCGCGAACGGATTGACCTAACCCAAAAATTCCTACTGCATCTGAAAGTAGAAACTCGCCCGATTACAGCGGTTTGTGTATTTTTTCCCTAGGCCATTCTGGTTAAGCGTTTGGAGCAGCAGAAGTGCGAAAAATTTGTTGTCTTCTCAACCATTTCTTAGCTTCAAACTCCCATATCTCGCGAACGGATTGACCTAAACCAAAAGTTCCTGTTGCTTCTGAAAGTAGAAACTCGCCCGATTACAGCGGTATGTGTATTTTTTCCCTAGGCCATTCTGGTTAAGCGTTTGGAGCAGCAGAATTGCGAAAAATTTTTTGCCTTCTCAACCATTTCTTGGCTTCAAACTCCCATATCTCGCGAACGGATTGACCTAACCCAAAAATTCCTATTGCATCTGAAAGTAGAAACTCGCCCGATTACAGCGGTATGTGTATTTTTTCCCTAGGCCATTCTGGTTAAGCGTTTGGAGCAGCAGAGGTGCGAAAAATTTGTTGTCTTCTCAACCATTTCTTAGCTTCAAACTCCCATATCTCGCGAACGGATTGACCTAACTCAAAAATTCCTGTTGCGTCTGAAAGTAGAAACTCGCCCGATTACAGCGGTATGTGTATTTTTACCCTAGGCCATTCTTGTTAAGCGTTTGGAGCAGCAGAATTGCGAAAAATTTTCTGCCTTCTCAACCATTTCTTGGCTTCAAACTCCCATATCTCGCGAACGGATTGACCTAACCCAAAAATTCCTATTGCATCTGAAAGTAGAAACTCGCCCGATTACAACGGTATGTGTATTTTTTCCCTAGGCCATTCTGGTTAAGCGTTTGGAGCAGCAGAATTGCGAAAAATTTGTTGTCGTCTCAACCATTTCTTAGCGTCAAACTCCCATATCTCGCGAACGGATTGACCTAACCCAAAAATTCCTGTTGCATCTGAAAGTAGAAGCTCGCCCGATTTCAACGGTATGTGTATTTTTTCCCTAGGCCATTCTTGTTAAGCGTTTGGAGCAGCAGAATTGCGAAAAATTTTCTGCCTTCTCAACCATTTCTTGGCTTCAAACTCCCATATCTCGCGAACGGATTGTCCTAACCCAAAAATTCCTGTTGCATCTGAAAGTAGAAACTCGCCCGATTACAACGGTATGTGTATTTTTTCCCTAGGCCATTCTGGTTAAGCGTGTGGAGCAGCAGAATTGCGAAAAATTGTTTGCCTTCTCAACCATTTCTTGGCTTCAAACTCCCATATCTCGCGAACGGATTGTCCTAACCCAAAAATTCCTGTTGCATCTGAAAGTAGAAACTCGCCCGATTACAACGGTATGTGTATTTTTTCCCTAGGCCATTCTGGTTAAGCGTTTGGAGCAGCAGAATTGCGAAAAATTTGTTGTCCTCTCAACCATTTCTTAGTGTCAAACTCCCATATCTCGCGAACGGATTGACCTAACGCAAAAATTCCTGTTGCATCTGAAAGTAGAAACTCGCCCGATTACAACGGTATGTGTATTTTTTCCCTAGGCCATTCTTGTTAAGCGTTTGGAGCAGCAGAATTGCGAAAAATTTTCTGCCTTCTCAACCATTTCTTGGCTTCAAACTCCCATATCTCGCGAACGGATTGTCCTAACCCAAAAATTCCTGTTGCATCTGAAAGTAGAAACTCGCCCGATTACAACGGTATGTGAATTTTTTCCCTAAGCCATTCTGGTTAAGCGTGTGGAGCAGCAGAATTGCGAAAAATTGTTTGCCTTCTCAACCATTTCTTGGCTTCAAACTCCCATATCTCGCGAACGGATTGACCTAACCCAAAAATTCCTACTGCATCTGAAAGTAGAAACTCGCCCGATTACAACGGTATGTGTATTTTTCCCCTAGGCCATTCTGGTTAAGCGTTTAGAGCAGCAGAATTGCGAAAAATTTGTTGTCCTCTCAACCATTTCTTAGCGTCAAACTCCCATATCTCGCGAACGGATTGACCTAACCCAAAAATTCCTGTTGCATCTGAAAGTAGAAACTCGCCCGATTTCAACGGTATGTGTATTTTTTCCCTAGGCCATTCTTGTTAAGCGTTTGGAGCAGCAGAATTGCGAAAAATTTTCTGCCTTCTCAACCATTTCTTGGCTTCAAACTCCCATATCTCGCGAACGGATTGACCTAACCCAAAAATTCCTATTGTATCTGAAAGTAGAAACTCGCCCGATTACAGCGGTATGTGTATTTTTTCCCTAGGCCATTCTGGTTAAGCGTTTGGAGCAGCAGAATTGCGAAAAATTTTTTGCCTTCTCAACCATTTCTTGGCTTCAAACTCCCATATCTGGCGAACGGATTGACCTAACCCAAAAATTCCTATTGCATCTGAAAGTAGAAACTCGCCCGATTACAACGGTATGTGTATTTTTTCCCTAGGCCATTCTGGTTAAGCGTTTGGAGCAGCAGAATTGCGAAAAATTTGTTGTCTTCTCAACCATTTCTTAGCGTCAAACTCCCATATCTCTCGAACGGATTGACCTAACCCAAAAATTCCTGTTGCATCTGAAAGTAGAAACTCGCCCGATTACAGCGGTATGTGTATTTTTTCCCTAGGCCATTCTGGTTAAGCGTTTGGAGCAGCAGAATTGCGAAAAATTTTTTGCCTTCTCAACCATTTCTTGGCTTCAAACTCCCATATCTCGCGAAAGGATTGACCTAACCCAAAAATTCCTATTGCATCTGAAAGTAGAAACTCGCCCGATTACAGCGGTATGTGTATTTTTTCCCTAGGCCATTCTGGTTAAGCGTTTGGAGCAGCAGAAGTGCGAAAAATTTGTTGTCTTCTCAACCATTTCTTAGCGTCAAACTCCCATATCTCTCGAACGGATTGACCTAACCCAAAAATTCCTGTTGCATCTGAAAGTAGAAACTCGCCCGATTACAACGGTATGTGTATTTTTTCCCTAGGCCATTCTTGTTAAGCGTTTGGAGCAGCAGAATTGCGAAAAATTTTTTGCCTTCTCAACCATTTCTTGGCTTCAAACTCCCATATCTCGCGAACGGATTGACCTAACCCAAAAATTCCTACTGCATCTGAAAGTAGAAACTCGCCCGATTACAACGGTATGTGTATTTTTTCCCTAGGCCATTCTGGTTAAGCGTTTGGAGCAGCAGAATTGCGAAAAATTTGTTGTCTTCTCAACCATTTCTTAGCTTCAAACTCCCATATCTCGCGAACGGATTGACGTAACCAAAAAATTCCTGTTGCATCTGAAAGTAGAAACTCGCCCGATTACAACGGTATGTGTATTTTTTCCCTAGGCCATTCTTGTTAAGCGTTTGGAGCAGCAGAATTGCGAAAAATTTTCTGCCTTCTTAACCATTTCTTGGCTTCAAACTCCCATATCTCGCGAACGGATTGTCATAACCCAAAAATTCCTGTTGCATCTGAAAGTAGAAACTCGCCCGATTACAACGGTATGTGTATTTTTTCCCTAGGCCATTCTGGTTAAGCGTGTGGAGCAGCAGAATTGTGAAAAATTTTTTGCCTTCTCAACCATTTCTTGGCTTCAAACTCGCATATCTCGCGAACGGATGGACCTAACCCAAAAATTCCTACTGCATCTGAAAGTAGAAACTCGCCCGATTACAACGGTATGTGTATTTTTTCCCTAGGCCATTCTGGTTAAGCGTTTGGAGCAGCAGAATTGCGAAAAATTTGTTGTCCTCTCAACCATTTCTTAGCGTCAAACTCCCATATCTCGCGAACGGATTGACCTAACCCAAAAATTCCTGTAGCGTCTGAAAGTAGAAACTCGCCCGATTACAACGGTATGTGTATTTTTTCCGTAGGCCATTCTTGTTAAGCGTTTGGAGCAGCAGAATTGCGAAAAATTTGTTGTCCTCTCAACCATTTCTTAGCGTCAAACTCCCATATCTCGCGAACGGATTGACCTAACCCAAAAATTCCTGTAGCGTCTGAAAGTAGAAACTCGCCCGATTACAACGGTATGTGTATTTTTTCCGTAGGCCATTCTTGTTAAGCGTTTGGAGCAGCAGAATTGCGAAAAATTTTTTGCCTTCTCAACCATTTCTTGGCTTCAAACTCCCATATCTCGCGAACGGATTGACCTAACCCAAAAATTCCTACTGCATCTGAAAGTAGAAACTCGCCCGATTACAGCGGTTTGTGTATTTTTTCCCTAGGCCATTCTGGTTAAGCGTTTGGAGCAGCAGAAGTGCGAAAAATTTGTTGTCTTCTCAACCATTTCTTAGCTTCAAACTCCCATATCTCGCGAACGGATTGACCTAAACCAAAAGTTCCTATTGCTTCTGAAAGTAGAAACTCGCCCGATTACAGCGGTATGTTTATTTTTTCCCTAGGCCATTCTGGTTAAGCGTTTGGAGCAGCAGAATTGCGAAAAATTTTTTGCCTTCTCAACCATTTCTTGGCTTCAAACTCCCATATCTCGCTAACGGATTGACCTAACCCAAAAATTCCTATTGCATCTGAAAGTAGAAACTCGCCCGATTACAGCGGTATGTGTATTTTTTCCCTAGGCCATTCTGGTTAAGCGTTTGGAGCAGCAGAATTGCGAAAAATTTTTTGCCTTCTCAACCATTTCTTGGCTTCAAACTCCCATATCTCGCGAACGGATTGACCTAACCCAAAAATTCCTATTGCATCTGAAAGTAGAAACTCGCCCGATTACAGAGGTATGTGTATTTTTTCCCTAGGCCATTCTGGTTAAGCGTTTGGAGCAGCAGAGGTGCGAAAAATTTGTTGTCTTCTCAACCATTTCTTAGCTTCAAACTCCCATATCTCGCGAACGGATTGACCTAACTCAAAAATTCCTGTTGCGTCTGAAAGTAGAAACTCGCCCGATTACAGCGGTATGTGTATTTTTACCCTAGGCCATTCTTGTTAAGCGTTTGGAGCAGCAGAATTGCGAAAAATTTTCTGCCTTCTCAACCATTTCTTGGCTTCAAACTCCCATATCTCGCGAACGGATTGACCTAACCCAAAAATTCCTATTGCATCTGAAAGTAGAAACTCGACCGATTACAGCGGTATGTGTATTTTTTCCCTAGGCCATTCTGGTTAAGCGTTTGGAGCAGCTGAATTGCGAAAAATTTTTTGCCTTCTCAACCATTCCTTGGCTTCAAACTCCCATATCTCGCGAACGGATTGACCTAACTCAAAAATTCCTGTTGCGTCTGAAAATAGAAACTCGCCCGATTACAGCGGTATGTGTATTTTTACCCTAGGCCATTCTTGTTAAGCGTTTGGAGCAGCAGAATTGCGAAAAATTTTCTGCCTTCTCAACCATTTCTTGGCTTCAAACTCCCATATCTCGCGAACGGATTGACCTAACCCAAAAATTCCTATTGTATCTGAAAGTAGAAACTCGCCCGATTACAGCGGTATGTGTATTTTTTCCCTAGGCCATTCTGGTTAAGCGTTTGGAGCAGCAGAATTGCGAAAAATTTTTTGCCTTCTCAACCATTTCTTGGCTTCAAACTCCCATATCTGGCGAACGGATTGACCTAACCCAAAATTCCTATTGCATCTGAAAGTAGAAACTCGCCCGATTACAACGGTATGTGTATTTTTTCCCTAGGCCATTCTGGTTAAGCGTTTGGAGCAGCAGAATTGCGAAAAATTTGTTGTCTTCTCAACCATTTCTTAGCGTCAAACTCCCCTATCTCTCGAACGGATTGACCTAACCCAAAAATTCCTGTTGCATCTGAAAGGAGAAACTCGCCCGATTACAACGGTATGTGTATTTTTTCCCTAGGCCATTCTTGTTAAGCGTTTGGAGCAGCAGAATTGCGAAAAATTTTTTGCCTTCTCAACCATTTCTTGGCTTCAAACTCCCATATCTCGCGAACGGATTGACCTAACCCAAAAATTCCTATTGCATCTGAAAGTAGAAACTCGTCCGATTACAGCGGTATGTATATTTTTTCCCTAGGCCATTCTGGTTAAGCGTTTGGAGCAGCAGAAGTGCGAAATATTTGTTGTCTTCTCAACCATTTCTTAGATTCAAACTCCCATATCTCGCGAACGGATTGACCTAAACCAAAAGTTCCTGTTGCTTCTGAAAGTAGAAACTCGCCCGATTACAACGGTATGTTTATTTTTTCCCTAGGCCATTCTGGTTAAGCGTTTGGAGCAGCAGAATTGCGAAAAATTTTTTGCCTTCTCAACCATTTCTTGGCTTCAAACTCTCATATCTCGCGAACGGATTGACCTAACTCAAAAATTCCTGTTGCGTCTGAAAGTAGAAATTCGCCCGATTACAGCGGTATGTGTATTTTTACCCTAGGCCATTCTTGTTAAGCGTTTGGAGCAGCAGAATTGCGAAAAATTTTCTGCCTTCTCAACCATTTCTTTGCTTCAAACTCCCATATCTCGCGAACGGATTGACCTAACCCAAAAATTCCTATTGTATCTGAAAGTAGAAACTCGCCCGATTACAGCGGTATGTGTATTTTTTCCCTAGGCCATTCTGGTTAAGCGTTTGGAGCAGCAGAATTGCGAAAAATTTCTTGCCTTCTCAACCATTTCTTGGCTTCAAACTCCCATATCTGGCGAACGGATTGACCTAACCCAAAAATTCCTATTGCATCTGAAAGTAGAAACTCGCCCGATTACAACGGTATGTGTATTTTTTCCCTAGGCCATTCTGGTTAAGCGTTTGGAGCAGCAGAATTGCGAAAAATTTGTTGTCTTCTCAACCATTTCTTAGCGTCAAACTCCCATATCTCTCGAACGGATTGACCTAACCCAAAAATTCCTGTTGCATCTGAAAGTAGAAACTCGCCCGATTACAACGGTATGTGTATTTTTTCCCTAGGCCATTCTTGTTAAGCGTTTGGAGCAGCAGAATTGCGAAAAATTTTTTGCCTTCTCAACCATTTCTTGGCTTCAAACTCCCATATCTCGCGAACGGATTGACCTAACCCAAAAATTCCTACTGCATCTGAAAGTAGAAACTCGCCCGATTACAACGGTATGTGTATTTTTTCCCTAGGCCATTCTGGTTAAGCGTTTGGAGCAGCAGAATTGCGAAAAATTTTTTGCCTTCTCAACCATTTCTTGGCTTCAAACTCCCATATCTCGCGAACGGATTGACCTAACCCAAAAATTCCAATTGCATCTGAAAGTAGAAACTCGCCCGATTACAACGGTATGTGTATTTTTTCCCTAGGCCATTCTGGTTAAGCGTTTGGAGCAGCAGAATTGCGAACAATTTGTTGTCTTCTCAACCATTTCTTAGAGTCAAACTCCCATATCTCGCGAACGGATTGACCTAACCCAAAAATTCCTGTTGCATCTGAAAGTAGAAACTCGTCCGATTACAACGGTATGTGTATTTTTTCCCTAGGCCATTCTGGTTAAGCGTTTGGAGCAGCAGAATTGCGAAAAATTTTTTGCCTTCTCAACCATTCCTTGGCTTCAAACTCCTATATCTCGCGAACGGATTGACATAACTCAAAAATTCCTGTTGCGTCTGAAAGTAGAAACTCGCCCGATTACAGCGGTATGTGTATTTTTACCCTAGGCCATTCTTGTTAAGCGTTTGGAGCAGCAGAATTGCGAAAAATTTTTCGCCTTCTCAACCATTCCTTGGCGTCAAACTCCCATATCTCGCGAACGGATTGACCTAACCCAAAAATTCCTGTTGCATCTGAAAGTAGAAACTCGCCCGATTACTACGGTATGTGTATTTTTTCCCTAGGCCATTCTGGTTAAGCGTTTGGAGCAGCAGAATTGCGAAAAATTTTTTGCCTTCTCAACCATTCCTTGGCTTCAAACTCCCATGTCTCGCGAACGGATTGACCTAACTCAAAAATTCCTGTTGCGTCTGAAAGTAGAAACTCGCCCGATTACAGCGGTATGTGTATTTTTACCCTAGGCCATTCTTGTTAAACGTTTGGAGCAGCAGAATTGCGAAAAATTTTTCGCCTTCTCAACCATTTCTTGGCTTCAAACTCCCATATCTCGCGAACGGATTGACCTAACCCAAAAATTCCTATTGTATCTGAAAGTAGAAACTCGCACGATTACAGCGGTATGTGTATTTTTTCCCTAGGCCATTCTGGTTAAGCGTTTGGAGCAGCAGAATTGCGAAAAATTTGTTGCCTTCTCAACCATTTCTTGGCTTCAAACTCCCATATCTGGCGAACGGATTGACCTAACCCAAAAATTCCTATTGCATCTGAAAGTAGAAACTCGCCCGATTACAACGGTATGTGTATTTTTTCCCTAGGCCATTCTGGTTAAGCGTTTGGAGCAGCAGAATTGCGAAAAATTTGTTGTCTTCTCAACCATTTCTTAGCGTCAAACTCCCATATCTCTCGAACGGATTGACCTAACCCAAAAATTCCTGTTGCATCTGAAAGTAGAAACTCGCCCGATTACAACGGTATGTGTATTTTTTCCCTAGGACATTCTTGTTAAGCGTTTGGAGCAGCAGAATTGCGAAAAATTTTTTGCCTTCTCAACCATTTCTTGGCTTCAAACTCCCATATCTCGCGAACGGATTGACCTAACCCAAAAATTCCTACTGCATCTGAAAGTAGAAACTCGCCCGATTACAACGGTATGTGTATTTTTTCCCTAGGCCATTCTGGTTAAGCGTTTGGAGCAGCAGAATTGCGAAAAATTTGTTGTCCTCTCAACCATTTCTTAGCGTCAAACTCCCATATCTCGCGAACGGATTGACCTAACCCAAAAATTTCTGTTGCATCTGAAAGTAGAAACTCCCCCGATTACAACGGTATGTGTATTTTTTCCCTAGGCCATTCTGGTTAAGCGTTTGGAGCAGCAGAATTGCGAAAAAATTTTTGCCTTCTCAACCATTTCTTGGCTTCAAACTCCCATATCTCGCGAACGGATTGACCTAACCCAAAAATTCCTATTGCATCTGAAAGTAGAAACTCGCCCGATTACAGCGGTATGTGTATTTTTTCCCTAGGCCATTCTGGTTAAGCGTTTGGAGCAGCAGAGGTGCGAAAAATTTGTTGTCTTCTCAACCATTTCTTGGCTTCAAACTCCCATATCTGGCGAACGGATTGACCTAACCCAAAAATTCCTATTGCATCTGAAAGTAGAAACTCGCCCGATTACAACGGTATGTGTATTTTTTCCCTAGGCCATTCTGGTTAAGCGTTTGGAGCAGCAGAATTGCGAAAAATTTGTTGTCTTCTCAACCATTTCTTAGCGTCAAACTCCCATATCTCTCGAACGGATTGACCTAACCCAAAAATTCCTGTTGCATCTGAAAGTAGAAACTCGCCCGATTACAACGGTATGTGTATTTTTTCCCTAGGCCATTCTGGTTAAGCGTTTTGAGCAGCAGAATTGCGAAAAATTTTTTGCCTTCTCAACCATTTCTTGGCTTCAAACTCCCATATCTCGCGAACGGATTGACCTAACCCAAAAATTCCTATTGCATCTGAAAGTAGAAACTCGCCCGATTACAGCGGTATGTGTATTTTTTCCCTAGGCCATTCCGGTTAAGCGTTTGGAGCAGCTGAATTGCGAAAAATTTTTTGCTTTCTCAACCATTTCTTGGCTTCAAACTCCCATATCTCGCGAACGGATTGACCTAACCCAAAAATTCCTATTGTGTCTGAAAGTAGAAACTCGCTCGATAACAGCGGTATGTGTATTTTTTCCCTAGGCTATTCTGGTTAAGCGTTTGGAGCAGCAGAATTGCGAAAAATTTTTTGCCTTCTCAACCATTTCTTGGCTTCAAACTCCCATATCTCGCGAACGGATTGACCTAACCCAAAAATTCCTATTGCATCTGAAAGTAGAAACTCGCCCGATTACAGCGGTATGTGTATTTTTTCCCTAGGCCATTCTTGTTAAGCGTTTGAAGCAGCAGAATTGCGAAAAATTTTCTGCCTTCTCAACCATTTCTTTGCTTCAAACTCCCATATCTCGCGAACGGATTGTCCTAACCCAAAAATTCCTGTTGCATCTGAAAGTAGAAACTCGCCCGATTACAACGGTATGTGTATTTTTTCCCTAGGCCATTCTGGTTAAGCGTGTGGAGCAGCAGAATTGCGAAAAATTTTTTGCCTTCTCAACCATTTCTTGGCTTCAAACTCCCATATCTCGCGAACGGATTGACCTAACCCAAAAATTCCTACTGCATCTGAAAGTAGAAACTCGCCCGATTACAACGGTATGTGTATTTTTTCCCTAGGCCATTCTGGTTAAGCGTTTGGAGCAGCAGAATTGCGAAAAATTTGTTGTCCTCTCAACCGTTTCTTAGCGTCAAACTCCCATATCTCGCGAACGGATTGAACAAACCCAAAAATTCCTGTAGCGTCTGAAAGTAGAAACTCGCCCGATTACAACGGTATGTGTATTTTTTCCCTAGGCCATTCTGGTTAAGCGTTTTGAGCAGCAGAATTGCGAAAAATTTTTTGCCTTCTCAACCATTTCTTGGCTTCAAACTCCCATATCTCGCGAACGGATTGACCTAACCCAAAAATTCCTATTGCATCTGAAAGTAGAAACTCGCCCGATTACAGCGGTATGTGTATTTTTTCCCTAGGCCATTCCGGTTAAGCGTTTGGAGCAGCTGAATTGCGAAAAATTTTTTGCTTTCTCAACCATTTCTTGGCTTCAAACTCCCATATCTCGCGAACGGATTGACCTAACCCAAAAATTCCTATTGTGTCTGAAAGTAGAAACTCGCTCGATAACAGCGGTATGTGTATTTTTTCCCTAGGCTATTCTGGTTAAGCGTTTGGAGCAGCAGAATTGCGAAAAATTTTTTGCCTTCTCAACCATTTCTTGGCTTCAAACTCCCATATCTCGCGAACGGATTGACCTAACCCAAAAATTCCTATTGTATCTGAAAGTAGAAACTCGCTCGATAACAGCGGTATGTGTATTTTTTCCCTAGGCCATTCTGGTTAAGCGTTTGGAGCAGCAGAATTGCGAAAAATTTTTTGCCTTCTCAACCATTTCTTGGCTTCAAACTCCCATATCTCGCGAACGGATTGACCTAACCCAAAAATTCCTATTGCATCTGAAAGTAGAAACTCGCCCGATTACAGCGGTATGTGTATTTTTTCCCTAGGCCATCCTTGTTAAGCGTTTGAAGCAGCAGAATTGCGAAAAATTTTCTGCCTTCTCAACCATTTCTTTGCTTCAAACTCCCATATCTCGCGAACGGATTGTCCTAACCCAAAAATTCCTGTTGCATCTGAAAGTAGAAACTCGCCCGATTACAACGGTATGTGTATTTTTTCCCTAGGCCATTCTGGTTAAGCGTGTGGAGCAGCAGAATTGCGAAAAATTTTTTGCCTTCTCAACCATTTCTTGGCTTCAAACTCCCATATCTCGCGAACGGATTGACCTAACCCAAAAATTCCTACTGCATCTGAAAGTAGAAACTCGCCCGATTACAACGGTATGTGTATTTTTTCCCTAGGCCATTCTGGTTAAGCGTTTGGAGCAGCAGAATTGCGAAAAATTTGTTGTCCTCTCAACCGTTTCTTAGCGTCAAACTCCCATATCTCGCGAACGGATTGAACAAACCCAAAAATTCCTGTAGCGTCTGAAAGTAGAAACTCGCCCGATTACAACGGTATGTGTATTTTTTCCCTAGGCCATTCTGGTTAAGCGTTTTGAGCAGCAGAATTGCGAAAAATTTTTTGCCTTCTCAACCATTTCTTGGCTTCAAACTCCCATATCTCGCGAACGGATTGACCTAACCCAAAAATTCCTATTGCATCTGAAAGTAGAAACTCGCCCGATTACAGCGGTATGTGTATTTTTTCCCTAGGCCATTCCGGTTAAGCGTTTGGAGCAGCTGAATTGCGAAAAATTTTTTGCTTTCTCAACCATTTCTTGGCTTCAAACTCCCATATCTCGCGAACGGATTGACCTAACCCAAAAATTCCTATTGTGTCTGAAAGTAGAAACTCGCTCGATAACAGCGGTATGTGTATTTTTTCCCTAGGCTATTCTGGTTAAGCGTTTGGAGCAGCAGAATTGCGAAAAATTTTTTGCCTTCTCAACCATTTCTTGGCTTCAAACTCCCATATCTCGCGAACGGATTGACCTAACCCAAAAATTCCTATTGTATCTGAAAGTAGAAACTCGCTCGATAACAGCGGTATGTGTATTTTTTCCCTAGGCTATTCTGGTTAAGCGTTTGGAGCAGCAGAATTGCGAAAAATTTTTTGCCTTCTCAACCATTTCTTGGCTTCAAACTCCCATATCTCGCGAACGGATTGACCTAACCCAAAAATTCCAATTGCATCTGAAAGTAGAAACTCGCCCGATTACAACGGTATGTGTATTTTTTCCCTAGGCCATTCTGGTTAAGCGTTTGGAGCAGCAGAATTGCGAACAATTTGTTGTCTTCTCAACCATTTCTTAGAGTCAAACTCCCATATCTCGCGAACGGATTGACCTAACCCAAAAATTCCTGTTGCATCTGAAAGTAGAAACTCGTCCGATTACAACGGTATGTGTATTTTTTCCCTAGGCCATTCTGGTTAAGCGTTTGGAGCAGCAGAATTGCGAAAAATTTTTTGCCTTCTCAACCATTCCTTGGCTTCAAACTCCTATATCTCGCGAACGGATTGACATAACTCAAAAATTCCTGTTGCGTCTGAAAGTAGAAACTCGCCCGATTACAGCGGTATGTGTATTTTTACCCTAGGCCATTCTTGTTAAGCGTTTGGAGCAGCAGAATTGCGAAAAATTTTTCGCCTTCTCAACCATTCCTTGGCGTCAAACTCCCATATCTCGCGAACGGATTGACCTAACCCAAAAATTCCTATTGTATCTGAAAGTAGAAACTCGCACGATTACAGCGGTATGTGTATTTTTTCCCTAGGCCATTCTGGTTAAGCGTTTGGAGCAGCAGAATTGCGAAAAATTTGTTGCCTTCTCAACCATTTCTTGGCTTCAAACTCCCATATCTGGCGAACGGATTGACCTAACCCAAAAATTCCTATTGCATCTGAAAGTAGAAACTCGCCCGATTACAACGGTATGTGTATTTTTTCCCTAGGCCATTCTGGTTAAGCGTTTGGAGCAGCAGAATTGCGAAAAATTTGTTGTCTTCTCAACCATTTCTTAGCGTCAAACTCCCATATCTCTCGAACGGATTGACCTAACCCAAAAATTCCTGTTGCATCTGAAAGTAGAAACTCGCCCGATTACAACGGTATGTGTATTTTTTCCCTAGGACATTCTTGTTAAGCGTTTGGAGCAGCAGAATTGCGAAAAATTTTTTGCCTTCTCAACCATTTCTTGGCTTCAAACTCCCATATCTCGCGAACGGATTGACCTAACCCAAAAATTCCTACTGCATCTGAAAGTAGAAACTCGCCCGATTACAGCGGTATGTGTATTTTTTCCCTAGGCCATTCTGGTTAAGCGTTTGGAGCAGCAGAGGTGCGAAAAATTTGTTGTCTTCTCAACCATTTCTTGGCTTCAAACTCCCATATCTGGCGAACGGATTGACCTAACCCAAAAATTCCTATTGCATCTGAAAGTAGAAACTCGCCCGATTACAACGGTATGTGTATTTTTTCCCTAGGCCATTCTGGTTAAGCGTTTGGAGCAGCAGAATTGCGAAAAATTTGTTGTCTTCTCAACCATTTCTTAGCGTCAAACTCCCATATCTCTCGAACGGATTGACCTAACCCAAAAATTCCTGTTGCATCTGAAAGTAGAAACTCGCCCGATTACAACGGTATGTGTATTTTTTCCCTAGGCCATTCTGGTTAAGCGTTTTGAGCAGCAGAATTGCGAAAAATTTTTTGCCTTCTCAACCATTTCTTGGCTTCAAACTCCCATATCTCGCGAACGGATTGACCTAACCCAAAAATTCCTATTGCATCTGAAAGTAGAAACTCGCCCGATTACAGCGGTATGTGTATTTTTTCCCTAGGCCATTCCGGTTAAGCGTTTGGAGCAGCTGAATTGCGAAAAATTTTTTGCTTTCTCAACCATTTCTTGGCTTCAAACTCCCATATCTCGCGAACGGATTGACCTAACCCAAAAATTCCTATTGTGTCTGAAAGTAGAAACTCGCTCGATAACAGCGGTATGTGTATTTTTTCCCTAGGCTATTCTGGTTAAGCGTTTGGAGCAGCAGAATTGCGAAAAATTTTTTGCCTTCTCAACCATTTCTTGGCTTCAAACTCCCATATCTCGCGAACGGATTGACCTAACCCAAAAATTCCTATTGCATCTGAAAGTAGAAACTCGCCCGATTACAGCGGTATGTGTATTTTTTCCCTAGGCCATTCTTGTTAAGCGTTTGAAGCAGCAGAATTGCGAAAAATTTTCTGCCTTCTCAACCATTTCTTTGCTTCAAACTCCCATATCTCGCGAACGGATTGTCCTAACCCAAAAATTCCTGTTGCATCTGAAAGTAGAAACTCGCCCGATTACAACGGTATGTGTATTTTTTCCCTAGGCCATTCTGGTTAAGCGTGTGGAGCAGCAGAATTGCGAAAAATTTTTTGCCTTCTCAACCATTTCTTGGCTTCAAACTCCCATATCTCGCGAACGGATTGACCTAACCCAAAAATTCCTACTGCATCTGAAAGTAGAAACTCGCCCGATTACAACGGTATGTGTATTTTTTCCCTAGGCCATTCTGGTTAAGCGTTTGGAGCAGCAGAATTGCGAAAAATTTGTTGTCCTCTCAACCGTTTCTTAGCGTCAAACTCCCATATCTCGCGAACGGATTGAACAAACCCAAAAATTCCTGTAGCGTCTGAAAGTAGAAACTCGCCCGATTACAACGGTATGTGTATTTTTTCCCTAGGCCATTCTGGTTAAGCGTTTTGAGCAGCAGAATTGCGAAAAATTTTTTGCCTTCTCAACCATTTCTTGGTTTCAAACTCCCATATCTCGCGAACGGATTGACCTAACCCAAAAATTCCTATTGCATCTGAAAGTAGAAACTCGCCCGATTACAGCGGTATGTGTATTTTTTCCCTAGGCCATTCCGGTTAAGCGTTTGGAGCAGCTGAATTGCGAAAAATTTTTTGCTTTCTCAACCATTTCTTGGCTTCAAACTCCCATATCTCGCGAACGGATTGACCTAACCCAAAAATTCCTATTGTGTCTGAAAGTAGAAACTCGCTCGATAACAGCGGTATGTGTATTTTTTCCCTAGGCTATTCTGGTTAAGCGTTTGGAGCAGCAGAATTGCGAAAAATTTTTTGCCTTCTCAACCATTTCTTGGCTTCAAACTCCCATATCTCGCGAACGGATTGACCTAACCCAAAAATTCCTATTGCATCTGAAAGTAGAAACTCGCCCGATTACAGCGGTATGTGTATTTTTTCCCTAGGCCATTCTTGTTAAGCGTTTGAAGCAGCAGAATTGCGAAAAATTTTCTGCCTTCTCAACCATTTCTTTGCTTCAAACTCCCATATCTCGCGAACGGATTGTCCTAACCCAAAAATTCCTGTTGCATCTGAAAGTAGAAACTCGCCCGATTACAACGGTATGTGTATTTTTTCCCTAGGCCATTCTGGTTAAGCGTGTGGAGCAGCAGAATTGCGAAAAATTTTTTGCCTTCTCAACCATTTCTTGGCTTCAAACTCCCATATCTCGCGAACGGATTGACCTAACCCAAAAATTCCTACTGCATCTGAAAGTAGAAACTCGCCCGATTACAACGGTATGTGTATTTTTTCCCTAGGCCATTCTGGTTAAGCGTTTGGAGCAGCAGAATTGCGAAAAATTTGTTGTCCTCTCAACCGTTTCTTAGCGTCAAACTCCCATATCTCGCGAACGGATTGAACAAACCCAAAAATTCCTGTAGCGTCTGAAAGTAGAAACTCGCCCGATTACAACGGTATGTGTATTTTTTCCCTAGGCCATTCTGGTTAAGCGTTTTGAGCAGCAGAATTGCGAAAAATTTTTTGCCTTCTCAACCATTTCTTGGTTTCAAACTCCCATATCTCGCGAACGGATTGACCTAACCCAAAAATTCCTATTGCATCTGAAAGTAGAAACTCGCCCGATTACAGCGGTATGTGTATTTTTTCCCTAGGCCATTCCGGTTAAGCGTTTGGAGCAGCTGAATTGCGAAAAATTTTTTGCTTTCTCAACCATTTCTTGGCTTCAAACTCCCATATCTCGCGAACGGATTGACCTAACCCAAAAATTCCTATTGTGTCTGAAAGTAGAAACTCGCTCGATAACAGCGGTATGTGTATTTTTTCCCTAGGCTATTCTGGTTAAGCGTTTGGAGCAGCAGAATTGCGAAAAATTTTTTGCCTTCTCAACCATTTCTTGGCTTCAAACTCCCATATCTCGCGAACGGATTGACCTAACCCAAAAATTCCTATTGTATCTGAAAGTAGAAACTCGCTCGATAACAGCGGTATGTGTATTTTTTCCCTAGGCTATTCTGGTTAAGCGTTTGGAGCAGCAGAATTGCGAAAAATTTTTTGCCTTCTCAACCATTTCTTGGCTTCAAACTCCCATATCTCGCGAACGGATTGACCTAACCCAAAAATTCCAATTGCATCTGAAAGTAGAAACTCGCCCGATTACAACGGTATGTGTATTTTTTCCCTAGGCCATTCTGGTTAAGCGTTTGGAGCAGCAGAATTGCGAACAATTTGTTGTCTTCTCAACCATTTCTTAGAGTCAAACTCCCATATCTCGCGAACGGATTGACCTAACCCAAAAATTCCTGTTGCATCTGAAAGTAGAAACTCGTCCGATTACAACGGTATGTGTATTTTTTCCCTAGGCCATTCTGGTTAAGCGTTTGGAGCAGCAGAATTGCGAAAAATTTTTTGCCTTCTCAACCATTCCTTGGCTTCAAACTCCTATATCTCGCGAACGGATTGACATAACTCAAAAATTCCTGTTGCGTCTGAAAGTAGAAACTCGCCCGATTACAGCGGTATGTGTATTTTTACCCTAGGCCATTCTTGTTAAGCGTTTGGAGCAGCAGAATTGCGAAAAATTTTTCGCCTTCTCAACCATTCCTTGGCGTCAAACTCCCATATCTCGCGAACGGATTGACCTAACCCAAAAATTCCTGTTGCATCTGAAAGTAGAAACTCGCCCGATTACTACGGTATGTGTATTTTTTTCCCTAGGCCATTCTGGTTAAGCGTTTGGAGCAGCAGAATTGCGAAAAATTTTTTGCCTTCTCAACCATTCCTTGGCTTCAAACTCCCATGTCTCGCGAACGGATTGACCTAACTCAAAAATTCCTGTTGCGTCTGAAAGTAGAAACTCGCCCGATTACAGCGGTATGTGTATTTTTACCCTAGGCCATTCTTGTTAAACGTTTGGAGCAGCAGAATTGCGAAAAATTTTTCGCCTTCTCAACCATTTCTTGGCTTCAAACTCCCATATCTCGCGAACGGATTGACCTAACCCAAAAATTCCTATTGTATCTGAAAGTAGAAACTCGCACGATTACAGCGGTATGTGTATTTTTTCCCTAGGCCATTCTGGTTAAGCGTGTGGAGCAGCAGAATTGCGAAAAATTTTTTGCCTTCTCAACCATTTCTTGGCTTCAAACTCCCATATCTCGCGAACGGATTGACCTAACCCAAAAATTCCTACTGCATCTGAAAGTAGAAACTCGCCCGATTACAACGGTATGTGTATTTTTTCCCTAGGCCATTCTGGTTAAGCGTTTGGAGCAGCAGAATTGCGAAAAATTTGTTGTCCTCTCAACCGTTTCTTAGCGTCAAACTCCCATATCTCGCGAACGGATTGAACAAACCCAAAAATTCCTGTAGCGTCTGAAAGTAGAAACTCGCCCGATTACAACGGTATGTGTATTTTTTCCCTAGGCCATTCTGGTTAAGCGTTTTGAGCAGCAGAATTGCGAAAAATTTTTTGCCTTCTCAACCATTTCTTGGTTTCAAACTCCCATATCTCGCGAACGGATTGACCTAACCCAAAAATTCCTATTGCATCTGAAAGTAGAAACTCGCCCGATTACAGCGGTATGTGTATTTTTTCCCTAGGCCATTCCGGTTAAGCGTTTGGAGCAGCTGAATTGCGAAAAATTTTTTGCTTTCTCAACCATTTCTTGGCTTCAAACTCCCATATCTCGCGAACGGATTGACCTAACCCAAAAATTCCTATTGTGTCTGAAAGTAGAAACTCGCTCGATAACAGCGGTATGTGTATTTTTTCCCTAGGCTATTCTGGTTAAGCGTTTGGAGCAGCAGAATTGCGAAAAATTTTTTGCCTTCTCAACCATTTCTTGGCTTCAAACTCCCATATCTCGCGAACGGATTGACCTAACCCAAAAATTCCTATTGCATCTGAAAGTAGAAACTCGCCCGATTACAGCGGTATGTGTATTTTTTCCCTAGGCCATTCTTGTTAAGCGTTTGAAGCAGCAGAATTGCGAAAAATTTTCTGCCTTCTCAACCATTTCTTTGCTTCAAACTCCCATATCTCGCGAACGGATTGTCCTAACCCAAAAATTCCTGTTGCATCTGAAAGTAGAAACTCGCCCGATTACAACGGTATGTGTATTTTTTCCCTAGGCCATTCTGGTTAAGCGTGTGGAGCAGCAGAATTGCGAAAAATTTTTTGCCTTCTCAACCATTTCTTGGCTTCAAACTCCCATATCTCGCGAACGGATTGACCTAACCCAAAAATTCCTACTGCATCTGAAAGTAGAAACTCGCCCGATTACAACGGTATGTGTATTTTTTCCCTAGGCCATTCTGGTTAAGCGTTTGGAGCAGCAGAATTGCGAAAAATTTGTTGTCCTCTCAACCGTTTCTTAGCGTCAAACTCCCATATCTCGCGAACGGATTGAACAAACCCAAAAATTCCTGTAGCGTCTGAAAGTAGAAACTCGCCCGATTACAACGGTATGTGTATTTTTTCCCTAGGCCATTCTGGTTAAGCGTTTTGAGCAGCAGAATTGCGAAAAATTTTTTGCCTTCTCAACCATTTCTTGGTTTCAAACTCCCATATCTCGCGAACGGATTGACCTAACCCAAAAATTCCTATTGCATCTGAAAGTAGAAACTCGCCCGATTACAGCGGTATGTGTATTTTTTCCCTAGGCCATTCCGGTTAAGCGTTTGGAGCAGCTGAATTGCGAAAAATTTTTTGCTTTCTCAACCATTTCTTGGCTTCAAACTCCCATATCTCGCGAACGGATTGACCTAACCCAAAAATTCCTATTGTGTCTGAAAGTAGAAACTCGCTCGATAACAGCGGTATGTGTATTTTTTCCCTAGGCTATTCTGGTTAAGCGTTTGGAGCAGCAGAATTGCGAAAAATTTTTTGCCTTCTCAACCATTTCTTGGCTTCAAACTCCCATATCTCGCGAACGGATTGACCTAACCCAAAAATTCCTATTGTATCTGAAAGTAGAAACTCGCTCGATAACAGCGGTATGTGTATTTTTTCCCTAGGCTATTCTGGTTAAGCGTTTGGAGCAGCAGAATTGCGAAAAATTTTTTGCCTTCTCAACCATTTCTTGGCTTCAAACTCCCATATCTCGCGAACGGATTGACCTAACCCAAAAATTCCAATTGCATCTGAAAGTAGAAACTCGCCCGATTACAACGGTATGTGTATTTTTTCCCTAGGCCATTCTGGTTAAGCGTTTGGAGCAGCAGAATTGCGAACAATTTGTTGTCTTCTCAACCATTTCTTAGAGTCAAACTCCCATATCTCGCGAACGGATTGACCTAACCCAAAAATTCCTGTTGCATCTGAAAGTAGAAACTCGTCCGATTACAACGGTATGTGTATTTTTTCCCTAGGCCATTCTGGTTAAGCGTTTGGAGCAGCAGAATTGCGAAAAATTTTTTGCCTTCTCAACCATTCCTTGGCTTCAAACTCCTATATCTCGCGAACGGATTGACATAACTCAAAAATTCCTGTTGCGTCTGAAAGTAGAAACTCGCCCGATTACAGCGGTATGTGTATTTTTACCCTAGGCCATTCTTGTTAAGCGTTTGGAGCAGCAGAATTGCGAAAAATTTTTCGCCTTCTCAACCATTCCTTGGCGTCAAACTCCCATATCTCGCGAACGGATTGACCTAACCCAAAAATTCCTGTTGCATCTGAAAGTAGAAACTCGCCCGATTACTACGGTATGTGTATTTTTTTCCCTAGGCCATTCTGGTTAAGCGTTTGGAGCAGCAGAATTGCGAAAAATTTTTTGCCTTCTCAACCATTCCTTGGCTTCAAACTCCCATGTCTCGCGAACGGATTGACCTAACTCAAAAATTCCTGTTGCGTCTGAAAGTAGAAACTCGCCCGATTACAGCGGTATGTGTATTTTTACCCTAGGCCATTCTTGTTAAACGTTTGGAGCAGCAGAATTGCGAAAAATTTTTCGCCTTCTCAACCATTTCTTGGCTTCAAACTCCATATCTCGCGAACGGATTGACCTAACCCAAAAATTCCTATTGTATCTGAAAGTAGAAACTCGCACGATTACAGCGGTATGTGTATTTTTTCCCTAGGCCATTCTGGTTAAGCGTTTGGAGCAGCAGAATTGCGAAAAATTTGTTGCCTTCTCAACCATTTCTTGGCTTCAAACTCCCATATCTGGCGAACGGATTGACCTAACCCAAAAATTCCTATTGTATCTGAAAGTAGAAACTCGCTCGATAACAGCGGTATGTGTATTTTTTCCCTAGGCTATTCTGGTTAAGCGTTTGGAGCAGCAGAATTGCGAAAAATTTTTTGCCTTCTCAACCATTTCTTGGCTTCAAACTCCCATATCTCGCGAACGGATTGACCTAACCCAAAAATTCCAATTGCATCTGAAAGTAGAAACTCGCCCGATTACAACGGTATGTGTATTTTTTCCCTAGGCCATTCTGGTTAAGCGTTTGGAGCAGCAGAATTGCGAACAATTTGTTGTCTTCTCAACCATTTCTTAGAGTCAAACTCCCATATCTCGCGAACGGATTGACCTAACCCAAAAATTCCTGTTGCATCTGAAAGTAGAAACTCGTCCGATTACAACGGTATGTGTATTTTTTCCCTAGGCCATTCTGGTTAAGCGTTTGGAGCAGCAGAATTGCGAAAAATTTTTTGCCTTCTCAACCATTCCTTGGCTTCAAACTCCTATATCTCGCGAACGGATTGACATAACTCAAAAATTCCTGTTGCGTCTGAAAGTAGAAACTCGCCCGATTACAGCGGTATGTGTATTTTTACCCTAGGCCATTCTTGTTAAGCGTTTGGAGCAGCAGAATTGCGAAAAATTTTTCGCCTTCTCAACCATTCCTTGGCGTCAAACTCCCATATCTCGCGAACGGATTGACCTAACCCAAAAATTCCTGTTGCATCTGAAAGTAGAAACTCGCCCGATTACTACGGTATGTGTATTTTTTTCCCTAGGCCATTCTGGTTAAGCGTTTGGAGCAGCAGAATTGCGAAAAATTTTTTGCCTTCTCAACCATTCCTTGGCTTCAAACTCCCATGTCTCGCGAACGGATTGACCTAACTCAAAAATTCCTGTTGCGTCTGAAAGTAGAAACTCGCCCGATTACAGCGGTATGTGTATTTTTACCCTAGGCCATTCTTGTTAAACGTTTGGAGCAGCAGAATTGCGAAAAATTTTTCGCCTTCTCAACCATTTCTTGGCTTCAAACTCCCATATCTCGCGAACGGATTGACCTAACCCAAAAATTCCTATTGTATCTGAAAGTAGAAACTCGCACGATTACAGCGGTATGTGTATTTTTTCCCTAGGCCATTCTGGTTAAGCGTGTGGAGCAGCAGAATTGCGAAAAATTTTTTGCCTTCTCAACCATTTCTTGGCTTCAAACTCCCATATCTCGCGAACGGATTGACCTAACCCAAAAATTCCTACTGCATCTGAAAGTAGAAACTCGCCCGATTACAACGGTATGTGTATTTTTTCCCTAGGCCATTCTGGTTAAGCGTTTGGAGCAGCAGAATTGCGAAAAATTTGTTGTCCTCTCAACCGTTTCTTAGCGTCAAACTCCCATATCTCGCGAACGGATTGAACAAACCCAAAAATTCCTGTAGCGTCTGAAAGTAGAAACTCGCCCGATTACAACGGTATGTGTATTTTTTCCCTAGGCCATTCTGGTTAAGCGTTTTGAGCAGCAGAATTGCGAAAAATTTTTTGCCTTCTCAACCATTTCTTGGTTTCAAACTCCCATATCTCGCGAACGGATTGACCTAACCCAAAAATTCCTATTGCATCTGAAAGTAGAAACTCGCCCGATTACAGCGGTATGTGTATTTTTTCCCTAGGCCATTCCGGTTAAGCGTTTGGAGCAGCTGAATTGCGAAAAATTTTTTGCTTTCTCAACCATTTCTTGGCTTCAAACTCCCATATCTCGCGAACGGATTGACCTAACCCAAAAATTCCTATTGTGTCTGAAAGTAGAAACTCGCTCGATAACAGCGGTATGTGTATTTTTTCCCTAGGCTATTCTGGTTAAGCGTTTGGAGCAGCAGAATTGCGAAAAATTTTTTGCCTTCTCAACCATTTCTTGGCTTCAAACTCCCATATCTCGCGAACGGATTGACCTAACCCAAAAATTCCTATTGCATCTGAAAGTAGAAACTCGCCCGATTACAGCGGTATGTGTATTTTTTCCCTAGGCCATTCTTGTTAAGCGTTTGAAGCAGCAGAATTGCGAAAAATTTTCTGCCTTCTCAACCATTTCTTTGCTTCAAACTCCCATATCTCGCGAACGGATTGTCCTAACCCAAAAATTCCTGTTGCATCTGAAAGTAGAAACTCGCCCGATTACAACGGTATGTGTATTTTTTCCCTAGGCCATTCTGGTTAAGCGTGTGGAGCAGCAGAATTGCGAAAAATTTTTTGCCTTCTCAACCATTTCTTGGCTTCAAACTCCCATATCTCGCGAACGGATTGACCTAACCCAAAAATTCCTACTGCATCTGAAAGTAGAAACTCGCCCGATTACAACGGTATGTGTATTTTTTCCCTAGGCCATTCTGGTTAAGCGTTTGGAGCAGCAGAATTGCGAAAAATTTGTTGTCCTCTCAACCGTTTCTTAGCGTCAAACTCCCATATCTCGCGAACGGATTGAACAAACCCAAAAATTCCTGTAGCGTCTGAAAGTAGAAACTCGCCCGATTACAACGGTATGTGTATTTTTTCCCTAGGCCATTCTGGTTAAGCGTTTTGAGCAGCAGAATTGCGAAAAATTTTTTGCCTTCTCAACCATTTCTTGGTTTCAAACTCCCATATCTCGCGAACGGATTGACCTAACCCAAAAATTCCTATTGCATCTGAAAGTAGAAACTCGCCCGATTACAGCGGTATGTGTATTTTTTCCCTAGGCCATTCCGGTTAAGCGTTTGGAGCAGCTGAATTGCGAAAAATTTTTTGCTTTCTCAACCATTTCTTGGCTTCAAACTCCCATATCTCGCGAACGGATTGACCTAACCCAAAAATTCCTATTGTGTCTGAAAGTAGAAACTCGCTCGATAACAGCGGTATGTGTATTTTTTCCCTAGGCTATTCTGGTTAAGCGTTTGGAGCAGCAGAATTGCGAAAAATTTTTTGCCTTCTCAACCATTTCTTGGCTTCAAACTCCCATATCTCGCGAACGGATTGACCTAACCCAAAAATTCCTATTGTATCTGAAAGTAGAAACTCGCTCGATAACAGCGGTATGTGTATTTTTTCCCTAGGCTATTCTGGTTAAGCGTTTGGAGCAGCAGAATTGCGAAAAATTTTTTGCCTTCTCAACCATTTCTTGGCTTCAAACTCCCATATCTCGCGAACGGATTGACCTAACCCAAAAATTCCAATTGCATCTGAAAGTAGAAACTCGCCCGATTACAACGGTATGTGTATTTTTTCCCTAGGCCATTCTGGTTAAGCGTTTGGAGCAGCAGAATTGCGAACAATTTGTTGTCTTCTCAACCATTTCTTAGAGTCAAACTCCCATATCTCGCGAACGGATTGACCTAACCCAAAAATTCCTGTTGCATCTGAAAGTAGAAACTCGTCCGATTACAACGGTATGTGTATTTTTTCCCTAGGCCATTCTGGTTAAGCGTTTGGAGCAGCAGAATTGCGAAAAATTTTTTGCCTTCTCAACCATTCCTTGGCTTCAAACTCCTATATCTCGCGAACGGATTGACATAACTCAAAAATTCCTGTTGCGTCTGAAAGTAGAAACTCGCCCGATTACAGCGGTATGTGTATTTTTACCCTAGGCCATTCTTGTTAAGCGTTTGGAGCAGCAGAATTGCGAAAAATTTTTCGCCTTCTCAACCATTCCTTGGCGTCAAACTCCCATATCTCGCGAACGGATTGACCTAACCCAAAAATTCCTGTTGCATCTGAAAGTAGAAACTCGCCCGATTACTACGGTATGTGTATTTTTTTCCCTAGGCCATTCTGGTTAAGCGTTTGGAGCAGCAGAATTGCGAAAAATTTTTTGCCTTCTCAACCATTCCTTGGCTTCAAACTCCCATGTCTCGCGAACGGATTGACCTAACTCAAAAATTCCTGTTGCGTCTGAAAGTAGAAACTCGCCCGATTACAGCGGTATGTGTATTTTTACCCTAGGCCATTCTTGTTAAACGTTTGGAGCAGCAGAATTGCGAAAAATTTTTCGCCTTCTCAACCATTTCTTGGCTTCAAACTCCCATATCTCGCGAACGGATTGACCTAACCCAAAAATTCCTATTGTATCTGAAAGTAGAAACTCGCACGATTACAGCGGTATGTGTATTTTTTCCCTAGGCCATTCTGGTTAAGCGTTTGGAGCAGCAGAATTGCGAAAAATTTGTTGCCTTCTCAACCATTTCTTGGCTTCAAACTCCCATATCTGGCGAACGGATTGACCTAACCCAAAAATTCCTATTGCATCTGAAAGTAGAAACTCGCCCGATTACAACGGTATGTGTATTTTTTCCCTAGGCCATTCTGGTTAAGCGTTTGGAGCAGCAGAATTGCGAAAAATTTGTTGTCTTCCCAACCATTTCTTAGCGTCAAACTCCCATATCTCTCGAACGGATTGACCTAACCCAAAAATTCCTGTTGCATCTGAAAGTAGAAACTCGCCCGATTACAACGGTATGTGTATTTTTTCCCTAGGACATTCTTGTTAAGCGTTTGGAGCAGCAGAATTGCGAAAAATTTTTTGCCTTCTCAACCATTTCTTGGCTTCAAACTCCCATATCTCGCGAACGGATTGACCTAACCCAAAAATTCCTACTGCATCTGAAAGTAGAAACTCGCCCGATTACAACGGTATGTGTATTTTTTCCCTAGGCCATTCTGGTTAAGCGTTTGGAGCAGCAGAATTGCGAAAAATTTGTTGTCCTCTCAACCATTTCTTAGCGTCAAACTCCCATATCTCGCGAACGGATTGACCTAACCCAAAAATTTCTGTTGCATCTGAAAGTAGAAACTCCCCCGATTACAACGGTATGTGTATTTTTTCCCTAGGCCATTCTGGTTAAGCGTTTGGAGCAGCAGAATTGCGAAAAAATTTTTGCCTTCTCAACCATTTCTTGGCTTCAAACTCCCATATCTCGCGAACGGATTGACCTAACCCAAAAATTCCTATTGCATCTGAAAGTAGAAACTCGCCCGATTACAGCGGTATGTGTATTTTTTCCCTAGGCCATTCTGGTTAAGCGTTTGGAGCAGCAGAGGTGCGAAAAATTTGTTGTCTTCTCAACCATTTCTTGGCTTCAAACTCCCATATCTGGCGAACGGATTGACCTAACCCAAAAATTCCTATTGCATCTGAAAGTAGAAACTCGCCCGATTACAACGGTATGTGTATTTTTTCCCTAGGCCATTCTGGTTAAGCGTTTGGAGCAGCAGAATTGCGAAAAATTTGTTGTCTTCTCAACCATTTCTTAGCGTCAAACTCCCATATCTCTCGAACGGATTGACCTAACCCAAAAATTCCTGTTGCATCTGAAAGTAGAAACTCGCCCGATTACAACGGTATGTGTATTTTTTCCCTAGGCCATTCTGGTTAAGCGTTTTGAGCAGCAGAATTGCGAAAAATTTTTTGCCTTCTCAACCATTTCTTGGCTTCAAACTCCCATATCTCGCGAACGGATTGACCTAACCCAAAAATTCCTATTGCATCTGAAAGTAGAAACTCGCCCGATTACAGCGGTATGTGTATTTTTTCCCTAGGCCATTCCGGTTAAGCGTTTGGAGCAGCTGAATTGCGAAAAATTTTTTGCTTTCTCAACCATTTCTTGGCTTCAAACTCCCATATCTCGCGAACGGATTGACCTAACCCAAAAATTCCTATTGTATCTGAAAGTAGAAACTCGCTCGATAACAGCGGTATGTGTATTTTTTCCCTAGGCTATTCTGGTTAAGCGTTTGGAGCAGCAGAATTGCGAAAAATTTTTTGCCTTCTCAACCACTTCTTGGCTTCAAACTCCCATATCTCGCGAACGGATTGACCTAACCCAAAAATTCCTATTGTGTCTGAAAGTAGAAACTCGCTCGATAACAGCGGTATGTGTATTTTTTCCCTAGGCTATTCTGGTTAAGCGTTTGGAGCAGCAGAATTGCGAAAAATTTTTTGCCTTCTCAACCATTTCTTGGCTTCAAACTCCCATATCTCGCGAACGGATTGACCTAACCCAAAAATTCCTATTGTATCTGAAAGTAGAAACTCGCTCGATAACAGCGGTATGTGTATTTTTTCCCTAGGCTATTCTGGTTAAGCGTTTGGAGCAGCAGAATTGCGAAAAATTTTTTGCCTTCTCAACCATTTCTTGGCTTCAAACTCCCATATCTCGCGAACGGATTGACCTAACCCAAAAATTCCAATTGCATCTGAAAGTAGAAACTCGCCCGATTACAACGGTATGTGTATTTTTTCCCTAGGCCATTCTGGTTAAGCGTTTGGAGCAGCAGAACTGCGAACAATTTGTTGTCTTCTCAACCATTTCTTAGAGTCAAACTCCCATATCTCGCGAACGGATTGACCTAACCCAAAAATTCCTGTTGCATCTGAAAGTAGAAACTCGTCCGATTACAACGGTATGTGTATTTTTTCCCTAGGCCATTCTGGTTAAGCGTTTGGAGCAGCAGAATTGCGAAAAATTTTTTGCCTTCTCAACCATTCCTTGGCTTCAAACTCCTATATCTCGCGAACGGATTGACATAACTCAAAAATTCCTGTTGCGTCTGAAAGTAGAAACTCGCCCGATTACAGCGGTATGTGTATTTTTACCCTAGGCCATTCTTGTTAAGCGTTTGGAGCAGCAGAATTGCGAAAAATTTTTCGCCTTCTCAACCATTCCTTGGCGTCAAACTCCGATATCTCGCGAACGGATTGACCTAACCCAAAAATTCCTGTTGCATCTGAAAGTAGAAACTCGCCCGATTACTACGGTATGTGTATTTTTTCCCTAGGCCATTCTGGTTAAGCGTTTGGAGCAGCAGAATTGCGAAAAATTTTTTGCCTTCTCAACCATTCCTTGGCTTCAAACTCCCATGTCTCGCGAACGGATTGACCTAACTCAAAAATTCCTGTTGCGTCTGAAAGTAGAAACTCGCCCGATTACAGCGGTATGTGTATTTTTACCCTAGGCCATTCTTGTTAAACGTTTGGAGCAGCAGAATTGCGAAAAATTTTTCGCCTTCTCAACCATTTCTTGGCTTCAAACTCCCATATCTCGCGAACGGATTGACCTAACCCAAAAATTCCTATTGTATCTGAAAGTAGAAACTCGCCCGATTACAGCGGTATGTGTATTTTTTCCCTAGGCCATTCTGGTTAAGCGTTTGGAGCAGCAGAATTGCGAAAAATTTGTTGTCCTCTCAACCATTTCTTAGCGTCAAACTCCCATATCTCGCGAACGGATTGACCTAACCCAAAAATTCCTATTGTATCTGAAAGTAGAAACTCGCACGATTACAGCGGTATGTGTATTTTTTCCCTAGGCCATTCTGGTTAAGCGTTTGGAGCAGCAGAATTGCGAAAAATTTGTTGCCTTCTCAACCATTTCTTGGCTTCAAACTCCCATATCTGGCGAACGGATTGACCTAACCCAAAAATTCCTATTGCATCTGAAAGTAGAAACTCGCCCGATTACAACGGTATGTGTATTTTTTCCCTAGGCCATTCTGGTTAAGCGTTTGGAGCAGCAGAATTGCGAAAAATTTGTTGTCTTCTCAACCATTTCTTAGCGTCAAACTCCCATATCTCTCGAACGGATTGACCTAACCCAAAAATTCCTGTTGCATCTGAAAGTAGAAACTCGCCCGATTACAACGGTATGTGTATTTTTTCCCTAGGACATTCTTGTTAAGCGTTTGGAGCAGCAGAATTGCGAAAAATTTTTTGCCTTCTCAACCATTTCTTGGCTTCAAACTCCCATATCTCGCGAACGGATTGACCTAACCCAAAAATTCCTACTGCATCTGAAAGTAGAAACTCGCCCGATTACAACGGTATGTGTATTTTTTCCCTAGGCCATTCTGGTTTGCGTTTGGAGCAGCAGAATTGCGAAAAATTTGTTGTCCTCTCAACCATTTCTTAGCGTCAAACTCCCATATCTCGCGAACGGATTGACCTAACCCAAAAATTTCTGTTGCATCTGAAAGTAGAAACTCCCCCGATTACAACGGTATGTGTATTTTTTCCCTAGGCCATTCTGGTTAAGCGTTTGGAGCAGCAGAATTGCGAAAAAATTTTTGCCTTCTCAACCATTTCTTGGCTTCAAACTCCCATATCTCGCGAACGGATTGACCTAACCCAAAAATTCCTATTGCATCTGAAAGTAGAAACTCGCCCGATTACAGCGGTATGTGTATTTTTTCCCTAGGCCATTCTGGTTAAGCGTTTGGAGCAGCAGAGGTGCGAAAAATTTGTTGTCTTCTCAACCATTTCTTGGCTTCAAACTCCCATATCTGGCGAACGGATTGACCTAACCCAAAAATTCCTATTGCATCTGAAAGTAGAAACTCGCCCGATTACAACGGTATGTGTATTTTTTCCCTAGGCCATTCTGGTTAAGCGTTTGGAGCAGCAGAATTGCGAAAAATTTGTTGTCTTCTCAACCATTTCTTAGCGTCAAACTCCCATATCTCTCGAACGGATTGACCTAACCCAAAAATTCCTGTTGCATCTGAAGGTAGAAACTCGCCCGATTACAACGGTATGTGTATTTTTTCCCTAGGCCATTCTGGTTAAGCGTTTTGAGCAGCAGAATTGCGAAAAATTTTTTGCCTTCTCAACCATTTCTTGGCTTCAAACTCCCATATCTCGCGAACGGATTGACCTAACCCAAAAATTCCTATTGCATCTGAAAGTAGAAACTCGCCCGATTACAGCGGTATGTGTATTTTTTCCCTAGGCCATTCCGGTTAAGCGTTTGGAGCAGCTGAATTGCGAAAAATTGTTTGCTTTCTCAACCATTTCTTGGCTTCAAACTCCCATATCTCGCGAACGGATTGACCTAACCCAAAAATTCCTATTGTATCTGAAAGTAGAAACTCGCTCGATAACAGCGGTATGTGTATTTTTTCCCTAGGCTATTCTTGTTAAGCGTTTGGAGCAGCAGAATTGCGAAAAATTTTTTGCCTTCTCAACCATTTCTTGGCTTCAAACTCCCATATCTCGCGAACGGATTGACCTAACCCAAAAATTCCTATTGTATCTGAAAGTAGAAACTCGCTCGATAACAGCGGTATGTGTATTTTTTCCCTCGGCTATTCTGGTTAAGCGTTTGGAGCAGCAGAATTGCGAAAAATTTTTTGCCTTCTCAACCATTTCTTGGCTTCAAACTCCCATATCTCGCGAACGGATTGACCTAACCCAAAAATTCCTATTGCATCTGAAAGTAGAATCTCGCCCGATTACAACGGTATGTGTATTTTTTCCCTAGGCCATTCTGGTTAAGCGTTTGGAGCAGCAGAATTGCGAACAATTTGTTGTCTTCTCAACCATTTCTTAGCGTCAAACTCCCATATCTCGCGAACGGATTGACCTAACCCAAAAATTCCTGTTGCATCTGAAAGTAGAAACTCGTCCGATTACAACGGTATGTGTATTTTTTCCCTAGGCCATTCTGGTTAAGCGTTTGGAGCAGCAGAATTGCGAAAAATTTTTTGCCTTCTCAACCATTCCTTGGCTTCAAACTCCCATATCTCGCGAACGGATTGATATAACTCAAAAATTCCTGTTGCGTCTGAAAGTAGAAACTCGCCCGATTACAGCGGTATGTGTATTTTTACCCTAGGCCATTCTTGTTAAGCGTTTGGAGCAGCAGAATTGCGAAAAATTTTTCGCCTTCTCAACCATTCCTTGGCGTCAAACTCCCATATCTCGCGAACGGATTGACCTAACCCAAAAATTCCTGTTGCATCTGAAAGTAGAAACTCGCCCGATTACTACGGTATGTGTATTTTTTCCTTAGGCCATTCTGCTTAAGCGTTTGGAGCAGCAGAAGTGCGAAAAATTTGTTGTCTTCTCAACCATTTCTTAGCTTCAAACTCCCATATCTCGCGAACGGATTGACCTAACCAGAAAACTCCTGTTGCATCTGAAAGTAGAAACTCGCCCGATTACAACGGTATGTGTATTTTTTCCCTAGGCCATTCTTGTTAAGCGTTTGAAGCAGCAGAATTGCGAAAAATTTTCTGCCTTCTCAACCATTTCTTTGCTTCAAACTCCCATATCTCGCGAACGGATTGTCCTATCCCAAAAATTCCTGTTGCATCTGAAAGTAGAAACTCGCCCGATTACAACGGTATGTGTATTTTTTCCTTAGGCCATTCTGGTTAAGCGTTTGGAGCAGCAGAAGTGCGAAAAATTTGTTGTCTTCTCAACCATTTCTTAGCTTCAAACTCCCATATCTCGCGAACGGATTGACCTAACCCAAAAATTCCTATTGTATCTGAAAGTAGAAACTCGCTCGATAACAGCGGTATGTGTATTTTTTCCCTAGGCTATTCTGGTTAAGCGTTTGGAGCAGCACAATTGCGAAAAATTTTTTGCCTTCTCAACCATTTCTTGGCTTCAAACTCCCATATCTCGCGAACGGATTGACCTAACCCAAAAAGTCCTATTGCATCTGAAAGTAGAAACTCGCCCGATTACAACGGTATGTTTATTTTTTCCCTAGGCCATTCTGGTTAAGCGTTTGGAGCAGCAGAATTGCGAACAATTTGTTGTCTTCTCAACCATTTCTTAGCGTCAAACTCCCATATCTCGCGAACGGATTGACCTAACCCAAAAATTCCTGTTGCATCTGAAAGTAGAAACTCGTCCGATTACAACGGTATGTGTATTTTTTCCCCAGGCCATTCTGGTTAAGCGTTTGGAGCAGCAGAATTGCGAAAAATTTTTTGCCTTCTCAACCATTCCTTGGCTTCAAACTCCCATATCTCGCGAACGGATTGACATAACTCAAAAATTCCTGTTGCGTCTGAAAGTAGAAACTCGCCCGATTACAGCGGTATGTGTATTTTTACCCTAGGCCATTCTTGTTAAGCGTTTGGAGCAGCAGAATTGCGAAAAATTTTTCGCCTTCTCAACCATTCCTTGGCGTCAAACTCCCATATCTCGCGAACGGATTGACCTAACCCAAAAATTCCTGTTGCATCTGAAAGTAGAAACTCGCCCGATTACTACGGTATGTGTATTTTTTCCCTAGGCCATTCTGGTTAAGCGTTTGGAGCAGCAGAATTGCGAAAAATTTTTTGCCTTCTCAACCATTCCTTGGCTTCAAACTCCCATGTCTCGCGAACGGATTGACCTAACTCAAAAATTCCTGTTGCGTCTGAAAGTAGAAACTCGCCCGATTACAGCGGTATGTGTATTTTTACCCTAGGCCATTCTTGCTAAACGTTTGGAGCAGCAGAATTGCGAAAAATTTTTCGCCTTCTCAACCATTTCTTGGCTTCAAACTCCCATATCTCGCGAACGGATTGACCTAACCCAAAAATTCCTGTTGTATCTGACAGTAGAAACTCGCCCGATTACAGCGGTATGTGTATTTTTTCCCTAGGCCATTCTGGTTAAGCGTTTGGAGCAGCAGAATTGCGAAAAATTTTTTGCCTTCTCAACCATTTCTTGGCTTCAAACTCCCATATCTGGCGAACGGATTGACCTAACCCAAAAATTCCTATTGCATCTGAAAATAGAAACTCGCCCGATTACAACGGTATGTGTATTTTTTCCCTAGGCCATTCTGGTTAAGCGTTTGGAGCAGCGGAATTGCGAAAAATTTGTTGTCTTCTCAACCATTTCTTAGCGTTAAACTCCCATATCTTTCGAACGCATTGACCTAACCCAAAAATTCCTACTGCATCTAAAAGTAGAAACTCGCCCGATTACAACGGTATGTGTATTTTTTCCCTAGGCCATTCTGGTTAAGCGTTTGGAGCAGCAGAATTGCGAAAAATTTTTTGCCTTCTCAACCATTCCTTGGCTTCAAACTCCCATATCTCGCGAACGGATTGATATAACTCAAAAATTCCTGTTGCGTCTGAAAGTAGAAACTCGCCCGATTACAGCGGTATGTGTATTTTTACCCTAGGCCATTCTTGTTAAGCGTTTGGAGCAGCAGAATTGCGAAAAATTTTTCGCCTTCTCAACCATTCCTTGGCGTCAAACTCCCATATCTCGCGAACGGATTGACCTAACCCAAAAATTCCTGTTGCATCTGAAAGTAGAAACTCGCCCGATTACTACGGTATGTGTATTTTTTCCCTAGGCCATTCTGGTTAAGCGTTTGGAGCAGCAGAAGTGCGAAAAATTTGTTGTCTTCTCAACCATTTCTTAGCTTCAAACTCCCATATCTCGCGAACGGATTGACCTAACCAGAAAATTCCTGTTGCATCTGAAAGTAGAAACTCGCCCGATTACAACGGTATGTGTATTTTTTCCCTAGGCCATTCTTGTTAAGCGTTTGAAGCAGCAGAATTGCGAAAAATTTTCTGCCTTCTCAACCATTTCTTGGCTTCAAACTCCCATATCTCGCGAACGGATTGACCTAACCCAAAAATTCCTATTGCATCTGAAAGTAGAAACTCGCCCGATTACAACGGTATGTGTATTTTTTCCCTAGGCCATTCTGGTTAAGCGTGTGGAGCAGCAGAATTGCGAAAAATTTTTTGCCTTCTCAACCATTTCTTGGCTTCAAACTCCCATATCTCGCGAACGGATTGACCTAACCCAAAAATTCCTACTGCATCTGAAAGTAGAAACTCGCCCGATTACAACGGTATGTGTATTTTTTCCCTAGGCCATTCTGGTTAAGCGTTTGGAGCAGCAGAATTGCGAAAAATTTGTTGTCCTCTCAACCATTTCTTAGCGTCAAACTCCCATATCTCGCGAACGGATTGACCTAACCCAAAAATTCCTGTTGCATCTGAAAGTAGAAACTCGCCCGATTACAACGGTATGTGTATTTTTTCCCTAGGCCATTCTGGTTAAGCGTTTGGAGCAGCAGAATTGCGAAAAATTTGTTGCCTTCTCAACCATTTCTTGGCTTCAAACTCCCATATCTCGCGAACGGATTGACCTAACCCAAAAATTCCAATTGCATCTGAAAGTAGAAACTCGCCCGATTACAACGGTATGTGTATTTTTTCCCTAGGCCATTCTGGTTAAGCGTTTGGAGCAGCAGAAGTGCGAAAAATTTGTTGTCTTCTCAACCATTTCTTAGCTTCAAACTCCCATATCTCGCGGGCGGATTGACCTAACCCAAAAATTCCTGTTGCATCTGAAAGTAGAAACTCGCCCGATTACAACGGTATGTGTATTTTTTCCCTAGGCCATTCTTGTTAAGCGTTTGGAGCAGCAGAATTGCGAAAAATTTTCTGCCTTCTCAACCATATCTTGGCTTCAAACTCCCATATCTCCCGAACGGATTGTCCTAACCCAAAAATTCCTGTTGCATCTGAAAGTAGAAACTCGCCCGATTACAACGGTATGTGTATTTTTACCCCAGGCCATTCTTGTTAAGCGTTTGGAGCAGCAGAATTGCGAAAAATTTTCTTATTTCTCAACCATTTCTTGGCTTCAAACTCCCATATCTCGCGAACGGATTGACCTAACCCAAAAGTTCCTACTGCATCTGAAAGTAGAAACTCGCCCGATTACAACGGTATGTGTATTTTTTCCCTAGGCCATTCTGGTTAAGCGTGTGGAGCAGCAGAATTGCGAAAAATTTTTTGCCTTCTCAACCATTTCTTGGCTTCAAACTCCCATATCTCGCGAACGGATTGACCTAACCCAAAAATTCCTACTGCATCTGAAAGTAGAAACTCGCCCGATTACAACGGTATGTGTATCTTTTCCCTAGGCCATTCTGGTTAAGCGTTTGGAGCAGCAGAATTGCGAAAAATTTGTTGTCCTCTCAACCATTTCTTAGCGTCAAACTCCCATATCTCGCGAACGGATTGAACAAACCCAAAAATTCCTGTAGCGTCTGAAAGTAGAAACTCGCCCGATTACAACGGTATGTGCATTTTTTCCCTAGGCCATTCTGGTTAAGCGTTTGGAGCAGCAGAATTGCGAAAAATTTTTTGCCTTCTCAACCATTTCTTGGCTTCAAACTCCCATATCTCGCGAACGGATTGACCTAACCCAAAAATTCCTATTGCATCTGAAAGTAGAAACTCGCCCGATTACAGCGGTATGTGTATTTTTTCCCTAGGCCATTCTGGTTAAGCGTTTGGAGCAGCAGAATTGCGAAAAATTTGTTGTCTTCTCAACCATTTCTTAGCTTCAAACTCCCATATCTCGCGAACGGATTGACCTAACCCAAAAATTCCTGTTGCATCTGAAAGTAGAAACTCGCCCGATTACAACGGTATGTGTATTTTTTCCCTAGGCCATTCTGGTTAAGCGTTTGGAGCAGCAGAAGTGCGAAAAATTTGTTGTCTTCTCAACCATTTCTTAGCTTCAAACTCCCATATCTCGCGAACGGATTGACCTAACCCAAAAATTCCTGTTGCATCTGAAAGTAGAAACTCGCCCGATTACAACGGTATGTGTATTTTTTCCCTAGGCCATTCTTGTTAAGCGTTTGGAGCAGCAGAATTGCGAAAAATTTTTTGCCTTCTCAACCATTTCTTGGCTTCAAACTCCCATATCTCGCGAACGGATTGACCTAACCCAAAAATTCCTACTGCATCTGAAAGTAGAAACTCGCCCGATTACAACGGTATGTGTATTTTTTCCCTAGGCCATTCTGGTTAAGCGTGTGGAGCAGCAGAATTGCGAAAAATTTTTTGCCTTCTCAACCATTTCTTGGCTTCAAACTCCCATATCTCGCGAACGGATTGACCTAACCCAAAAATTCCTATTGCATCTGAAAGTAGAAACTCGCCCGATTACAGCGGTATGTGTATTTTTTCCCTAGGCCATTCTGGTTAAGCGTTTGGAGCAGCAGAATTGCGAAAAATTTGTTGCCTTCTCAACCATTTCTTGGCTTCAAACTCCCATATCTCGCGAACGGATTGACCTAACCCAAAAATTCCAATTGCATCTGAAAGTAGAAACTCGCCCGATTACAACGGTATGTGTATTTTTTCCCTAGGCCATTCTGGTTAAGCGTTTGGAGCAGCAGAAGTGCGAAAAATTTGTTGTCTTCTCAACCATTTCTTAGCTTCAAACTCCCATATCTCGCGAACGGATTGACCTAACCCAAAAATTCCTGTTGCATCTGAAAGTAGAAACTCGCCCGATTACAACGGTATGTGTATTTTTTCCCTAGGCCATTCTTGTTAAGCGTTTGGAGCAGCAGAATTGCGAAAAATATTTTGCCTTCTCAACCATTTCTTGGCTTCAAACTCCCATATCTCGCGAACGGATTGACCTAACCCAAAAATTCCTATTGCATCTGAAAGTAGAAACTCGCCCGATTACAGCGGTATGTTTATTTTTTCCCTAGGCCATTCTGGTTAAGCGTTTGGAGCAGCAGAATTGCGAAAAATTTGTTGCCTTCTCAACCATTTCTTGGCTTCAAACTCCCATATCTCGTGAACGGATTGACCTAACCCAAAAATTCCAATTGCATCTGAAAGTAGAAACTCGCCCGATTACAACGGTATGTGTATTTTTTCCCTAGGCCATTCTGGTTAAGCGTTTGGAGCAGCAGAAGTGCGAAAAATTTGTTGTCTTCTCAACCATTTCTTAGCTTCAAACTTCCATATCTCGGGAACGGATTGACCTAACCCAAAAATTCCTGTTGCATCTGAAAGTAGAAACTCGCCCGATTACAACGGTATGTGTATTTTTTCCCTAGGCCATTCTTGTTAAGCGTTTGGAGCAGCAGAATTGCGAAAAATTTTTTGCCTTCTCAACCATTTCTTGGCTTCAAACTCCCATATCTCGCGAACGGATTGACCTAACCCAAAAATTCCTACTGCATCTGAAAGTAGAAACTCGCCCGATTACAACGGTATGTGTATTTTTTCCCTAGGCCATTCTGGTTAAGCGTTTGGAGCAGCAGAATTGCGAAAAATTTGTTGTCCTCTCAACCATTTCTTAGCGTCAAACTCCCATATCTCGCGAACGGATTGAACAAACCCAAAAATTCCTGTAGCGTCTGAAAGTAGAAACTCGCCCGATTACAACGGTATGTGCATTTTTTCCCTAGGCCATTCTGGTTAAGCGTTTGGAGCAGCAGAATTGCGAAAAATTTTTTGCCTTCTCAACCATTTCTTGGCTTCAAACTCCCATATCTCGCGAACGGATTGACCTAACCCAAAAATTCCTATTGCATCTGAAAGTAGAAACTCGCCCGATTACAGCGGTATGTGTATTTTTTCCCTAGGCCATTCTGGTTAAGCGTTTGGAGCAGCAGAATTGCGAAAAATTTGTTGCCTTCTCAACCATTTCTTGGCTTCAAACTCCCATATCTCGCGAACGGATTGACCTAACCCAAAAATTCCAATTGCATCTGAAAGTAGAAACTCGCCCGATTACAACGGTATGTGTATTTTTTCCCTAGGCCATTCTGGTTAAGCGTTTGGAGCAGCAGAAGTGCGAAAAATTTGTTGTCTTCTCAACCATTTCTTAGCTTCAAACTCCCATATCTCTCGAACGGATTGACCTAACCCAAAAATTCCTGTTGCATCTGAAAGTAGAAACTCGCCCGATTACAACGGTATGTGTATTTTTTCCCTAGGCCATTCTTGTTAAGCGTTTGGAGCAGCAGAATTGCGAAAAATTTTTTGCCTTCTCAACCATTTCTTGGCTTCAAACTCCCATATCTCGCGAACGGATTGACCTAACCCAAAAATTCCTATTGCATCTGAAAGTAGAAACTCGCCCGATTACAGCGGTATGTTTATTTTTTCCCTAGGCCATTCTGGTTAAGCATTTGGAGCAGCAGAATTGCGAAAAATTTGTTGCCTTCTCAACCATTTCTTGGCTTCAAACTCCCATATCTCGCGAACGGATTGACCTAACCCAAAAATTCCAATTGCATCTGAAAGTAGAAACTCGCCCGATTACAACGGTATGTGTATTTTTTCCCTAGGCCATTCTGGTTAAGCGTTTGGAGCAGCAGAAATGCGAAAAATTTGTTGTCTTCTCAACCATTTCTTAGCTTCAAACTTCCATATCTCGGGAACGGATTGACCTAACCCAAAAATTCCTGTTGCATCTGAAAGTAGAAACTCGCCCGATTACAACGGTATGTGTATTTTTTCCCTAGGCCATTCTTGTTAAGCGTTTGGAGCAGCAGAATTGCGAAAAATTTTCTGCCTTCTCAACCATTTCTTGGCTTCAAACTCCCATATCTCGCGAACGGATTGACCTAACCCAAAAATTCCTACTGCATCTGAAAGTAGAAACTCGCCCGATTACAACGGTATGTGTATTTTTTCCCTAGGCCATTCTGGTTAAGCGTGTGGAGCAGCAGAATTGCGAAAAATTTTTTGCCTTCTCAACCATTTCTTGGCTTCAAACACCCATATCTCGCGAACGGATTGACCTAACCCAAAAATTCCTACTGCATCTGAAAGTAGAAACTCGCCCGATTACAACGGTATGTGTATTTTTTCCCTAGGCCATTCTGGTTAAGCGTTTGGAGCAGAAGAATTGCGAAAAATTTGTTGTCCTCTCAACCATTTCTTAGCGTCAAACTCCCATATCTCGCGAACGGATTGAACAAACCCAAAAATTCCTGTAGCGTCTGAAAGTCGAAACTCGCCCGATTACAACGGTATGTGTATTTTTTCCCTAGGCCATTCTGGTTAAGCGTTTGGAGCAGCAGAATTGCGAAAAATTTTTTGCCTTCTCAACCATTTCTTGGCTTCAAACTCCCATATCTCGCGAACGGATTGACCTAACCCAAAAATTCCTATTGCATCTGAAAGTAGAAACTCGCCCGATTACAGCGGTATGTGTATTTTTTCCCTAGGCCATTCTGGTTAAGCGTTTGGAGCAGCAGAATTGCGAAAAATTTGTTGCCTTCTCAACCATTTCTTGGCTTCAAACTCCCATATCTCGCGAACGGATTGACCTAACCCAAAAATTCCAATTGCATCTGAAAGTAGAAACTCGCCCGATTACAACGGTATGTGTATTTTTTCCCTAGGCCATTCTGGTTAAGCGTTTGGAGCAGCAGAAGTGCGAAAAATTTGTTGTCTTCTCAACCATTTCTTAGCTTCAAACTCCCATATCTCGCGAACGGATTGACCTAACCCAAAAATTCCTGTTGCATCTGAAAGTAGAAACTCGCCCGATTACAACGGTATGTGTATTTTTTCCCTAGGCCATTCTTGTTAAGCGTTTGGAGCAGCAGAATTGCGAAAAATTTTTTGCCTTCTCAACCATTTCTTGGCTTCAAACTCCCATATCTCGCGAACGGATTGACCTAACCCAAAAATTCCTATTGCATCTGAAAGTAGAAACTCGCCCGATTACAGCGGTATGTTTATTTTTTCCCTAGGCCATTCTGGTTAAGCGTTTGGAGCAGCAGAATTGCGAAAAATTTGTTGCCTTCTCAACCATTTCTTGGCTTCAAACTCCCATATCTCGCGAACGGATTGACCTAACCCAAAAATTCCAATTGCATCTGAAAGTAGAAACTCGCCCGATTACAACGGTATGTGTATTTTTTCCCTAGGCCATTCTGGTTAAGCGTTTGGAGCAGCAGAAGTACGAAAAATTTGTTGTCTTCTCAACCATTTCTTAGCTTCAAACTTCCATATCTCGGGAACGGATTGACCTAACCCAAAAATTCCTGTTGCATCTGAAAGTAGAAACTCGCCCGATTACAACGGTATGTGTATTTTTTCCCTAGGCCATTCTTGTTAAGCGTTTGGAGCAGCAGAATTGCGAAAAATTTTCTGCCTTCTCAACCATTTCTTGGCTTCAAACTCCCATATCTCGCGAACGGATTGACCTAACCCAAAAATTCCTACTGCATCTGAAAGTAGAAACTCGCCCGATTACAACGGTATGTGTATTTTTACCCTAGGCCATTCTGGTTAAGCGTGTGGAGCAGCAGAATTGCGAAAAATTTTTTGCCTTCTCAACCATTTCTTAGCTTCAAACTCCCATATCTCGCGAACGGATTGACCTAACCCAAAAATTCCTACTGCATCTGAAAGTAGAAACTCGCCCGATTACAACGGTATGTGTATTTTTTCCCTAGGCCATTCTGGTTAAGCGTTTGGAGCAGCAGAATTGCGAAAAATTTGTTGTCCTCTCAACCATTTCTTAGCGTCAAACTCCCATATCTCGCGAACGGATTGAACAAACCCAAAAATTCCTGTAGCGTCTGAAAGTAGAAACTCGCCAGATTACAACGGTATGTGTATTTTTTCCGTAGGCCATTCTGGTTAAGCGTTTGGAGCAGCAGAATTGCGAAAAATTTTTTGCCTTCTCAACCATTTCTTGGCTTCAAACTCCCATATCTCGCGAACGGATTGACCTAACCCAAAAATTCCTATTGCATCTGAAAGTAGAAACTCGCCCGATTACAGCGGTATGTGTATTTTTCCCTAGGCCATTCTGGTTAAGCGTTTGGAGCAGCTGATTTGCGAAAAATTTGTTGTCTTCTCAACCATTTCTTAGCTTCAAACTCCCATATCTCGCGAACGGATTGACCTAACCCAAAAATTCCTGTTGCATCTGAAAGTAGAAACTCGCCCGATTACAACGGTATGTGTATTTTTTCCCTAGGCCATTCTTGTTAAGCGTTTGGAGCAGCAGAATTGCGAAAAATTTTTTGCCTTCTCAACCATTTCTTGGCTTCAAACTCCCATATCTCGCGAACGGATTGACCTAACCCAAAAATTCCTACTGCATCTGAAAGTAGAAACTCGCCCGATTACAACGGTATGTGTATTTTTTCCCTAGGCCATTCTGGTTAAGCGTTTGGAGCAGCAGAATTGCGAAAAATTTGTTGTCCTCTCAACCATTTCTTAGCGTCAAACTCCCATATCTCGCGAACGGATTGAACAAACCCAAAAATTCCTGTAGCGTCTGAAAGTAGAAACTCGCCCGATTACAACGGTATGTGCATTTTTTCCCTAGGCCATTCTGGTTAAGCGTTTGGAGCAGCAGAATTGCGAAAAATTTTTTGCCTTCTCAACCATTTCTTGGCTTCAAACTCCCATATCTCGCGAACGGATTGACCTAACCCAAAAATTCCTATTGCATCTGAAAGTAGAAACTCGCCCGATTACAGCGGTATGTGTATTTTTTCCCTAGGCCATTCTGGTTAAGCGTTTGGAGCAGCAGAATTGCGAAAAATTTGTTGCCTTCTCAACCATTTCTTGGCTTCAAACTCCCATATCTCGCGAACGGATTGACCTAACCCAAAAATTCCAATTGCATCTGAAAGTAGAAACTCGCCCGATTACAACGGTATGTGTATTTTTTCCCTAGGCCATTCTGGTTAAGCGTTTGGAGCAGCAGAAGTGCGAAAAATTTGTTGTCTTCTCAACCATTTCTTAGCTTCAAACTCCCATATCTCGCGAACGGATTGACCTAACCCAAAAATTCCTGTTGCATCTGAAAGTAGAAACTCGCCCGATTACAACGGTATGTGTATTTTTTCCCTAGGCCATTCTTGTTAAGCGTTTGGAGCAGCAGAATTGCGAAAAATTTTTTGCCTTCTCAACCATTTCTTGGCTTCAAACTCCCATATCTCGCGAACGGATTGACCTAACCCAAAAATTCCTATTGCATCTGAAAGTAGAAACTCGCCCGATTACAGCGGTATGTTTATTTTTTCCCTAGGCCATTCTGGTTAAGCATTTGGAGCAGCAGAATTGCGAAAAATTTGTTGCCTTCTCAACCATTTCTTGGCTTCAAACTCCCATATCTCGCGAACGGATTGACCTAACCCAAAAATTCCAATTGCATCTGAAAGTAGAAACTCGCCGGATTACAACGGTATGTGTATTTTTTCCCTAGGCCATTCTGGTTAAGCGTTTGGAGCAGCAGAAATGCGAAAAATTTGTTGTCTTCTCAACCATTTCTTAGCTTCAAACTTCCATATCTCGGGAACGGATTGACCTAACCCAAAAATTCCTGTTGCATCTGAAAGTAGAAACTCGCCCGATTACAACGGTATGTGTATTTTTTCCCTAGGCCATTCTTGTTAAGCGTTTGGAGCAGCAGAATTGCGAAAAATTTTTTGCCTTCTCAACCATTTCTTGGCTTCAAACTCCCATATCTCGCGAACGGATTGACCTAACCCAAAAATTCCTACTGCATCTGAAAGTAGAAACTCGCCCGATTACAACGGTATGTGTATTTTTTCCCTAGGCCATTCTGGTTAAGCGTTTGGAGCAGCAGAATTGCGAAAAATTTGTTGTCCTCTCAACCATTTCTTAGCGTCAAACTCCCATATCTCGCGAACGGATTGAACAAACCCAAAAATTCCTGTAGCGTCTGAAAGTACAAACTCGCCCGATTACAACGGTATGTGCATTTTTTCCCTAGGCCATTCTGGTTAAGCGTTTGGAGCAGCAGAATTGCGAAAAATTTTTTGCCTTCTCAACCATTTCTTGGCTTCAAACTCCCATATCTCGCGAACGGATTGACCTAACCCAAAAATTCCTATTGCATCTGAAAGTAGAAACTCGCCCGATTACAGCGGTATGTGTATTTTTTCCCTAGGCCATTCTGGTTAAGCGTTTGGAGCAGCAGAATTGCGAAAAATTTGTTGCCTTCTCAACCATTTCTTGGCTTCAAACTCCCATATCTCGCGAACGGATTGACCTAACCCAAAAATTCCAATTGCATCTGAAAGTAGAAACTCGCCCGATTACAACGGTATGTGTATTTTTTCCCTAGGCCATTCTGGTTAAGCGTTTGGAGCAGCAGAATTGCGAAAAATTTGTTGTCTTCTCAACCATTTCTTAGCTTCAAACTCCCATATCTCGCGAACGGATTGACCTAACCCAAAAATTCCTGTTGCATCTGAAAGTAGAAACTCGCCCGATTACAACGGTATGTGTATTTTTTCCCTAGGCCATTCTTGTTAAGCGTTTGGAGCAGCAGAATTGCGAAAAATTTTTTGCCTTCTCAACCATTTCTTGGCTTCAAACTCCCATATCTCGCGAACGGATTGACCTAACCCAAAAATTCCTATTGCATCTGAAAGTAGAAACTCGCCCGATTACAGCGGTATGTTTATTTTTTCCCTAGGCCATTCTGGTTAAGCATTTGGAGCAGCAGAATTGCGAAAAATTTGTTGCCTTCTCAACCATTTCTTGGCTTCAAACTCCCATATCTCGCGAACGGATTGACCTAACCCAAAAATTCCAATTGCATCTGAAAGTAGAAACTCGCCCGATTACAACGGTATGTGTATTTTTTCCCTAGGCCATTCTGGTTAAGCGTTTGGAGCAGCAGAAATGCGAAAAATTTGTTGTCTTCTCAACCATTTCTTAGCTTCAAACTTCCATATCTCGGGAACGGATTGACCTAACCCAAAAATTCCTGTTGCATCTGAAAGTAGAAACTCGCCCGATTACAACGGTATGTGTATTTTTTCCCTAGGCCATTCTTGTTAAGCGTTTGGAGCAGCAGAATTGCGAAAAATTTTCTGCCTTCTCAACCATTTCTTGGCTTCAAACTCCCATATCTCGCGAACGGATTGACCTAACCCAAAAATTCCTACTGCATCTGAAAGTAGAAACTCGCCCGATTACAACGGTATGTGTATTTTTTCCCTAGGCCATTCTGGTTAAGCGTGTGGAGCAGCAGAATTGCGAAAAATTTTTTGCCTTCTCAACCATTTCTTGGCTTCAAACTCCCATATCTCGCGAACGGATTGACCTAACCCAAAAATTCCTACTGCATCTGAAAGTAGAAACTCGCCCGATTACAACGGTATGTGTATTTTTTCCCTAGGCCATTCTGGTTAAGCGTTTGGAGCAGCAGAATTGCGAAAAATTTGTTGTCCTCTCAACCATTTCTTAGCGTCAAACTCCCATATCTCGCGAACGGATTGAACAAACCCAAAAATTCCTGTAGCGTCTGAAAGTCGAAACTCGCCCGATTACAACGGTATGTGTATTTTTTCCCTAGGCCATTCTGGTTAAGCGTTTGGAGCAGCAGAATTGCGAAAAATTTTTTGCCTTCTCAACCATTTCTTGGCTTCAAACTCCCATATCTCGCGAACGGATTGACCTAACCCAAAAATTCCTATTGCATCTGAAAGTAGAAACTCGCCCGATTACAGCGGTATGTGTATTTTTTCCCTAGGCCATTCTGGTTAAGCGTTTGGAGCAGCAGAATTGCGAAAAATTTGTTGCCTTCTCAACCATTTCTTGGCTTCAAACTCCCATATCTCGCGAACGGATTGACCTAACCCAAAAATTCCAATTGCATCTGAAAGTAGAAACTCGCCCGATTACAACGGTATGTGTATTTTTTCCCTAGGCCATTCTGGTTAAGCGTTTGGAGCAGCAGAATTGCGAAAAATTTGTTGCCTTCTCAACCATTTCTTGGCTTCAAACTCCCATATCTCGCGAACGGATTGACCTAACCCAAAAATTCCAATTGCATCTGAAAGTAGAAACTCGCCCGATTACAACGGTATGTGTATTTTTTCCCTAGGCCATTCTGGTTAAGCGTTTGGAGCAGCAGAAGTGCGAAAAATTTGTTGTCTTCTCAACCATTTCTTAGCTTCAAACTTCCATATCTCGGGAACGGATTGACCTAACCCAAAAATTCCTGTTGCATCTGAAAGTAGAAACTCGCCCGATTACAACGGTATGTGTATTTTTTCCCTAGGCCATTCTTGTTAAGCGTTTGGAGCAGCAGAATTGCGAAAAATTTTCTGCCTTCTCAACCATTTCTTGGCTTCAAACTCCCATATCTCGCGAACGGATTGACCTAACCCAAAAATTCCTACTGCATCTGAAAGTAGAAACTCGCCCGATTACAACGGTATGTGTATTTTTACCCTAGGCCATTCTGGTTAAGCGTGTGGAGCAGCAGAATTGCGAAAAATTTTTTGCCTTCTCAACCATTTCTTGGCTTCAAACTCCCATATCTCGCGAACGGATTGACCTAACCCAAAAATTCCTACTGCATCTGAAAGTAGAAACTCGCCCGATTACAACGGTATGTGTATTTTTTCCCTAGGCCATTCTGGTTAAGCGTTTGGAGCAGCAGAATTGCGAAAAATTTGTTGTCCTCTCAACCATTTCTTAGCGTCAAACTCCCATATCTCGCGAACGGATTGAACAAACCCAAAAATTCCTGTAGCGTCTGAAAGTAGAAACTCGCCAGATTACAACGGTATGTGTATTTTTTCCGTAGGCCATTCTGGTTAAGCGTTTGGAGCAGCAGAATTGCGAAAAATTTTTTGCCTTCTCAACCATTTCTTGGCTTCAAACTCCCATATCTCGCGAACGGATTGACCTAACCCAAAAATTCCTATTGCATCTGAAAGTAGAAACTCGCCCGATTACAGCGGTATGTGTATTTTTCCCTAGGCCATTCTGGTTAAGCGTTTGGAGCAGCTGATTTGCGAAAAATTTGTTGTCTTCTCAACCATTTCTTAGCTTCAAACTCCCATATCTCGCGAACGGATTGACCTAACCCAAAAATTCCTGTTGCATCTGAAAGTAGAAACTCGCCCGATTACAACGGTATGTGTATTTTTTCCCTAGGCCATTCTTGTTAAGCGTTTGGAGCAGCAGAATTGCGAAAAATTTTTTGCCTTCTCAACCATTTCTTGGCTTCAAACTCCCATATCTCGCGAACGGATTGACCTAACCCAAAAATTCCTACTGCATCTGAAAGTAGAAACTCGCCCGATTACAACGGTATGTGTATTTTTTCCCTAGGCCATTCTGGTTAAGCGTTTGGAGCAGCAGAATTGCGAAAAATTTGTTGTCCTCTCAACCATTTCTTAGCGTCAAACTCCCATATCTCGCGAACGGATTGAACAAACCCAAAAATTCCTGTAGCGTCTGAAAGTAGAAACTCGCCCGATTACAACGGTATGTGCATTTTTTCCCTAGGCCATTCTGGTTAAGCGTTTGGAGCAGCAGAATTGCGAAAAATTTTTTGCCTTCTCAACCATTTCTTGGCTTCAAACTCCCATATCTCGCGAACGGATTGACCTAACCCAAAAATTCCTATTGCATCTGAAAGTAGAAACTCGCCCGATTACAGCGGTATGTGTATTTTTTCCCTAGGCCATTCTGGTTAAGCGTTTGGAGCAGCAGAATTGCGAAAAATTTGTTGCCTTCTCAACCATTTCTTGGCTTCAAACTCCCATATCTCGCGAACGGATTGACCTAACCCAAAAATTCCAATTGCATCTGAAAGTAGAAACTCGCCCGATTACAACGGTATGTGTATTTTTTCCCTAGGCCATTCTGGTTAAGCGTTTGGAGCAGCAGAAGTGCGAAAAATTTGTTGTCTTCTCAACCATTTCTTAGCTTCAAACTCCCATATCTCGCGAACGGATTGACCTAACCCAAAAATTCCTGTTGCATCTGAAAGTAGAAACTCGCCCGATTACAACGGTATGTGTATTTTTTCCCTAGGCCATTCTTGTTAAGCGTTTGGAGCAGCAGAATTGCGAAAAATTTTTTGCCTTCTCAACCATTTCTTGGCTTCAAACTCCCATATCTCGCGAACGGATTGACCTAACCCAAAAATTCCTATTGCATCTGAAAGTAGAAACTCGCCCGATTACAGCGGTATGTTTATTTTTTCCCTAGGCCATTCTGGTTAAGCATTTGGAGCAGCAGAATTGCGAAAAATTTGTTGCCTTCTCAACTATTTCTTGGCTTCAAACTCCCATATCTCGCGAACGGATTGACCTAACCCAAAAATTCCAATTGCATCTGAAAGTAGAAACTCGCCCGATTACAACGGTATGTGTATTTTTTCCCTAGGCCATTCTGGTTAAGCGTTTGGAGCAGCAGAATTGCGAAAAATTTTTTGCCTTCTCAACCATTTCTTGGCTTCAAACTCCCATATCTAGCGAACGGATTGACCTAACCCAAAAATTCCTATTGCATCTGAAAGTAGAAACTCGCCCGATTACAGCGGTATGTGTATTTTTTCCCTAGGCCATTCTGGTTAAGCGTTTGGAGCAGCAGAATTGCGAAAAATTTGTTGCCTTCTCAACCATTTCTTGGCTTCAAACTCCCATATCTCGCGAACGGATTGACCTAACCCAAAAATTCCAATTGCATCTGAAAGTAGAAACTCGCCCGATTACAACGGTATGTGTATTTTTTCCCTAGGCCATTCTGGTTAAGCGTTTGGAGCAGCAGAAGTGCGAAAAATTTGTTGTCTTCTCAACCATTTCTTAGCTTCAAACTCCCATATCTCGCGAACGGATTGACCTAACCCAAAAATTCCTGTTGCATCTGAAAGTAGAAACTCGCCCGATTACAACGGTATGTGTATTTTTTCCCTAGGCCATTCTTGTTAAGCGTTTGGAGCAGCAGAATTGCGAAAAATTTTTTGCCTTCTCAACCATTTCTTGGCTTCAAACTCCCATATCTCGCGAACGGATTGACCTAACCCAAAAATTCCTATTGCATCTGAAAGTAGAAACTCGCCCGATTACAGCGGTATGTTTATTTTTTCCCTAGGCCATTCTGGTTAAGCGTTTGGAGCAGCAGAATTGCGAAAAATTTGTTGCCTTCTCAACCATTTCTTGGCTTCAAACTCCCTTATCTCGCGAACGGATTGACCTAACCCAAAAATTCCAATTGCATCTGAAAGTAGAAACTCGCCCGATTACAACGGTATGTGTATTTTTTCCCTAGGCCATTCTGGTTAAGCGTTTGGAGCAGCAGAAGTGCGAAAAATTTGTTGTCTTCTCAACCATTTCTTAGCTTCAAACTTCCATATCTCGGGAACGGATTGACCTAACCCAAAAATTCCTGTTGCATCTGAAAGTAGAAACTCGCCCGATTACAACGGTAGGTGTATTTTTTCCCTAGGCCATTCTTGTTAAGCGTTTGGAGCAGCAGAATTGCGAAAAATTTTCTGCCTTCTCAACCATTTCTTGGCTTCAAACTCCCATATCTCGCGAACGGATTGACCTAACCCAAAAATTCCTACTGCATCTGAAAGTAGAAACTCGCCCGATTACAACGGTATGTGTATTTTTACCCTAGGCCATTCTGGTTAAGCGTGTGGAGCAGCAGAATTGCGAAAAATTTTTTGCCTTCTCAACCATTTCTTGGCTTCAAACTCCCATATCTCGCGAACGGATTGACCTAACCCAAAAATTCCTACTGCATCTGAAAGTAGAAACTCGCCCGATTACAACGGTATGTGTATTTTTTCCCTAGGCCATTCTGGTTAAGCGTTTGGAGCAGCAGAATTGCGAAAAATTTGTTGTCCTCTCAACCATTTCTTAGCGTCAAACTCCCATATCTCGCGAACGGATTGAACAAACCCAAAAATTCCTGTAGCGTCTGAAAGTAGAAACTCGCCAGATTACAACGGTATGTGTATTTTTTCCGTAGGCCATTCTGGTTAAGCGTTTGGAGCAGCAGAATTGCGAAAAATTTTTTGCCTTCTCAACCATTTCTTGGCTTCAAACTCCCATATCTCGCGAACGGATTGACCTAACCCAAAAATTCCTATTGCATCTGAAAGTAGAAACTCGCCCGATTACAGCGGTATGTGTATTTTTCCCTAGGCCATTCTGGTTAAGCGTTTGGAGCAGCTGATTTGCGAAAAATTTGTTGTCTTCTCAACCATTTCTTAGCTTCAAACTCCCATATCTCGCGAACGGATTGACCTAACCCAAAAAATTCCTGTTGCATCTGAAAGTAGAAACTCGCCCGATTACAACGGTATGTGTATTTTTTCCCTAGGCCATTCTTGTTAAGCGTTTGGAGCAGCAGAATTGCGAAAAATTTTCTGCCTTCTCAACCATTTCTTGGCTTCAAACTCCCATATCTCGCGAACGGATTGACCTAACCCAAAAATTCCTACTGCATCTGAAAGTAGAAGCTCGCCCGATTACAACGGTATGTGTATTTTTTCCCTAGGCCATTCTGGTTAAGCGTGTGGAGCAGCAGAATTGCGAAAAATTTTTTGCCTTCTCAACCATTTCTTGGCTTCAAACTCCCATATCTCGCGAACGGATTGACCTAACCCAAAAATTCCTACTGCATCTGAAAGTAGAAACTCGCCCGATTACAACGGTGTGTGTATTTTTTCCCTAGGCCATTCTGGTTAAGCGTTTGGAGCAGCAGAATTGCGAAAAATTTGTTGTCCTCTCAACCATTTCTTAGCGTCAAACTCCCATATCTCGCGAACGGATTGAACAAACCCAAAAATTCCTGTAGCGTCTGAAAGTAGAAACTCGCCCGATTACAACGGTATGTGTATTTTTTCCCTAGGCCATTCTGGTTAAGCGTTTGGAGCAGCAGAATTGCGAAAAATTTTTTGCCTTCTCAACCATTTCTTGGCTTCAAACTCCCATATCTCGCGAACGGATTGACCTAACCCAAAAATTCCTATAGCATCTGAAAGTAGAAACTCGCCCGATTACAGCGGTATGTGTATTTTTTCCCTAGGCCATTCTGGTTAAGCGTTTGGAGCAGCTGAATTGCGAAAAATTTTTTGCCTTCTCAACCATTTCTTGGCTTCAAACTCCCATATCTCGCGAACGGATTGACCTAACCCAAAAATTCCTATTGTATCTGAAAGTAGAAACTCGCTCGATAACAGCGGTATGTGTATTTTTTCCCTAGGCTATTCTGGTTAAGCGTTTGGAGCAGCAGAATTGCGAAAAATTTTTTGCCCTCTCAACCATTTCTTGGCTTCAAACTCCCATATCTCGCGAACGGATTGACCTAACCCAAAAATTCCTATTGTATCTGAAAGTAGAAACTCGCTCGATAACAGCGGTATGTGTATTTTTTCCCTAGGCTATTCTGGTTAAGCGTTTGGAGCAGCAGAATTGCGAAAAATTTGTTGTCTTCTCAACCATTTCTTAGCGTCAAACTCCCATATCTCGCGAACGGATTGACCTAACCCAAAAATTCCTGTTTCATCTGAAAGTAGAAACTCGTCCGATTACAACGGTATGTGTATTTTTTCCCTAGGCCATTCTGGTTAAGCGTTTGGAGCAGCAGAATTGCGAAAAATTTGTTGTCCTCTCAACCATTTCTTAGCGTCAAACTCCCATATCTCGCGAACGGATTGACCTAACCCAAAAATTCCTGTAGCGTCTGAAAGTAGAAACTCGCCCAATTACAACGGTATGTGTATTTTTTCCCTAGGCCATTCTTGTTAAGCGTTTGGAGCAGCAGAATTGCGAAAAATTTTTTGCCTTCTCAACCATTTCTTGGCTTCAAACTCCCATATCTCGCGAACGGATTGACCTAACCCAAAAATTCCTACTGCATCTGAAAGTAGAAACTCGCCCGATTACAACGGTATGTGTATTTTTTCCCTAGGCCATTCTGGTTAAGCGTTTGGAGCAGCAGAAGTGCGAAAAATTTGTTGTCTCCTCAACCATTTCTTAGCTTCAAACTCCCATATCTCGCGAACGGATTGACCTAACCCAAAAATTCCTGTTGCATCTGAAAGTAGAAACTCGCCCGATTACAACGGTGTGTGTATTTTTTCCCTAGGCCATTCTTGTTAAGCGTTTGGAGCAGCAGAATTGCGAAAAATTTTCTTATTTCTCAACCATTTCTTGGCTTCAAACTCCCATATCTCGCGAACGGATTGACCTAACCCAAAAATTCCTACTGCATCTGAAAGTAGAAACTCGCCCGATTACAACGGTATGTGTATTTTTTCCCTAGGCCATTCTGGTTAAGCGTGTGGAGCAGCAGAATTGCGAAAAATTTTTTGCCTTCTCAACCATTTCTTGGCTTCAAACTCCCATATCTCGCGAACGGATTGACCTAACCCAAAAATTCCTACTGCATCTGAAAGTAGAAACTCGCCCGATTACAACGGTATGTGTATTTTTTCCCTAGGCCATTCTGGTTAAGCGTTTGGAGCAGCAGAATTGCGAAAAATTTGTTGTCCTCTCAACCATTTCTTAGCGTCAAACTCCCATATCTCGCGAACGGATTGAACAAACCCAAAAATTCCTGTAGCGTCTGAAAGTAGAAACTCGCCCGATTACAACGGTATGTGTATTTTTTCCCTAGGCCATTCTGGTTAAGCGTTTGGAGCAGCAGAATTGCGAAAAATTTGTTGCCTTCTCAACCATTTCTTGGCTTCAAACTCCCATATCTCGCGAACGGATTGACCCAACCCAAAAATTCCAATTGCATCTGAAAGTAGAAACTCGCCCGATTACAACGGTATGTGTATTTTTTCCCTAGGCCATTCTGGTTAAGCGTTTGGAGCAGCAGAAGTGCGAAAAATTTGTTGTCTTCTCAACCATTTCTTAGCTTCAAACTCCCATATCTCGCGAACGGATTGACCTAACCCAAAAATTCCTGTTGCATCTGAATGTAGAAACTCGCCCGATTACAACGGTATGTGTATTTTTTCCCTAGGCCATTCTTGTTAAGCGTTTGGAGCAGCAGAATTGCGAAAATTTTTTTGTCTTCTCAACCATTTCTTAGCTTCAAACTCCCATATCTCGCGAACGGATTGACCTAACCCAAAAATTCCTGTTGCATCTGAAAGTAGAAACTCGCCCGATTACAACGGTGTGTGTATTTTTTCCCTAGGCCATTCTTGTTAAGCGTTTGGAGCAGCAGAATTGCGAAAAATTTTCTTATTTCTCAACCATTTCTTGGCTTCAAACTCCCATATCTCGCGAACGGATTGACCTAACCCAAAAATTCCTACTGCATCTGAAAGTAGAAACTCGCCCGATTACAACGGTATGTGTATTTTTTCCCTAGGCCATTCTGGTTAAGCGTGTGGAGCAGCAGAATTGCGAAAAATTTTTTGCCTTCTCAACCATTTCTTGGCTTCAAACTCCCATATCTCGCGAACGGATTGACCTAACCCAAAAATTCCTACTGCATCTGAAAGTAGAAACTCGCCCGATTACAACGGTATGTGTATTTTTTCCCTAGGCCATTCTGGTTAAGCGTTTGGAGCAGCAGAATTGCGAAAAATTTGTTGTCCTCTCAACCATTTCTTAGCGTCAAACTCCCATATCTCGCGAACGGATTGAACAAACCCAAAAATTCCTGTAGCGTCTGAAAGTAGAAACTCGCCCGATTACAACGGTATGTGTATTTTTTCCCTAGGCCATTCTGGTTAAGCGTTTGGAGCAGCAGAATTGCGAAAAATTTTTTGCCTTCTCAACCATTTCTTGGCTTCAAACTCCCATATCTCGCGAACGGATTGACCTAACCCAAAAATTCCTATTGCATCTGAAAGTAGAAACTCGCCCGATTACAGCGGTATGTGTATTTTTTCCCTAGGCCATTCTGGTTAAGCGTTTGGAGCAGCAGAATTGCGAAAAATTTGTTGCCTTCTCAACCATTTCTTGGCTTCAAACTCCCATATCTCGCGAACGGATTGACCTAACCCAAAAATTCCAATTGCATCTGAAAGTAGAAACTCGCCCGATTACAACGGTATGTGTATTTTTTCCCTAGGCCATTCTGGTTAAGCGTTTGGAGCAGCAGAAGTGCGAAAAATTTGTTGTCTTCTCAACCATTTCTTAGCTTCAAACTCCCATATCTCGCGAACGGATTGACCTAACCCAAAAATTCCTGTTGCATCTGAAAGTAGAAACTCGCCCGATTACAACGGTATGTGTATTTTTTCCCTAGGCCATTCTTGTTAAGCGTTTGGAGCAGCAGAATTGCGAAAAATTTTTTGCCTTCTCAACCATTTCTTGGCTTCAACCTCCCATATCTCGCGAACGGATTGACCTAACCCAAAAATTCCTATTGCATCTGAAAGTAGAAACTCGCCCGATTACAGCGGTATGTTTATTTTTTCCCTAGGCCATTCTGGTTAAGCGTTTGGAGCAGCAGAATTGCGAAAAATTTGTTGCCTTCTCAACCATTTCTTGGCTTCAAACTCCCATATCTCGCGAACGGATTGACCTAACCCAAAAATTCCAATTGCATCTGAAAGTAGAAACTCGCCCGATTACAACGGTATGTGTATTTTTTCCCTAGGCCATTCTGGTTAAGCGTTTGGAGCAGCAGAAGTGCGAAAAATTTGTTGTCTTCTCAACCATTTCTTAGCTTCAAACTTCCATATCTCGGGAACGGATTGACCTAACCCAAAAATTCCTGTTGCATCTGAAAGTAGAAACTCGCCCGATTACAACGGTATGTGTATTTTTTCCCTAGGCCATTCTTGTTAAGCGTTTGGAGCAGCAGAATTGCGAAAAATTTTCTGCCTTCTCAACCATTTCTTGGCTTCAAACTCCCATATCTCGCGAACGGATTGACCTAACCCAAAAATTCCTACTGCATCTGAAAGTAGAAACTCGCCCGATTACAACGGTATGTGTATTTTTTCCCTAGGCCATTCTGGTTAAGCGTGTGGAGCAGCAGAATTGCGAAAAATTTTTTGCCTTCTCAACCATTTCTTGGCTTCAAACTCCCATATCTCGCGAACGGATTGACCTAACCCAAAAATTCCTACTGCATCTGAAAGTAGAAACTCGCCCGATTACAACGGTATGTGTATTTTTTCCCTAGGCCATTCTGGTTAAGCGTTTGGAGCAGCAGAATTGCGAAAAATTTGTTGTCCTCTCAACCATTTCTTAGCGTCAAACTCCCATATCTCGCGAACGGATTGAACAAACCCAAAAATTCCTGTAGCGTCTGAAAGTAGAAACTCGCCAGATTACAACGGTATGTGTATTTTTTCCGTAGGCCATTCTGGTTAAGCGTTTGGAGCAGCAGAATTGCGAAAAATTTTTTGCCTTCTCAACCATTTCTTGGCTTCAAACTCCCATATCTCGCGAACGGATTGAACTAACCCAAAAATTCCTATTGCATCTGAAAGTAGAAACTCGCCCGATTACAGCGGTATGTGTATTTTTTCCCTAGGCCATTCTGGTTAAGCGTTTGGAGCAGCTGATTTGCGAAAAATTTGTTGTCTTCTCAACCATTTCTTAGCTTCAAACTCCCATATCTCGCGAACGGATTGACCTAACCCAAAAATTCCTGTTGCATCTAAAAGTAGAAACTCGCCCGATTACAACGGTATGTATATTTTTTCCCTAGGCCATTCTTGTTAAGCGTTTGGAGCAGCAGAATTGCGAAAAATTTTCTGCCTTCTCAACCATTTCTTGGCTTCAAACTCCCATATCTCGCGAACGGATTGACCTAACCCAAAAATTCCTACTGCATCTGAAAGTAGAAACTCGCCCGATTACAACGGTATGTGTATTTTTTCCCTAGGCCATTCTGGTTAAGCGTGTGGAGCAGCAGAATTGCGAAAAATTTTTTGCCTTCTCAACCATTTCTTGGCTTCAAACTCCCATATCTCGCGAACGGATTGACCTAACCCAAAAATTCCTACTGCATCTGAAAGTAGAAACTCGCCCGATTACAACGGTGTGTGTATTTTTTCCCTAGGCCATTCTGGTTAAGCGTTTGGAGCAGCTGAATTGCGAAAAATTTTTTGCCTTCTCAACCATTTCTTGGCTTCAAACTCCCATATCTCGCGAACGGATTGACATAACCCAAAAATTCCTATTGTATCTGAAAGTAGAAACTCGCTCGATAACAGCGGTATGTGTATTTTTTCCCTAGGCTATTCTGGTTAAGCGTTTGGAGCAGCAGAATTGCGAAAAATTTTTTGCCCTCTCAACCATTTCTTGGCTTCAAACTCCCATATCTCGCGAACGGATTGACCTAACCCAAAAATTCCTATTGTATCTGAAAGTAGAAACTCGCTCGATAACAGCGGTATGTGTATTTCTTCCCTAGGCTATTCTGGTTAAGCGTTTGGAGCAGCAGAATTGCGAAAAATTTGTTGTCTTCTCAACCATTTCTTAGCGTCAAACTCCCATATCTCGCGAACGGATTGACCTAATCCAAAAATTCCTACTGCATCTGAAAGTAGAAACTCGCCCGATTACTACGGTATGTGTATTTTTTCCCTAGGCCATTCTGGTTAAGCGTTTGGAGCAGCAGAATTGCGAAAAATTTTTTGCCTTCTCAACCATTCCTTGGCTTCAAACTCCCGTGTCTCGCGAACGGATTGACCTTACCCAAAAATTCCTATTGTATCTGAAAGTAGAAACTCGCTCGATAACAGCGGTATGTGTATTTTTTCCCTAGGCTATTCTGGTTAAGCGTTTGGAGCAGCAGAATTGCGAAAAATTTTTTGCCTTCTCAACCATTTCTTAGCTTCAAACTCCCATATCTCGCGAACGGATTGACCTAACCCAAAAATTCCTGTTGCATCTGAAAGTAGAAACTCGCCCGATTACAACGGTATGTGTATCTTTTCCCTAGGCCATTCTAGTTAAGCGTTTGGAGCAGCAGAATTGCGAAAAATTTTCTGCCTTCCCAACCATTTCTTGGCTTCAAACTCCCATATCTCGCGAACGGATTGACCTAACCCAAAAATTCCTACTGCATCTGAAAGTAGAAACTCGCCCGATTACAACGGTATGTGTATTTTTTCCCTAGGCCGTTCTGGTTAAGCGTGTGGAGCAGCAGAATTGCGAAAAATTTTTTGCCTTCTCAACCATTTCTTGGCTTCAAACTCCCATATCTCGCGAACGGATTGACCTAACCCAAAAATTCCTACTGCATCTGAAAGTAGAAACTCGCCCGATTACAACGGTATGTGTATTTTTTCCCTAGGCCATTCTGGTTAAGCGTTTGCAGCAGCAGAATTGCGAAAAATTTGTTGTCCTCTCAACCATTTCTTAGCGTCAAACTCCCATATCTCGCGAACGGATTGAACAAACCCAAAAATTCCTGTAGCGTCTGAAAGTAGAAACTCGCCCGATTACAACGGTATGTGTATTTTTTCCCTAGGCCATTCTGGTTAAGCGTTTGGAGCAGCAGAATTGCGAAAAATTTTTTGCCTTCTCAACCATTTCTTGGCTTCAAACTCCCATATCTCGCGAACGGATTGACCTAACCCAAAAATTCCAATTGCATCTGAAAGTAGAAACTCGCCCGATTACAACGGTATGTGTATTTTTTCCCTAGGCCATTCTGGTTAAGCGTTTGGAGCAGCAGAAGTGCGAAAAATTTGTTGTCTTCTCAACCATTTCTTAGCTTCAAACTTCCATATCTCGGGAACGGATTGACCTAACCCAAAAATTCCTGTTGCATCTGAAAGTAGAAACTCGCCCGATTACAACGGTATGTGTATTTTTTCCCTAGGCCATTCTTGTTAAGCGTTTGGAGCAGCAGAATTGCGAAAAATTTTCTGCCTTCTCAACCATTTCTTGGCTTCAAACTCCCATATCTCGCGAACGGATTGACCTAACCCAAAAATTCCTACTGCATCTGAAAGTAGAAACTCGCCCGATTACAACGGTATGTGTATTTTTTCCCTAGGCCATTCTGGTTAAGCGTGTGGAGCAGCAGAATTGCGAAAAATTTTTTGCCTTCTCAACCATTTCTTGGCTTCAAACTCCCATATCTCGCGAACGGATTGACCTAACCCAAAAATTCCTACTGCATCTGAAAGTAGAAACTCGCCCGATTACAACGGTATGTGTATTTTTTCCCTAGGCCATTCTGGTTAAGCGTTTGGAGCAGCAGAATTGCGAAAAATTTGTTGTCCTCTCAACCATTTCTTAGCGTCAAACTCCCATATCTCGCGAACGGATTGAACAAACCCAAAAATTCCTGTAGCGTCTGAAAGTAGAAACTCGCCAGATTACAACGGTATGTGTATTTTTTCCGTAGGCCATTCTGGTTAAGCGTTTGGAGCAGCAGAATTGCGAAAAATTTTTTGCCTTCTCAACCATTTCTTGGCTTCAAACTCCCATATCTCGCGAACGGATTGACCTAACCCAAAAATTCCTATTGCATCTGAAAGTAGAAACTCGCCCGATTACAGCGGTATGTGTATTTTTTCCCTAGGCCATTCTGGTTAAGCGTTTGGAGCAGCTGATTTGCGAAAAATTTGTTGTCTTCTCAACCATTTCTTAGCTTCAAACTCCCATATCTCGCGAACGGATTGACCTAACCCAAAAATTCCTGTTGCATCTAAAAGTAGAAACTCGCCCGATTACAACGGTATGTATATTTTTTCCCTAGGCCATTCTTGTTAAGCGTTTGGAGCAGCAGAATTGCGAAAAATTTTCTGCCTTCTCAACCATTTCTTGGCTTCAAACTCCCATATCTCGCGAACGGATTGACCTAACCCAAAAATTCCTACTGCATCTGAAAGTAGAAACTCGCCCGATTACAACGGTATGTGTATTTTTTCCCTAGGCCATTCTGGTTAAGCGTGTGGAGCAGCAGAATTGCGAAAAATTTTTTGCCTTCTCAACCATTTCTTGGCTTCAAACTCCCATATCTCGCGAACGGATTGACCTAACCCAAAAATTCCTACTGCATCTGAAAGTAGAAACTCGCCCGATTACAACGGTGTGTGTATTTTTTCCCTAGGCCATTCTGGTTAAGCGTTTGGAGCAGCTGAATTGCGAAAAATTTTTTGCCTTCTCAACCATTTCTTGGCTTCAAACTCCCATATCTCGCGAACGGATTGACATAACCCAAAAATTCCTATTGTATCTGAAAGTAGAAACTCGCTCGATAACAGCGGTATGTGTATTTTTTCCCTAGGCTATTCTGGTTAAGCGTTTGGAGCAGCAGAATTGCGAAAAATTTTTTGCCCTCTCAACCATTTCTTGGCTTCAAACTCCCATATCTCGCGAACGGATTGACCTAACCCAAAAATTCCTATTGTATCTGAAAGTAGAAACTCGCTCGATAACAGCGGTATGTGTATTTCTTCCCTAGGCTATTCTGGTTAAGCGTTTGGAGCAGCAGAATTGCGAAAAATTTGTTGTCTTCTCAACCATTTCTTAGCGTCAAACTCCCATATCTCGCGAACGGATTGACCTAATCCAAAAATTCCTACTGCATCTGAAAGTAGAAACTCGCCCGATTACTACGGTATGTGTATTTTTTCCCTAGGCCATTCTGGTTAAGCGTTTGGAGCAGCAGAATTGCGAAAAATTTTTTGCCTTCTCAACCATTCCTTGGCTTCAAACTCCCGTGTCTCGCGAACGGATTGACCTTACCCAAAAATTCCTATTGTATCTGAAAGTAGAAACTCGCTCGATAACAGCGGTATGTGTATTTTTTCCCTAGGCTATTCTGGTTAAGCGTTTGGAGCAGCAGAATTGCGAAAAATTTTTTGCCTTCTCAACCATTTCTTAGCTTCAAACTCCCATATCTCGCGAACGGATTGACCTAACCCAAAAATTCCTGTTGCATCTGAAAGTAGAAACTCGCCCGATTACAACGGTATGTGTATCTTTTCCCTAGGCCATTCTAGTTAAGCGTTTGGAGCAGCAGAATTGCGAAAAATTTTCTGCCTTCCCAACCATTTCTTGGCTTCAAACTCCCATATCTCGCGAACGGATTGACCTAACCCAAAAATTCCTACTGCATCTGAAAGTAGAAACTCGCCCGATTACAACGGTATGTGTATTTTTTCCCTAGGCCGTTCTGGTTAAGCGTGTGGAGCAGCAGAATTGCGAAAAATTTTTTGCCTTCTCAACCATTTCTTGGCTTCAAACTCCCATATCTCGCGAACGGATTGACCTAACCCAAAAATTCCTACTGCATCTGAAAGTAGAAACTCGCCCGATTACAACGGTATGTGTATTTTTTCCCTAGGCCATTCTGGTTAAGCGTTTGCAGCAGCAGAATTGCGAAAAATTTGTTGTCCTCTCAACCATTTCTTAGCGTCAAACTCCCATATCTCGCGAACGGATTGAACAAACCCAAAAATTCCTGTAGCGTCTGAAAGTAGAAACTCGCCCGATTACAACGGTATGTGTATTTTTTCCCTAGGCCATTCTGGTTAAGCGTTTGGAGCAGCAGAATTGCGAAAAATTTTTTGCCTTCTCAACCATTTCTTGGCTTCAAACTCCCATATCTCGCGAACGGATTGCCCTAACCCAAAAATTCCTATTGCATCTGAAAGTAGAAACTCGCCCGATTACAGCGGTATGTGTATTTTTTCCCTAGGCCATTCTGGTTAAGCGTTTGGAGCAGCTGAATTGCGAAAAATTTTTTGCCTTCTCAACCATTTCTTGGCTTCAAACTCCCATATCTCGCGAACGGATTGACCTAACCCAAAAATTCCTATTGTATCTGAAAGTAGAAACTCGCTCGATAACAGCGGTATGTGTATTTTTTCCCTAGGCTATTCTGGTTAAGCGTTTGGAGCAGCAGAATTGCGAAAAATTTTTTGCCTTCTCAACCATTTCTTGGCTTCAAACTCCCATATCTCGCGAACGGATTGACCTAACCCAAAAATTCCTATTGTATCTGAAAGTAGAAACTCGCTCGATAACAGCGGTATGTGTATTTTTTCCCTAGGCTATTCTGGTTAAGCGTTTGGAGCAGCAGAATTGCGAAAAATTTTTTGCCTTCTCAACCATTTCTTGGCTTCAAACTCCCATATCTCGCGAACGGATTGACCTAACCCAAAAATTCCTATTGCATCTGAAAGTAGAAACTCGCCCGATTACAACGGTATGTGTATTTTTACCCTAGGCCATTCTGGTTAAGCGTTTGGAGCAGCAGAATTGCGAAAAATTTGTTGTCTTCTCAACCATTTCTTAGCGTCAAACTCCCATATCTCGCGAACGGATTGACCTAACCCAAAAATTCCTGTTGCATCTGAAAGTAAAAACTCGTCCGATTACAACGGTATGTGTATTTTTTCCCTAGGCCATTCTGGTTAAGCGTTTGGAGCAGCAGAATTGCGAAAAATTTTTTGCCATCTCAACCATTTCTTGACTTCAAACTCCCATATCTGGCGAACGGATTGACCTAACCCAAAAATTCCTATTGCATCTGAAAGTAGAAACTCGCCCGATTACAACGGTATGTGTATTTTTTCCCTAGGCCATTCTGGTTAAGCGTTTGGAGCAGCGGAATTGCGAAAAATTTGTTGTCTTCTCAACCATTTCTTAGCGTCAAACTCCCATATCTCTCGAACGGATTGACCTAACCCAAAAATTCCTGTTGCGTCTGAAAGTAGAAACTCGCCCGATTACAACGGTATGTGTATTTTTTCCCTAGGCCATTCTGGTTAAGCGTTTGGAGCAGCAGAATTGCGAAAAATTTGTTGTCTTCTCAACCATTTCTTAGCGTCAAACTCCCATATCTCTCGAACGGATTGACCTAACCCAAAAATTCCTGTTGCATCTGAAAGTAGAATCTCCCCCGATTACAACGGTATGTGTATTTTTTCCCTAGGCCATTCTGGTTAAGCGTTTGGAGCAGCAGAATTGCGAAAAATTTGTTGCCTTCTCAACCATTTCTTGGCTTCAAACTCCCATATCTCGCGAACGGATTGACCTAACCCAAAAATTCCAATTGCATCTGAAAGTAGAAACTCGCCCGATTACAACGGTATGTGTATTTTTTTCCCTAGGCCATTCTGGTTAAGCGTTTGGAGCAGCAGAAGTGCGAAAATTTGTTGTCTTCTCAACCATTTCTTAGCTTCAAACTCCCATATCTCGCGAACGGATTGACCTAACCCAAAAATTCCTGTTGCATCTGAAAGTAGAAACTCGCCCGATTACAACTGTATGTGTATTTTTTCCCTGGGCCATTCTTGTTAAGCGTTTGGAGCAGCAGAATTGCGAAAAATTTTCTGCCTTCTCAACCATTTCTTGGCTTCAAACTCCCATATCTCGCGAACGGATTGTCCTAACACAAAAATTCCTGTTGCATCTGAAAGTAGAAACTCGCCCGATTACAAAGGTATGTGTATTTTTTCCCTAGGCCATTCTGGTTAAGCGTTTGGAGCAGCAGAATTGCGAAAAATTTTTTGCCTTCTCAACCATTTCTTGGCTTCAAACTCCCATATCTGGCGAACGGATTGACCTAACCCAAAAATTCCTATTGCATCTGAAAGTAGAAACTCGCCCGATTACAACGGTATGTGTATTTTTTCCCTAGGCCATTCTGGTTAAGCGTTTGGACCAGCAGAATTGCGAAAAATTTGTTGTCTTCTCAACCATTTCTTAGCGTCAAACTCCCATATCTCTCGAACGGATTGACCTAACCCAAAAATTCCTGTTGCATCTGAAAGTAGAAACTCGCCCGATTACAACGGTATGTGTATTTTTTCCCTAGGCCATTCTTGTTAAGCGTTTGGAGCAGCAGAATTGCGAAAAATTTTTTGCCTTCTCAACCATTTCTTGGCTTCAAACTCCCATATCTCGCGAACGGATTGACCTAACCCAAAAATTCCTACTGCATCTGAAAGTAGAAACTCGCCTTATTACAACGGTATGTGTATTTTGTCCCTAGGCCATTCTGGTTAAGCGTTTGGAGCAGCAGAATTGCGAAAAATTTGTTGTCCTCTCAACCATTTCTTAGTGTCAAACTCCCATATCTCGCGAACGGATTGACCTAACCCAAAAATTCCTGTTGCATCTGAAAGTAGAATCTCCCCCGATTACAACGGTATGTGTATTTTTTCCCTAGGCCATTCTGGTTAAGCGTTTGGAGCAGCAGAATTGCGAAAAATTTGTTGTCTCCTCAACCATTTCTTAGCGTCAAACTCCCATATCTCGCGAATGGATTGACCTAACCCAAAAATTCCTGTTGCATCTGAAAGTAGAATCTCCCCCGATTACAACGGTATGTGTATTTTTTCCCTAGGCCATTCTGGTTAAGCGTTTGGAGCAGCAGAATTGCGAAAAATTTGTTGTCTCCTCAACCATTTCTTAGCGTCAAACTCCCATATCTCTCGAACGGTTTGACCTAACCCAAAAATTCCTGTTGCATCTGAAAGTAGAAACTCGCCCGATTACAACGGTATGTGTATTTTTTTCCCTAGGCCATTCTGGTTAAGCGTTTGGAGCAGCAGAAGTGCGAAAATTTGTTGTCTTCTCAACCATTTCTTAGCTTCAAACTCCCATATCTCGCGAACGGATTGACCTAACCCAAAAATTCCTGTTGCATCTGAAAGTAGAAACTCGCCCGATTACAACGGTATGTGTATTTTTTCCCTGGGCCATTCTTGTTAAGCGTTTGGAGCAGCAGAATTGCGAAAAATTTTCTGCCTTCTCAACCATTTCTTGGCTTCAAACTCCCATATCTCGCGAACGGATTGTCCTAACACAAAAATTCCTGTTGCATCTGAAAGTAGAAACTCGCCCGATTACAAAGGTATGTGTATTTTTTCCCTAGGCCATTCTGGTTAAGCGTTTGGAGCAGCAGAATTGCGAAAAATTTTTTGCCTTCTCAACCATTTCTTGGCTTCAAACTCCCATATCTGGCGAACGGATTGACCTAACCCAAAAACTATTGCATCTGAAAGTAGAAACTCGCCCGATTACAACGGTATGTGTATTTTTTCCCTAGGCCATTCTGGTTAAGCGTTTGGACCAGCAGAATTGCGAAAAATTTGTTGTCTTCTCAACCATTTCTTAGCGTCAAACTCCCATATCTCTCGAACGGATTGACCTAACCCAAAAATTCCTGTTGCATCTGAAAGTAGAAACTCGCCCGATTACAACGGTATGTGTATTTTTTCCCTAGGCCATTCTTGTTAAGCGTTTGGAGCAGCAGAATTGCGAAAAATTTTTTGCCTTCTCAACCATTTCTTGGCTTCAAACTCCCATATCTCGCGAACGGATTGACCTAACCCAAAAATTCCTACTGCATCTGAAAGTAGAAACTCGCCTTATTACAACGGTATGTGTATTTTTTCCCTAGGCCATTCTGGTTAAGCGTTTGGAGCAGCAGAATTGCGAAAAATTTGTTGTCCTCTCAACCATTTCTTAGAGTCAAACTCCCATATCTCGCGAACGGATTGACCTAACCCAAAAATTCCTGTTGCATCTGAAAGTAGAAACTCCCCCGATTACAACGGTATGTGTATTTTTTCCCTAGGCCATTCTGGTTAAGCGTTTGGAGCAGCAGAAGTGCGAAAAATTTGTTGTCTTCTCAACCATTTCTTAGTTTCAAACTCCCATATCTCGCGAACGGATTGACCTAAACCAAAAGTTCCTGTTGCTTCTGAAAGTAGAAACTCGCCCGATTACAGCGGTATGTTTATTTTTTCCCTAGGCCATTCTGGTTAAGCGTTTGGAGCAGCAGAATTGCGAAAAATTTTTTGCCTTCTCAACCATTTCTTGGCTTCAAACTCCCATATCTCGCGAACGGATTGACCTAACCCAAAAATTCCTATTGCATCTGAAAGTAGAAACTCGCCCGATTACAACGGTATGTGTATTTTTTCCCTAGGCCATTCTGGTTAAGCGTTTGGAGCAGCAGAATTGCGAAAAATTTGTTGTCTTCTCAACCATTTCTTAGCGTCAAACTCCCATATCTCTCGAACGGATTGACCTAACCCAAAAATTCCTGTTGCATCTGAAAGTAGAAACTCGCCCGATTACAACGGTATGTGTATTTTTTCCCTAGGCCATTCTTGTTAAGCGTTTGGAGCAGCAGAATTGCGAAACATTTTTTGCCTTCTCAACCATTTCTTGGCTTCAAACTCCCATATCTCGCGAACGGATTGACCTAACCCAAAAATTCCTACTGCATCTGAAAGTAGAAACTCGCCTTATTACAACGGTATGTGTATTTTTTCCCTAGGCCATTCTGGTTAAGCGTTTGGAGCAGCAGAATTGCGAAAAATTTGTTGTCCTCTCAACCATTTCTTAGCGTCAAACTCCCATATCTCGCGAATGGATTGACCTAACCCAAAAATTCCTGTTGCATCTGAAAGTAGAATCTCCCCCGATTACAACGGTATGTGTATTTTTTCCCTAGGCCATTCTGGTTAAGCGTTTGGAGCAGCAGAATTGCGAAAAATTTGTTGTCTCCTCAACCATTTCTTAGCGTCAAACTCCCATATCTCTCGAACGGTTTGACCTAACCCAAAAATTCCTGTTGCATCTGAAAGTAGAAACTCGCCCGATTACAACGGTATGTTTTTTTTTCCCTAGGACATTCTTGTTAAGCGTTTGGAGCAGCAGAATTGCGAAAAATTTTTTGCCTTCTCAACCATTTCTTGGCTTCAAACTCCCATATCTCGCGAACGGATTGACCAAACCCAAAAATTCCTACTGCATCTGAAAGTAGAAACTCGCCTTATTACAACGGTATGTGTATTTTTTCCCTAGGCCATTCTGGTTAAGCGTTTGGAGCAGCAGAATTGCGAAAAATTTGATGTCTTCTCAACCATTTCTTAGCGTCAAACTCCCATATCTCGCGAACGGATTGACCTAACCCAAAAATTCCTGTTGCATCTGAAAGTAGAAACTCGCCCGATTACAACGGTATGTGTATTTTTTCCCTAGGCCATTCTGGTTAAGCGTTTGGAGCAGCAGAAGTGCGAAAAATTTGTTGTCTTCTCAACCATTTCTTAGCTTCAAACTCCCATATCTCGCGAACGGATTGACCTAAACCAAAAGTTCCTGTTGCTTCTGAAAGTAGAAACTCGCCCGATTACAGCGGTATGTTTATTTTTTCCCTAGGCCATTCTGGTTAAGCGTTTGGAGCAGCAGAATTGCGAAAAATTTTTTGCCTTCTCAACCATTTCTTGGCTTCAAACTCCCATATCTCACGAACGGATTGACCTAACCCAAAAATTCCAATTGCATCTGAAAGTAGAAACTCGCCCGATTACAACGGTATGTGTATTTTTTTCCCTAGGCCATTCTGGTTAAGCGTTTGGAGCAGCAGAAGTGCGAAAAATTTGTTGTCTTCTCAACCATTTCTTAGCGTCAAACTCCCATATCTCTCGAACGGATTGACCTAACCCAAAAATTCCTGTTGCATCTGAAAGTAGAAACTCGCCCGATTACAACGGTATGTGTATTTTTTCCCTAGGCCATTCTTGTTAAGCGTTTGGAGCAGCAGAATTGCGAAAAATTTTTTGCCTTCTCAACCATTTCTTGGCTTCAAACTCCCATATCTCGCGAACGGATTGACCTAACCCAAAAATTCCTACTGCATCTGAAAGTAGAAACTCGCCTTATTACAACGGTATGTGTATTTTTTCCCTAGGCCATTCTGGTTAAGCGTTTGGAGCAGCAGAAGTGCGAAAAATTTGTTGTCTTCTCAACCATTTCTTAGCTTCAAACTCCCATATCTCGCGAACGGATTGACCTAAACCAAAAGTTCCTGTTGCTTCTGAAAGTAGAAACTCGCCCGATTACAGCGGTATGTTTATTTTTTCCCTAGGCCATTCTGGTTAAGCGTTTGGAGCAGCAGAATTGCGAAAAATTTGTTGTCTTCTCAACCATTTCTTAGCGTCAAACTCCCATTTCTCTCGAACGGATTGACCTAACCCAAAAATTCCTGTTGCATCTGAAAGTAGAAACTCGCCCGATTACAACGGTATGTGTATTTTTTCCCTAGGCCATTCTTGTTAAGCGTTTGGAGCAGCAGAATTGCGAAAAATTTTTTGCCTTCTCAACCATTTCTTGGCTTCAAACTCCCATATCTCGCGAACGGATTGACCTAACCCAAAAATTCCTACTGCATCTGAAAGTAGAAACTCGCCTTATTACAACGGTATGTGTATTTTTTCCCTAGGCCATTCTGGTTAAGCGTTTGGAGCAGCAGAATTGCGAAAAATTTGTTGTCCTCTCAACCATTTCTTAGCGTCAAACTCCCATATCTCGCGAATGGATTGACCTAACCCAAAAATTCCTGTTGCATCTGAAAGTAGAATCTCCCCCGATTACAACGGTATGTGTATTTTTTCCCTAGGCCATTCTGGTTAAGCGTTTGGAGCAGCAGAATTGCGAAAAATTTGTTGTCTTCTCAACCATTTCTTAGCGTCAAACTCCCATATCTCTCGAACGGATTGACCTAACCCAAAAATTCCTGTTGCATCTGAAAGTAGAAACTCGCCCGATTACAACGGTATGTGTATTTTTTCCCTAGGCCATTCTTGTTAAGCGTTTGGAGCAGCAGAATTGCGAAACATTTTTTGCCTTCTCAACCATTTCTTGGCTTCAAACTCCCATATCTCGCGAACGGATTGACCTAACCCAAAAATTCCTACTGCATCTGAAAGTAGAAACTCGCCTTATTACAACGGTATGTGTATTTTTTCCCTAGGCCATTCTGGTTAAGCGTTTGGAGCAGCAGAATTGCGAAAAATTTGTTGTCCTCTCAACCATTTCTTAGCGTCAAACTCCCATATCTCGCGAATGGATTGACCTAACCCAAAAATTCCTGTTGCATCTGAAAGTAGAATCTCCCCCGATTACAACGGTATGTGTATTTTTTCCCTAGGCCATTCTGGTTAAGCGTTTGGAGCAGCAGAATTGCGAAAAATTTGTTGTCTCCTCAACCATTTCTTAGCGTCAAACTCCCATATCTCTCGAACGGTTTGACCTAACCCAAAAATTCCTGTTGCATCTGAAAGTAGAAACTCGCCCGATTACAACGGTATGTTTTTTTTTCCCTAGGCCATTCTTGTTAAGCGTTTGGAGCAGCAGAATTGCGAAAAATTTTTTGCCTTCTCAACCATTTCTTGGCTTCAAACTCCCATATCTCGCGAACGGATTGACCAAACCCAAAAATTCCTACTGCATCTGAAAGTAGAAACTCGCCTTATTACAACGGTATGTGTATTTTTTCCCTAGGCCATTCTGGTTAAGCGTTTGGAGCAGCAGAATTGCGAAAAATTTGATGTCTTCTCAACCATTTCTTAGCGTCAAACTCCCATATCTCGCGAACGGATTGACCTAACCCAAAAATTCCTGTTGCATCTGAAAGTAGAAACTCGCCCGATTACAACGGTATGTGTATTTTTTCCCTAGGCCATTCTGGTTAAGCGTTTGGAGCAGCAGAAGTGCGAAAAATTTGTTGTCTTCTCAACCATTTCTTAGCTTCAAACTCCCATATCTCGCGAACGGATTGACCTAAACCAAAAGTTCCTGTTGCTTCTGAAAGTAGAAACTCGCCCGATTACAGCGGTATGTTTATTTTTTCCCTAGGCCATTCTGGTTAAGCGTTTGGAGCAGCAGAATTGCGAAAAATTTTTTGCCTTCTCAACCATTTCTTGGCTTCAAACTCCCATATCTCACGAACGGATTGACCTAACCCAAAAATTCCAATTGCATCTGAAAGTAGAAACTCGCCCGATTACAACGGTATGTGTATTTTTTTCCCTAGGCCATTCTGGTTAAGCGTTTGGAGCAGCAGAAGTGCGAAAAATTTGTTGTCTTCTCAACCATTTCTTAGCGTCAAACTCCCATATCTCTCGAACGGATTGACCTAACCCAAAAATTCCTGTTGCATCTGAAAGTAGAAACTCGCCCGATTACAACGGTATGTGTATTTTTTCCCTAGGCCATTCTTGTTAAGCGTTTGGAGCAGCAGAATTGCGAAAAATTTTTTGCCTTCTCAACCATTTCTTGGCTTCAAACTCCCATATCTCGCGAACGGATTGACCTAACCCAAAAATTCCTACTGCATCTGAAAGTAGAAACTCGCCTTATTACAACGGTATGTGTATTTTTTCCCTAGGCCATTCTGGTTAAGCGTTTGGAGCAGCAGAATTGCGAAAAATTTGTTGTCCTCTCAACCATTTCTTAGCGTCAAACTCCCATATCTCGCGAACGGATTGACCTAACCCAAAAATTCCTGTTGCATCTGAAAGTAGAAACTCCCCCGATTACAACGGTATGTGTATTTTTTCCCTAGGCCATTCTGGTTAAGCGTTTGGAGCAGCAGAAGTGCGAAAAATTTGTTGTCTTCTCAACCATTTCTTAGCTTCAAACTCCCATATCTCGCGAACGGATTGACCTAAACCAAAAGTTCCTGTTGCTTCTGAAAGTAGAAACTCGCCCGATTACAGCGGTATGTTTATTTTTTCCCTAGGCCATTCTGGTTAAGCGTTTGGAGCAGCAGAATTGCGAAAAATTTGTTGTCTTCTCAACCATTTCTTAGCGTCAAACTCCCATTTCTCTCGAACGGATTGACCTAACCCAAAAATTCCTGTTGCATCTGAAAGTAGAAACTCGCCCGATTACAACGGTATGTGTATTTTTTCCCTAGGCCATTCTTGTTAAGCGTTTGGAGCAGCAGAATTGCGAAAAATTTTTTGCCTTCTCAACCATTTCTTGGCTTCAAACTCCCATATCTCGCGAACGGATTGACCTAACCCAAAAATTCCTACTGCATCTGAAAGTAGAAACTCGCCTTATTACAACGGTATGTGTATTTTTTCCCTAGGCCATTCTGGTTAAGCGTTTGGAGCAGCAGAATTGCGAAAAATTTGTTGTCCTCTCAACCATTTCTTAGCGTCAAACTCCCATATCTCGCGAATGGATTGACCTAACCCAAAAATTCCTGTTGCATCTGAAAGTAGAATCTCCCCCGATTACAACGGTATGTGTATTTTTTCCCTAGGCCATTCTGGTTAAGCGTTTGGAGCAGCAGAATTGCGAAAAATTTGTTGCCTTCTCAACCATTTCTTGGCTTCAAACTCCCATATCTCGCGAACGGATTGACCTAACCCAAAAATTCCAATTGCATCTGAAAGTAGAAACTCGCCCGATTACAACGGTATGTTTATTTTTTCCCTAGGCCATTCTGGTTAAGCGTTTGGAGCAGCAGAATTGCGAAAAATTTTTTGCCTTCTCAACCATTTCTTAGCTTCAAACTCCCATATCTCGCGAACGGATTGACCTAAACCAAAAGTTCCTGTTGCTTCTGAAAGTAGAAACTCGCCCGATTACAGCGGTATGTTTATTTTTTCCCTAGGCCATTCTGGTTAAGCGTTTGGAGCAGCAGAATTGCGAAAAATTTTTTGCCTTCTCAACCATTTCTTGGCTTCAAACTCCCATATCTCGCGAACGGATTGACCTAACCCAAAAATTCCAATTGCATCTGAAAGTAGAAACTCGCCCGATTACAACGGTATGTGTATTTTTTTCCCTAGGCCATTCTGGTTAAGCGTTTGGAGCAGCAGAAGTGCGAAAAATTTGTTGTCTTCTCAACCATTTCTTAGCGTCAAACTCCCATATCTCTCGAACGGATTGACCTAACCCAAAAATTCCTGTTGCATCTGAAAGTAGAAACTCGCCCGATTACAACGGTATGTGTATTTTTTCCCTAGGCCATTCTTGTTAAGCGTTTGGAGCAGCAGAATTGCGAAAAATTTTTTGCCTTCTCAACCATTTCTTGGCTTCAAACTCCCATATCTCGCGAACGGATTGACCTAACCCAAAAATTCCTACTGCATCTGAAAGTAGAAACTCGCCTTATTACAACGGTATGTGTATTTTTTCCCTAGGCCATTCTGGTTAAGCGTTTGGAGCAGCAGAATTGCGAAAAATTTGTTGTCCTCTCAACCATTTCTTAGCGTCAAACTCCCATATCACGCGAACGGATTGACCTAACCCAAAAATTCCTGTTGCATCTGAAAGTAGAAACTCCCCCGATTACAACGGTATGTGAATTTTTTCCCTAGGCCATTCTGGTTAAGCGTTTGGAGCAGCAGAAGTGCGAAAAATTTGTTGTCTTCTCAACCATTTCTTAGCGTCAAACTCCCATATCTCTCGAACGGATTGACCTAACCCAAAAATTCCTGTTGCATCTGAAAGTAGAAACTCGCCCGATTACAACGGTATGTGTATTTTTTCCCTAGGCCATTCTGGTTAAGCGTTTGGAGCAGCAGAAGTGCGAAAAATTTGTTGTCTTCTCAACCATTTCTTAGCTTCAAACTCCCATATCTCGCGAACGGATTGACCTAAACCAAAAGTTCCTGTTGCTTCTGAAAGTAGAAACTCGCCCGATTACAGCGGTATGTTTATTTTTTCCCTAGGCCATTCTGGTTAAGCGTTTGGAGCAGCAGAATTGCGAAAAATTTGTTGTCTTCTCAACCATTTCTTAGCGTCAAACTCCCATTTCTCTCGAACGGATTGACCTAACCCAAAAATTCCTGTTGCATCTGAAAGTAGAAACTCGCCCGATTACAACGGTATGTGTATTTTTTCCCTAGGCCATTCTTGTTAAGCGTTTGGAGCAGCAGAATTGCGAAAAATTTTTTGCCTTCTCAACCATTTCTTGGCTTCAAACTCCCATATCTCGCGAACGGATTGACCTAACCCAAAAATTCCTACTGCATCTGAAAGTAGAAACTCGCCTTATTACAACGGTATGTGTATTTTTTCCCTAGGCCATTCTGGTTAAGCGTTTGGAGCAGCAGAATTGCGAAAAATTTGTTGTCCTCTCAACCATTTCTTAGCGTCAAACTCCCATATCTCGCGAATGGATTGACCTAACCCAAAAATTCCTGTTGCATCTGAAAGTAGAATCTCCCCCGATTACAACGGTATCTGTATTTTTTCCCTAGGCCATTCTGGTTAAGCGTTTGGAGCAGCAGAATTGCGAAAAATTTGTTGCCTTCTCAACCATTTCTTGGCTTCAAACTCCCATATCTCGCGAACGGATTGACCTAACCCAAAAATTCCAATTGCATCTGAAAGTAGAAACTCGCCCGATTACAACGGTATGTGTATTTTTTTCCCTAGGCCATTCTGGTTAAGCGTTTGGAGCAGCAGAAGTGCGAAAAATTTGTTGTCTTCTCAACCATTTCTTAGCTTCAAACTCCCATATCTCGCGAACGGATTGACCTAACCCAAAAATTCCTGTTGCATCTGAAAGTAGAAACTCGCCCGATTACAACGGTATGTGTATTTTTTCCCTAGGCCATTCTTGTTAAGCGTTTGGAGCAGCAGAATTGCGAAAAATTTTCTGCCTTCTCAACCATTTCTTGGCTTCAAACTCCCATATCTCGCGAACGGATTGTCCTAACCCAAAAATTCCTGTTGCATCTGAAAGTAGAAACTCGCCCGATTACAACGGTATGTGTATTTTTTCCCTAGGCCATTCTGGTTAAGCGTGTGGAGCAGCAGAATTGCGAAAAATTTTTTGCCTTCCCAACCATTTCTTGGCTTCAAACTCCCATATCTCGCGAACGGATTGACCTAACCCAAAAACTCCTACTGCATCTGAAAGTAGAAACTCGCCCGATTACAACGGTTTGTGTATTTTTTCCCTAGGCCATTCTGGTTAAGCGTTTGGAGCAGCAGAAGTGCGAAAAATTTGTTGTCTTCTCAACCATTTCTTAGCTTCAAACTCCCATATCTCGCGAACGGATTGACCTAAACCAAAAGTTCCTCTTGCTTCTGAAAGTAGAAACTCGCCCGATTACAGCGGTATGTTTATTTTTTCCCTAGGCCATTCTGGTTAAGCGTTTGGAGCAGCAGAATTGCGAAAAATTTTTTGCCTTCTCAACCATTTCTTGGCTTCAAACTCCCATATCTCGCGAACGGATTGACCTAACCCAAAAATTCCTATTGCATCTGAAAGTAGAAACTCGCCCGATTACAGCGGTACGTTTATTTTTTCCCTAGGCCATTCTGGTTAAGCGTTTGGAGCAGCAGAAGTGCGAAAAATTTGTTGTCTTCTCAACCATTTCTTAGCTTCAAACTCCCATATCTCGCGAACGGATTGACCTAAACCAAAAGTTCCTGTTGCTTCTGAAAGTAGAAACTCGCCCGATTACAACGGTATGTGTATTTTTTCCCTAGGCCATTCTGGTTAAGCGTTTGGAGCAGCAGAATTGCGAAAAATTTGTTGTCTTCTCAACCATTTCTTAGCGTCAAACTCCCATATCTCTCGAACGGATTGACCTAACCCAAAAATTCCTGTTGCATCTGAAAGTAGAAACTCGCCCGATTACAACGGTATGTGTATTTTTTCCCTAGGCCATTCTTGTTAAGCGTTTGGAGCAGCAGAATTGCGAAAAATTTTTTGCCTTCTCAACCATTTCTTGGCTTCAAACTCCCATATCTCGCGAACGGATTGACCTAACCCAAAAATTCCTACTGCATCTGAAAGTAGAAACTCGCCTTATTACAAAGGTATGTGTATTTTTTCCCTAGGCCATTCTGGTTAAGCGTTTGGAGCAGCAGAATTGCGAAAAATTTGTTGTCCTCTCAACCATTTCTTAGCGTCAAACTCCCATATCTCGCGAACGGATTGACCTAACCCAAAAATTCCTGTTGCATCTGAAAGTAGAAACTCCCCCGATTACAACGGTATGTGTATTTTTTCCCTAGGCCATTCTGGTTAAGCGTTTGGAGCAGCAGAATTGCGAAAAATTTGTTGCCTTCTCAACCATTTCTTGGCTTCAAACTCCCATATCTCGCGAACGGATTGACCTAACCAAAAAATTCCTGTTGCATCTGAAAGTAGAAACTCGCCCGATTATAACGGTATGTGTATTTTTTCCCTAGGCCATTCTGGTTAAGCGTGTGGAGCAGCAGAATTGTGAAAAATTTTTTGCCTTCTCAACCATTTCTTGGCTTCAAACTCCCATATCTCGCGAACGGATTGACCTAACCCAAAAATTCCTACTGCATCTGAAAGTAGAAACTCGCCTTATTACAAAGGTATGTGTATTTTTTCCCTAGGCCATTCTGGTTAAGCGTTTGGAGCAGCAGAATTGCGAAAAATTTGTTGTCCTCTCAACCATTTCTTAGCGTCAAACTCCCATATCTCGCGAACGGATTGACCTAACCCAAAAATTCCTGTTGCATCTGAAAGTAGAAACTCCCCCGATTACAACGGTATGTGTATTTTTTCCCTAGGCCATTCTGGTTAAGCGTTTGGAGCAGCAGAATTGCGAAAAATTTGTTGCCTTCTCAACCATTTCTTGGCTTCAAACTCCCATATCTCGCGAACGGATTGACCTAACCAAAAAATTCCTGTTGCATCTGAAAGTAGAAACTCGCCCGATTATAACGGTATGTGTATTTTTTCCCTAGGCCATTCTGGTTAAGCGTGTGGAGCAGCAGAATTGTGAAAAATTTTTTGCCTTCTCAACCATTTCTTGGCTTCAAACTCCCATATCTCGTGAACGGATTGACCTAACCCAAAAATTCCTTCTGTATCTGAAAGTAGAAACTCACCCGATTACAACGGTATGTGTATTTTTTCCCTAGGCCTTTCTGGTTAAGCGTTTGGAGCAGCAGAATTGCGAAAAATTTGTTGTCCTCTCAACCATTTCTTAGCGTCAAACTCCCATATCTCGCGAACGGATTGACGTAACCCAAAAATTCCTGTAGCGTCTGAAAGTAGAAACTCGCCCGATTACAACGGTATGTGTATTTTTTCCCTAGGCCATTCTTGTTAAGCGTTTGGAGCAGCAGAATTCCGAAAAATTTGTTGTCTTCTCAACCATTTCTTAGCTTCAATCTCCCACATCTCGCGAACGGATTGAACAAACCCAAAAATTCCTGTAGCGTCTGAAAGTAGAAACTCGCCCGATTACAGCGGTATGTTTATTTTTTCCCTAGGCCACTCTGGTTAAGCGTTTGGAGCAGCAGAAGTGCGAAAAATTTGTTGTCTTCTCAACCATTTCTTAGCTTCAATCTCCCACATCTCGCGAACGGATTGACCTAAACCTAAAGTTCCTGTTGCTTCTGAAAGTAGATACTCGCCCGATTACAGCGGTATGTTTATTTTTTCCCTAGGCCACTCTGGTTAAGCGTTTGGAGCAGCAGAAGTGCGAAAAATTTGTTGTCTTCTCAACCATTTCTTGGCTTCAAACTCCCATATCTCGCGAACGGATTGACCTAACCCAAAAATTCCTACTGCATCTGAAAGTAGAAACTCGCCCGATTACAACGGTTTGTGTATTTTTTCCCTAGGCCATTCTGGTTAAGCGTTTGGAGCAGCAGAAGTGCGAAAAATTTGTTGTCTTCTCAACCATTTCTTAGCTTCAATCTCCCACATCTCGCGAACCGATTGACCTAAACCAAATGTTCCTGTTGCTTCTGAAAGTAGAAACTCGCCCGATTACAGCGGTATGTTTATTTTTTCCCTAGGCCACTCTGGTTAAGCGTTTGGAGCAGCAGAATTGCGAAAAATTTTTTGCCTTCTCAACCATTTCTTGGCTTCAAACTCCCATATCTCGCGAACGGATTGACCTAACCCAAAAATTCCTATTGCATCTGAAAGTAGAAACTCGCCCGATTACAGCGGTATGTTTATTTTTTCCCTAGGCCATTCTGGTTAAGCGTTTGGAGCAGCAGAATTGCAAAAATTTTTTTGCCTTCTCAACCATTTCTTGGCTTCAAACTCCCATATCTGGCGAACGGATTGACCTAACCCAAAAATTCCTATTGCATCTGAAAGTAGAAACTCGCCCGATTACAACGGTATGTGTATTTTTTCCCTAGGCCATTCTGGTTAAGCGTTTGGAGCAGCAGAATTGCGAAAAATTTGTTGTCCTCTCAACCATTTCTTAGCGTCAAACTCCCATATCTCGCGAACGGATTGACCTAACCCAAAAATTCCTGTTGCATCTGAAAGTAGAAACTCCCCCGATTACAACGGTATGTGTATTTTTTCCCTAGGCCATTCTGGTTAAGCGTTTGGAGCAGCAGAATTGCGAAAAATTTGTTGCCTTCTCAACCATTTCTTGGCTTCAAACTCCCATATCTCGCGAACGGATTGACCTAACCAAAAAATTCCTGTTGCATCTGAAAGTAGAAACTCGCCCGATTATAACGGTATGTGTATTTTTTCCCTAGGCCATTCTGGTTAAGCGTGTGGAGCAGCAGAATTGTGAAAAATTTTTTGCCTTCTCAACCATTTCTTGGCTTCAAACTCCCATATCTCGCGAACGGATTGACCTAACCCAAAAATTCCTACTGTATCTGAAAGTAGAAACTCACCCGATTACAACGGTATGTGTATTTTTTCCCTAGGCCATTCTGGTTAAGCGTTTGGAGCAGCAGAATTGCGAAAAATTTGTTGTCCTCTCAACCATTTCTTAGCGTCAAACTCCCATATCTCGCGAACGGATTGACGTAACCCAAAAATTCCTGTAGCGTCTGAAAGTAGAAACTCGCCCGATTACAACGGTATGTGTATTTTTTCCCTAGGCCATTCTTGTTATGCGTTTGGAGCAGCAGAATTCCGAAAAATTTGTTGTCTTCTCAACCATTTCTTAGCTTCAATCTCCCACATCTCGCGAACGGATTGAACAAACCCAAAAATTCCTGTAGCGTCTGAAAGTAGAAACTCGCCCGATTACAGCGGTATGTTTATTTTTTCCCTAGGCCACTCTGGTTAAGCGTTTGGAGCAGCAGAAGTGCGAAAAATTTGTTGTCTTCTCAACCATTTCTTAGCTTCAATCTCCCACATCTCGCGAACGGATTGACCTAAAGCTAAAGTTCCTGTTGCTTCTGAAAGTAGAAACTCGCCCGATTACAGCGGTATGTTTATTTTTTCCCTAGGCCACTCTGGTTAAGCGTTTGGAGCAGCCGAAGTGCGAAAAATTTGTTGTCTTCTCAACCATTTCTTGGCTTCAAACTCCCATATCTCGCGAACGGATTGACCTAACCCAAAAATTCCTACTGCATCTGAAAGTAGAAACTCGCCCGATTACAACGGTTTGTGTATTTTTTCCCTAGGCCATTCTGGTTAAGCGTTTGGAGCAGCAGAAGTGCGAAAAATTTGTTGTCTTCTCAAACATTTCTTAGCGTCAAACTCCCATATCTCGCGAACGGATTGACCTAACCCAAAAATTCCTGTTGCATCTGAAAGTAGAAACTCCCCCGATTACAACGGTATGTGTAATTTTTTCCCTAGGCCATTCTGGTTAAGCGTTTGGAGCAGCAGAATTGCGAAAAATTTGTTGCCTTCTCAACCATTTCTTGGCTTCAAACTCCCATATCTCGCGAACGGATTGACCTAACCAAAAAATTCCTGTTGCATCTGAAAGTAGAAACTCGCCCGATTATAACGGTATGTGTATTTTTTCCCTAGACCATTCTGGTTAAGCGTGTGGAGCAGCAGAATTGTGAAAAATTTTTTGCCTTCTCAACCATTTCTTGGCTTCAAACTCCCATATCTCGCGAACGGATTGACCTAACCCAAAAATTCCTACTGTATCTGAAAGTAGAAACTCACCCGATTACAACGGTATGTGTATTTTTTCCCTGGGCCATTCTGGTTAAGCGTTTGGAGCAGCAGAATTGCGAAAAATTTGTTGTCCTCTCAACCATTTCTTAGCGTCAAACTCCCATATCTCGCGAACGGATTGACGTAACCCAAAAATTCCTGTAGCGTCTGAAAGTAGAAACTCGCCCGATTACAACGGTATGTGTATTTTTTCCCTAGGCCATTCTTGTTAAGCGTTTGGAGCAGCAGAATTCCGAAAAATTTGTTGTCTTCTCAACCATTTCTTAGCTTCAATCTCCCACATCTCGCGAACGGATTGAACAAACCCAAAAATTCCTGTAGCGTCTGAAAGTAGAAACTCGCCCGATTACAGCGGTATGTTTATTTTTTCCCTAGGCCACTCTGGTTAAGCGTTTGGAGCAGCAGAAGTGCGAAAAATTTGTTGTCTTCTCAACCATTTCTTAGCTTCAATCTCCCACATCTCGCGAACGGATTGACCTAAACCTAAAGTTCCTGTTGCTTCTGAAAGTAGAAACTCGCCCGATTACAGCGGTATGTTTATTTTTTCCCTAGGCCACTCTGGTTAAGCGTTTGGAGCAGCAGAAGTGCGAAAAATTTGTTGTCTTCTCAACCATTTCTTGGCTTCAAACTCCCATATCTCGCGAACGGATTGACCTAACCCAAAAATTCCTACTGCATCTGAAAGTAGAAACTCGCCCGATTACAACGGTTTGCGTATTTTTTCCCTAGGCCATTCTGGTTAAGCGTTTGGAGCAGCAGAAGTGCGAAAAATTTGTTGTCTTCTCAACCATTTCTTAGCTTCAATCTCCCACATCTCGCGAACGGATTGACCTAAACCAAATGTTCCTGTTGCTTCTGAAAGTAGAAACTCGCCCGATTACAGCGGTATGTTTATTTTTTCCCTAGGCCACTCTGGTTAAGCGTTTGGAGCAGCAGAATTGCGAAAAATTTTTTGCCTTCTCAACCATTTCTTGGCTTCAAACTCCCATATCTCGCGAACGGATTGACCTAACCCAAAAATTCCTATTGCATCTGAAAGTAGAAACTCGCCCGATTACAGCGGTATGTGTATTTTTTCCCTAGGCCATTCTGGTTAAGCGTTTGGAGCAGCAGAAGTGCGAAAAATTTGTTGTCTTCTCAACCATTTCTTAGCTTCAAACTCCCATATCTCGCGAACGGATTGACCTAAACCAAAAGTTCCTGTTGCTTCTGAAAGTAGAAACTCGCCCGATTACAGCGGTGTGTGTATTTTTTCCCTAGGCCATTCTGGTTAAGCGTTTGGAGCAGCAGAAGTGCGAAAAATTTGTTGTCTTCTCAACCATTTCTTAGCTTCAAACTCCCATATCTCGCGAACGGATTGACCTAAACCAAAAATTCCTGTTGCTTCTGAAAGTAGAAACTCGCCCGATTACAACGGTATGTTTATTTTTTCCCTAGGCCATTCTGGTTAAGCGTTTGGAGCAGCAGAATTGCGAAAAATTTTTTGCCTTCTCAACCATTTCTTGGCTTCAAACTCCCATATCTCGCGAACGGATTGACCTAAACCAAAAATTCCTGTTGCTTCTGAAAGTAGAAACTCGCCCGATTACAACGGTATGTGTATTTTTTCCCTAGGCCATTCTGGTTAAGCGTTTGGAGCAGCAGAATTGCGAAAAATTTTTTGCCTTCTCAACCATTTCTTGGCTTCAAACTCCCATATCTGGCGAACGGATTGACCTAACCCAAAAATTCCTATTGCATCTGAAAGTAGAAACTCGCCCGATTACAACGGTATGTGTATTTTTTCCCTAGGCCATTCTGGTTTTGCGTTTGGAGCAGCAGAATTGCGAAAAATTTGTTGTCCTCTCAACCATTCCTTAGCGTCAAACTCCCATATCTCTCGAACGGATTGACCTAACCCAAAAATTCCTGTTGCATCTGAAAGTAGAAACTCGCCCGATTACAACGGTATGTGTATTTTTTCCCTAGGCCATTCTTGTTAAGCGTTTGGAGCAGCAGAATTGCGAAAAATTTTTTGCCTTCTCAACCATTTCTTGGCTTCAAACTCCCATATCTCGCGAACGGATTGACCTAACCCAAAAATTCCTACTGCATCTGAAAGTAGAAACTCGCCCGATTACAACGGTATGTGTATTTTTCCCCTAGGCCATTCTGGTTAAGCGTTTGGAGCAGCAGAATTGCGAAAAATTTGTTGCCTTCTCAACCATTTCTTGGCTTCAAACTCCCATATCTCGCGAACGGATTGACCTAACCCAAAAATTCCAATTGCATCTGAAAGTAGAAACTCGCCCGATTACAACGGTATGTGTATTTTTTCCCTAGGCCATTCTGGTTAAGCGTTTGGAGCAGCAGAATTGCGAAAAATTTGTTGTCTTCTCAACCATTCCTTAGCTTCAAACTCCCATATCTCGCGAACGGATTGACTTAACCCAAAAATTCCTGTTGCATCTGAAAGTAGAAACTCGCCCGATTACAACGGTATGTGTATTTTTTCCCTAGGCCATTCTGGTTAAGCGTTTGGAGCAGCAGAATTGCGAAAAATTTTTTGCCTTCTCAACCATTTCTTGGCTTCAAACTCCCATATCTCGCGAACGGTTTGACCTAACCCAAAAATTCCTATTGCATCTGAAAGTAGAAACTCGCCCGATTACAGCGGTATGTTTATTTTTTCCCTAGGCCATTCTGGTTAAGCGTTTGGAGCAGCAGAATTGCGAAAAATTTTTTGCCTTCTCAACCATTTCTTGGCTTCAAACTCCCATATCTGGCGAACGGATTGACCTAACCCAAAAATTCCTATTGCATCTGAAAGTAGAAACTCGCCCGATTACAACGGTATGTGTATTTTTTCCCTAGGCCATTCTGGTTAAGCGTTTGGAGCAGCAGAATTGCGAAAAATTTGTTGTCTTCTCAACCATTTCTTAGCGTCAAACTCCCATATCTCTCGAACGGATTGACCTAACCCAAAAATACCTGTTGCATCTGAAAGTAGAAACTCGCCCGATTACAACGGTATGTGTATTTTTTCCCTAGGCCATTCTGGTTAAGCGTTTGGAGCAGCAGAATTGCGAAAAATTTGTTGCCTTCTCAACCATTTCTTGGCTTCAAACTCCCATATCTCGCGAACGGATTGACCTAACCCAAAAATTCCAATTGCATCTGAAAGTAGAAACTCGCCCGATTACAACGGTATGTGTATTTTTTCCCTAGGCCATTCTGGTTAAGCGTTTGGAGCAGCAGAATTGCGAAAAATTTGTTGTCTTCTCAACCATTCCTTAGCTTCAAACTCCCATATCTCGCGAACGGATTGACTTAACCCAAAAATTCCTGTTGCATCTGAAAGTAGAAACTCGCCCGATTACAACGGTATGTGTATTTTTTCCCTAGGCCATTCTGGTTAAGCGTTTGGAGCAACAGAATTGCGAAAAATTTTTTGCCTTCTCAACCATTTCTTGGCTTCAAACTCCCATATCTCGCGAACGGTTTGACCTAACCCAAAAATTCCTATTGCATCTGAAAGTAGAAACTCGCCCGATTACAGCGGTATGTTTATTTTTTCCCTAGGCCATTCTGGTTAAGCGTTTGGAGCAGCAGAATTGCGAAAAATTTTTTGCCTTCTCAACCATTTCTTGGCTTCAAACTCCCATATCTCGCGAACGGTTTGACCTAACCCAAAAATTCCTATTGCATCTGAAAGTAGAAACTCGCCCGATTACAGCGGTATGTTTATTTTTTCCCTAGGCCATTCTGGTTAAGCGTTTGGAGCAGCAGAATTGCGAAAAATTTTTTGCCTTCTCAACCATTTCTTGGCTTCAAACTCCCATATCTGGCGAACGGATTGACCTAACCCAAAAAATCCTATTACATCTGAAAGTAGAAACTCGCCCGATTACAACGGTATGTGTATTTTTTCCCTAGGCCATTCTGGTTAAGCGTTTGGAGCAGCAGAATTGCGAAAAATTTGTTGTCTTCTCAACCATTTCTTAGCGTCAAACTCCCATATCTCTCGAACGGATTGACCTAACCCAAAAATTCCTGTTGCATCTGAAAGTAGAAACTCGCCCGATTACAAGGGTATGTGTATTTTTTCCCTAGGCCATTCTTGTTAAGCGTTTGGAGCAGCAGAATTGCGAAAAATTTTTTGCCTTCTCAACCATTTCTTGGCTTCAAACTCCCATATCTCGCGAACGGATTGACCTAACCCAAAAATTCCTACTGCATCTGAAAGTAGAAACTCGCCCGATTACAACGGTATGTGTATTTTTTCCCTAGGCCATTCTGGTTAAGCGTTTGGACCAGCAGAATTGCGAAAAATTTGTTGTCCTCTCAACCATTTCTTAGAGTCAAACTCCCATATCTCGCGAACGGATTGACCTAACCCAAAAATTCCTGTTGCATCTGAAAGTAGAAACTCCCCCGATTACAACGGTATGTGTATTTTTTCCCTAGGCCATTCTGGTTAAGCGTTTGGAGCAGCAGAATTGCGAAAAATTTGTTGCCTTCTCAACCATTTCTTGGATTCAAACTCCCATATCTCGCGAACGGATTGAACTAACCAAAATATTCCTGTTGCATCTGAAAGTAGAAACTCGCCCAATTATAACGGTATGTGTATTTTTTCCCTAGGCCATTCTTGTTAAGCGTTTGGAGCAGCAGAATTGCGAAAAATTTTCTGCCTTCTCAACCATTTCTTGGCTTCAAACTCCCATATCTCGCGAACGGATTGTCCTAACCCAAAAATTCCTGTTGCATCTGAAAGTAGAAACTCGCCCGATTACAATGGTATGTGTATTTTTTCCCTAGGCCATTCTGGTTAAGCGTGTGGAGCAGCAGAATTGTGAAAAATTTTTTGCCTTCTCAACCATTTCTTGGCTTCAAACTCCCATATCTCGCGAACGAATTGACCTAACCCAAAAATTCCTACTGTATCTGAAAGTAGAAACTCGCCCGATTACAACGGTATGTGTATTTTTTCCCTAGGCCATTCTGGTTAAGCGTTTGGAGCAGCAGAATTGCGAAAAATTTGTTGTCCTCTCAACCATTTCTTAGCGTCAAACTCCCATATCTCGCGAACGGATTGACCTCACCCAAAAATTCCTGTAGCGTCTGAAAGTAGAAACTCGCCCGATTACAGCGGTATGTTTATTTTTTCCCTAGGCCACTCTGGTTAAGCGTTTGGAGCAGCAGAATTGCGAAAAATTTTTTGCCTTCTCAACCATTTCTTGGCTTCAAACTCCCATATCTCGCGAACGGATTGACCTAACCCAAAAATTCCTATTGCATCTGAAAGTAGAAACTCGCCCGATTACAGCGGTATGTGTATTTTTTCCCTAGGCCATTCTGGTTAAGCGTTTGGAGCAGCAGAAGTGCGAAAAATTTGTTGTCTTCTCAACCATTTCTTAGCTTCAAACTCCCATATCTCGCGAACGGATTGACCTAAACCAAAAGTTCCTGTTGCTTCTGAAAGTAGAAACTCGCCCGATTACAACGGTATGTTTATTTTTAACCTAGGCCATTCTGGTTAAGCGTTTGGAGCAGCAGAATTGCGAAAAATTTTTTGCCTTCTCAACCATTTCTCGGCTTCAAACTCCCATATCTCGCGAACGAAATGACCTAACCCAAAAATTCCTACTTTATCTGAAAGTAGAAACTCGCCCGATTACAACGGTATGTGTATTTTTTCCCTAGGCCATTCTGGTTAAGCGTGTGGAGCAGCAGAATTGTGAAAAATTTTTTGCCTTCTCAACCATTTCTTGGCTTCAAACTCCCATATCTCGCGAACGAATTGACCTAACCCAAAAATTCCTACTGTATCTGAAAGTAGAAACTCGCCCGATTACAACGGTATGTGTATTTTTTCCCTAGGCCATTCTGGTTAAGCGTTTGGAGCAGCAGAATTGCGAAAAATTTGTTGTCCTCTCAACCATTTCTTAGCGTCAAACTCCCATATCTCGCGAACGGATTGACCTCACCCAAAAATTCCTGTAGCGTCTGAAAGTAGAAACTCGCCCGATTACAGCGGTATGTTTATTTTTTCCCTAGGCCACTCTGGTTAAGCGTTTGGAGCAGCAGAATTGCGAAAAATTTTTTGCCTTCTCAACCATTTCTTGGCTTCAAACTCCCATATCTCGCGAACGGATTGACCTAACCCAAAAATTCCTATTGCATCTGAAAGTAGAAACTCGCCCGATTACAGCGGTATGTGTATTTTTTCCCTAGGCCATTCTGGTTAAGCGTTTGGAGCAGCAGAAGTGCGAAAAATTTGTTGTCTTCTCAACCATTTCTTAGCTTCAAACTCCCATATCTCGCGAACGGATTGACCTAAACCAAAAGTTCCTGTTGCTTCTGAAAGTAGAAACTCGCCCGATTACAACGGTATGTTTATTTTTAACCTAGGCTATTCTGGTTAAGCGTTTGGAGCAGCAGAATTGCGAAAAATTTTTTGCCTTCTCAACCATTTCTTGGCTTCAAACTCCCATATCGCGCGAACGAAATGACCTAACCCAAAAATTCCTACTTTATCTGAAAGTAGAAACTCGCCCGATTACAACGGTATGTGTATTTTTTCCCTAGGCCATTCTGGTTAAGCGTGTGGAGCAGCAGAATTGTGAAAAATTTTTTGCCTTCTCAACCATTTCTTGGCTTCAAACTCCCATATCTCGCGAACGAATTGACCTAACCCAAAAATTCCTACTGTATCTGAAAGTAGAAACTCGCCCGATTACAACGGTATGTGTATTTTTTCCCTAGGCCATTCTGGTTAAGCGTTTGGAGCAGCAGAATTGCGAAAAATTTGTTGTCCTCTCAACCATTTCTTAGCGTCAAACTCCCATATCTCGCGAACGGATTGACCTCACCCAAAAATTCCTGTAGCGTCTGAAAGTAGAAACTCGCCCGATTACAGCGGTATGTTTATTTTTTCCCTAGGCCACTCTGGTTAAGCGTTTGGAGCAGCAGAATTGCGAAAAATTTTTTGCCTTCTCAACCATTTCTTGGCTTCAAACTCCCATATCTCGCGAACGGATTGACCTAACCCAAAAATTCCTATTGCATCTGAAAGTAGAAACTCGCCCGATTACAGCGGTATGTGTATTTTTTCCCTAGGCCATTCTGGTTAAGCGTTTGGAGCAGCAGAAGTGCGAAAAATTTGTTGTCTTCTCAACCATTTCTTGGCTTCAAACTCCCATATCTCGCGAACGAATTGACCTAACCCAAAAATTCCTACTGTATCTGAAAGTAGAAACTCGCCCGATTACAACGGTATGTGTATTTTTTCCCTAGGCCATTCTGGTTAAGCGTTTGGAGCAGCAGAATTGCGAAAAATTTGTTGTCCTCTCAACCATTTCTTAGCGTCAAACTCCCATATCTCGCGAACGGATTGACCTCACCCAAAAATTCCTGTAGCGTCTGAAAGTAGAAACTCGCCCGATTACAGCGGTATGTTTATTTTTTCCCTAGGCCACTCTGGTTAAGCGTTTGGAGCAGCAGAATTGCGAAAAATTTTTTGCCTTCTCAACCATTTCTTGGCTTCAAACTCCCATATCTCGCGAACGGATTGACCTAACCCAAAAATTCCTATTGCATCTGAAAGTAGAAACTCGCCCGATTACAGCGGTATGTGTATTTTTTCCCTAGGCCATTCTGGTTAAGCGTTTGGAGCAGCAGAAGTGCGAAAAATTTGTTGTCTTCTCAACCATTTCTTAGCTTCAAACTCCCATATCTCGCGAACGGATTGACCTAAACCAAAAGTTCCTGTTGCTTCTGAAAGTAGAAACTCGCCCTATTACAACGGTATGTTTATTTTTAACCTAGGCCATTCTGGTTAAGCGTTTGGAGCAGCAGAATTGCGAAAAATTTTTTGCCTTCTCAACCATTTCTTGGCTTCAAACTCCCATATCTCGCGAACGAAATGACCTAACCCAAAAATTCCTACTTTATCTGAAAGTAGAAACTCGCCCGATTACAACGGTATGTGTATTTTTTCCCTAGGCCATTCTGGTTAAGCGTTTGGAGCAGCAGAATTGCGAAAAATTTGTTGTCCTCTCAACCATTTCTTAGCGTCAAACTCCCATATCTCGCGAACGGATTGACCTAACCCAAAAATTCCTGTTGCATCTGAAAGTAGAAACTCCCCCGATTACAACGGTATGTTTATTTTTTCCCTAGGCCATTCTGGTTAAGCGTTTGGAGCAGCAGAATTGCGAAAAATTTTTTGCCTTCTCAACCATTTCTTGGCTTCAAACTCGCATATCTCGCGAACGGATTGACCTAACCCAAAAATTCCTATTGCATCTGAAAGTAGAAACTCGCCCGATTACAGCGGTATGTGTATTTTTTCCCTAGGCCATTCTGGTTAAGCGTTTGGAGCAGCAGAATTGCGAAAAATTTTTTGCCTTCTCAACCATTTCTTGGCTTCAAACTCCCATATCTGGCGAACGGATTGACCTAACCCAAAAATTCCTATTGCATCTGAAAGTAGAAACTCGCCCGATTACAACGGTATGTGTATTTTTGCCCTAGGCCATTCTGGTTAAGCGTTTGGAGCAGCAGAATTGCGAAAAATTTGTTGTCTTCTCAACCATTTCTTAGCGTCAAACTCTCATATCTCTCGAACGGATTGACCTAACCCAAAAATTCCTGTTGCATCTGAAAGTAGAAACTCGCCCGATTACATCGGTATGTGTATTTTTTCCCTAGGCCATTCTTGTTAAGGGTTTGGAGCAGCAGAATTGCGAAAAATTTTTTGCCTTCTCAACCATTTCTTGGCTTCAAACTCCCATATCTCGCGAACGGATTGACCTAACCCAAAAAGTCCTACTGCATCTGAAAGTAGAAACTCGCCCGATTACAACGGTATGTGTATTTTTTCCCTAGGCCATTCTGGTTAAGCGTTTGGAGCAGCAGAATTGCGAAAAATTTGTTGTCCTCTCAACCATTTCTTAGCGTCAAACTCCCATATCTCGCGAACGGATTGACCTAACCCAAAAATTCCTGTTGCATCTGAAAGTAGAAACTCCCCCGATTACAACGGTATGTGTATTTTTTCCCTAGGCCATTCTGGTTAAGCGTTTGGAGCAGCAGAATTGCGAAAAATTTGTTGCCTTCTCAACCATTTCTTGGCTTCAAACTCCCATATCTCGCGAACGGATTGACCTAACCCAAAAATTCCAATTGCATCTGAAAGTAGAAACTCGCCCGATTACAATGGTATGTGTATTTTTTCCCTAGGCCATTCTTGTTAAGGGTTTGGAGCAGCAGAATTGCGAAAAATTTTTTGCCTTCTCAACCATTTCTTGGCTTCAAACTCCCATATCTCGCGAACGGATTGACCTAACCCAAAAATTCCTACTGCATCTGAAAGTAGAAACTCGCCCGATTACAACGGTATGTGTATTTTTTCCCTAGGCCATTCTGGTTAAGCGTTTGGAGCAGCAGAATTGCGAAAAATTTGTTGTCCTCTCAACCATTTCTTAGCGTCAAACTCCCATATCTCGCGAACGGATTGACCTAACCCAAAAATTCCTGTTGCATCTGAAAGTAGAAACTCCCCCGATTACAACGGCATGTTTATTTTTTCCCTAGGCCATTCTGGTTAAGCGTTTGGAGCAGCAGAATTGCGAAAAATTTTTTGCCTTCTCAACCATTTCTTGGCTTCAAACTCGCATATCTCGCGAACGGATTGACCTAACCCAAAAATTCCTATTGCATCTGAAAGTAGAAACTCGCCCGATTACAGCGGTATGTGTATTTTTTCCCTAGGCCATTCTGGTTAAGCGTTTGGAGCAGCAGAATTGCGAAAAATTTTTTGCCTTCTCAACCATTTCTTGGCTTCAAACTCCCATATCTCGCGAACGAAATGACCTAACCCAAAAATTCCTACTTTATCTGAAAGTAGAAACTCGCCCGATTACAACGGTATGTGTATTTTTTCCCTAGGCCATTCTGGTTAAGCGTGTGGAGCAGCAGAATTGTGAAAAATTTTTTGCCTTCTCAACCATTTCTTGGCTTCAAACTCCCATATCTCGCGAACGAATTGACCTAACCCAAAAATTCCTACTGTATCTGAAAGTAGAAACTCGCCCGATTACAACGGTATGTGTATTTTTTCCCTAGGCCATTCTGGTTAAGCGTTTGGAGCAGCAGAATTGCGAAAAATTTGTTGTCCTCTCAACCATTTCTTAGCGTCAAACTCCCATATCTCGCGAACGGATTGACCTCACCCAAAAATTCCTGTAGCGTCTGAAAGTAGAAACTCGCCCGATTACAGCGGTATGTTTATTTTTTCCCTAGGCCACTCTGGTTAAGCGTTTGGAGCAGCAGAATTGCGAAAAATTTTTTGCCTTCTCAACCATTTCTTGGCTTCAAACTCCCATATCTCGCGAACGGATTGACCTAACCCAAAAATTCCTATTGCATCTGAAAGTAGAAACTCGCCCGATTACAGCGGTATGTGTATTTTTTCCCTAGGCCATTCTGGTTAAGCGTTTGGAGCAGCAGAAGTGCGAAAAATTTGTTGTCTTCTCAACCATTTCTTGGCTTCAAACTCCCATATCTCGCGAACGAATTGACCTAACCCAAAAATTCCTACTGTATCTGAAAGTAGAAACTCGCCCGATTACAACGGTATGTGTATTTTTTCCCTAGGCCATTCTGGTTAAGCGTTTGGAGCAGCAGAATTGCGAAAAATTTGTTGTCCTCTCAACCATTTCTTAGCGTCAAACTCCCATATCTCGCGAACGGATTGACCTCACCCAAAAATTCCTGTAGCGTCTGAAAGTAGAAACTCGCCCGATTACAGCGGTATGTTTATTTTTTCCCTAGGCCACTCTGGTTAAGCGTTTGGAGCAGCAGAATTGCGAAAAATTTTTTGCCTTCTCAACCATTTCTTGGCTTCAAACTCCCATATCTCGCGAACGGATTGACCTAACCCAAAAATTCCTATTGCATCTGAAAGTAGAAACTCGCCCGATTACAGCGGTATGTGTATTTTTTCCCTAGGCCATTCTGGTTAAGCGTTTGGAGCAGCAGAATTGCGAAAAATTTTTTGCCTTCTCAACCATTTCTTGGCTTCAAACTCCCATATCTCGCGAACGAAATGACCTAACCCAAAAATTCCTACTTTATCTGAAAGTAGAAACTCGCCCGATTACAACGGTATGTGTATTTTTTCCCTAGGCCATTCTGGTTAAGCGTGTGGAGCAGCAGAATTGTGAAAAATTTTTTGCCTTCTCAACCATTTCTTGGCTTCAAACTCCCATATCTCGCGAACGAATTGACCTAACCCAAAAATTCCTACTGTATCTGAAAGTAGAAACTCGCCCGATTACAACGGTATGTGTATTTTTTCCCTAGGCCATTCTGGTTAAGCGTTTGGAGCAGCAGAATTGCGAAAAATTTGTTGTCCTCTCAACCATTTCTTAGCGTCAAACTCCCATATCTCGCGAACGGATTGACCTCACCCAAAAATTCCTGTAGCGTCTGAAAGTAGAAACTCGCCCGATTACAGCGGTATGTTTATTTTTTCCCTAGGCCACTCTGGTTAAGCGTTTGGAGCAGCAGAATTGCGAAAAATTTTTTGCCTTCTCAACCATTTCTTGGCTTCAAACTCCCATATCTCGCGAACGGATTGACCTAACCCAAAAATTCCTATTGCATCTGAAAGTAGAAACTCGCCCGATTACAGCGGTATGTGTATTTTTTCCCTAGGCCATTCTGGTTAAGCGTTTGGAGCAGCAGAAGTGCGAAAAATTTGTTGTCTTCTCAACCATTTCTTGGCTTCAAACTCCCATATCTCGCGAACGAATTGACCTAACCCAAAAATTCCTACTGTATCTGAAAGTAGAAACTCGCCCGATTACAACGGTATGTGTATTTTTTCCCTAGGCCATTCTGGTTAAGCGTTTGGAGCAGCAGAATTGCGAAAAATTTGTTGTCCTCTCAACCATTTCTTAGCGTCAAACTCCCATATCTCGCGAACGGATTGACCTCACCCAAAAATTCCTGTAGCGTCTGAAAGTAGAAACTCGCCCGATTACAGCGGTATGTTTATTTTTTCCCTAGGCCACTCTGGTTAAGCGTTTGGAGCAGCAGAATTGCGAAAAATTTTTTGCCTTCTCAACCATTTCTTGGCTTCAAACTCCCATATCTCGCGAACGGATTGACCTAACCCAAAAATTCCTATTGCATCTGAAAGTAGAAACTCGCCCGATTACAGCGGTATGTGTATTTTTTCCCTAGGCCATTCTGGTTAAGCGTTTGGAGCAGCAGAAGTGCGAAAAATTTGTTGTCTTCTCAACCATTTCTTAGCTTCAAACTCCCATATCTCGCGAACGGATTGACCTAAACCAAAAGTTCCTGTTGCTTCTGAAAGTAGAAACTCGCCCGATTACAACGGTATGTTTATTTTTAACCTAGGCCATTCTGGTTAAGCGTTTGGAGCAGCAGAATTGCGAAAAATTTTTTGCCTTCTCAACCATTTCTTGGCTTCAAACTCCCATATCTCGCGAACGAAATGACCTAACCCAAAAATTCCTACTTTATCTGAAAGTAGAAACTCGCCCGATTACAACGGTATGTGTATTTTTTCCCTAGGCCATTCTGGTTAAGCGTTTGGAGCAGCAGAATTGCGAAAAATTTGTTGTCCTCTCAACCATTTCTTAGCGTCAAACTCCCATATCTCGCGAACGGATTGACCTAACCCAAAAATTCCTGTTGCATCTGAAAGTAGAAACTCCCCCGATTACAACGGTATGTTTATTTTTTCCCTAGGCCATTCTGGTTAAGCGTTTGGAGCAGCAGAATTGCGAAAAATTTTTTGCCTTCTCAACCATTTCTTGGCTTCAAACTCGCATATCTCGCGAACGGATTGACCTAACCCAAAAATTCCTATTGCATCTGAAAGTAGAAACTCGCCCGATTACAGCGGTATGTGTATTTTTTCCCTAGGCCATTCTGGTTAAGCGTTTGGAGCAGCAGAATTGCGAAAAATTTTTTGCCTTCTCAACCATTTCTTGGCTTCAAACTCCCATATCTGGCGAACGGATTGACCTAACCCAAAAATTCCTATTGCATCTGAAAGTAGAAACTCGCCCGATTACAACGGTATGTGTATTTTTGCCCTAGGCCATTCTGGTTAAGCGTTTGGAGCAGCAGAATTGCGAAAAATTTGTTGTCTTCTCAACCATTTCTTAGCGTCAAACTCTCATATCTCTCGAACGGATTGACCTAACCCAAAAATTCCTGTTGCATCTGAAAGTAGAAACTCGCCCGATTACATCGGTATGTGTATTTTTTCCCTAGGCCATTCTTGTTAAGGGTTTGGAGCAGCAGAATTGCGAAAAATTTTTTGCCTTCTCAACCATTTCTTGGCTTCAAACTCCCATATCTCGCGAACGGATTGACCTAACCCAAAAAGTCCTACTGCATCTGAAAGTAGAAACTCGCCCGATTACAACGGTATGTGTATTTTTTCCCTAGGCCATTCTGGTTAAGCGTTTGGAGCAGCAGAATTGCGAAAAATTTGTTGTCCTCTCAACCATTTCTTAGCGTCAAACTCCCATATCTCGCGAACGGATTGACCTAACCCAAAAATTCCTGTTGCATCTGAAAGTAGAAACTCCCCCGATTACAACGGTATGTGTATTTTTTCCCTAGGCCATTCTGGTTAAGCGTTTGGAGCAGCAGAATTGCGAAAAATTTGTTGCCTTCTCAACCATTTCTTGGCTTCAAACTCCCATATCTCGCGAACGGATTGACCTAACCCAAAAATTCCAATTGCATCTGAAAGTAGAAACTCGCCCGATTACAATGGTATGTGTATTTTTTCCCTAGGCCATTCTTGTTAAGGGTTTGGAGCAGCAGAATTGCGAAAAATTTTTTGCCTTCTCAACCATTTCTTGGCTTCAAACTCCCATATCTCGCGAACGGATTGACCTAACCCAAAAATTCCTACTGCATCTGAAAGTAGAAACTCGCCCGATTACAACGGTATGTGTATTTTTTCCCTAGGCCATTCTGGTTAAGCGTTTGGAGCAGCAGAATTGCGAAAAATTTGTTGTACTCTCAACCATTTCTTAGCGTCAAACTCCCATATCTCGCGAACGGATTGACCTAACCCAAAAATTCCTGTTGCATCTGAAAGTAGAAACTCCCCCGATTACAACGGCATGTTTATTTTTTCCCTAGGCCATTCTGGTTAAGCGTTTGGAGCAGCAGAATTGCGAAAAATTTTTTGCCTTCTCAACCATTTCTTGGCTTCAAACTCGCATATCTCGCGAACGGATTGACCTAACCCAAAAATTCCTATTGCATCTGAAAGTAGAAACTCGCCCGATTACAGCGGTATGTGTATTTTTTCCCTAGGCCATTCTGGTTAAGCGTTTGGAGCAGCAGAAGTGCGAAAAATTTGTTGTCTTCTCAACCATTTCTTAGCTTCAAACTCCCATATCTCGCGAACGGATTGACCTAAACCAAAAGTTCCTGTTGCTTCTGAAAGTAGAAACTCGCCCGATTACAACGGTATGTTTATTTTTTCCCTAGGCCATTCTGGTTAAGCGTTTGGAGCAGCAGAATTGCGAAAAATTTGTTGCCTTCTCAACCATTTCTTGGCTTCAAACTCCCATATCTCGCGAACGGATTGACCTAACCCAAAAATTCCAATTGCATCTGAAAGTAGAAACTCGCCCGATTACAACGGTATGTGTATTTTTTCCCTAGGCCATTCTTGTTAAGGGTTTGGAGCAGCAGAATTGCGAAAAATTTTTTGCCTTCTCAACCATTTCTTGGCTTCAAACTCCCATATCTCGCGAACGGATTGACCTAACCCAAAAATTCCTACTGCATCTGAAAGTAGAAACTCGCCCGATTACAACGGTATGTGTATTTTTTCCCTAGGCCATTCTGGTTAAGCGTTTGGAGCAGCAGAATTGCGAAAAATTTGTTGTCCTCTCAACCATTTCTTAGCGTCAAACTCCCATATCTCGCGAACGGATTGACCTAACCCAAAAATTCCTGTTGCATCTGAAAGTAGAAACTCCCCCGATTACAACGGTATGTTTATTTTTTCCCTAGGCCATTCTGGTTAAGCGTTTGGAGCAGCAGAATTGCGAAAAATTTTTTGCCTTCTCAACCATTTCTTGGCTTCAAACTCGCATATCTCGCGAACGGATTGACCTAACCCAAAAATTCCTATTGCATCTGAAAGTAGAAACTCGCCCGATTACAGCGGTATGTGTATTTTTTCCCTAGGCCATTCTGGTTAAGCGTTTGGAGCAGCAGAAGTGCGAAAAATTTGTTGTCTTCTCAACCATTTCTTAGCTTCAAACTCCCATATCTCGCGAACGGATTGACCTAAACCAAAAGTTCCTGTTGCTTCTGAAAGTAGAAACTCGCCCGATTACAACGGTATGTTTATTTTTAACCTAGGCCATTCTGGTTAAGCGTTTGGAGCAGCAGAATTGCGAAAAATTTTTTGCCTTCTCAACCATTTCTTGGCTTCAAACTCCCATATCTCGCGAACGAAATGACCTAACACAAAAATTCCTACTTTATCTGAAAGTAGAAACTCGCCCGATTACAACGGTATGTGTATTTTTTCCCTAGGCCATTCTGGTTAAGCGTGTGGAGCAGCAGAATTGTGAAAAATTTTTTGCCTTCTCAACCATTTCTTGGCTTCAAACTCCCATATCTCGCGAACGAATTGACCTAACCCAAAAATTCCTACTGTATCTGAAAGTAGAAACTCGCCCGATTACAACGGTATGTGTATTTTTTCCCTAGGCCATTCTGGTTAAGCGTTTGGAGCAGCAGAATTGCGAAAAATTTGTTGTCCTCTCAACCATTTCTTAGCGTCAAACTCCCATATCTCGCGAACGGATTGACCTCACCCAAAAATTCCTGTAGCGTCTGAAAGTAGAAACTCGCCCGATTACAGCGGTATGTTTATTTTTTCCCTAGGCCACTCTGGTTAAGCGTTTGGAGCAGCAGAATTGCGAAAAATTTTTTGCCTTCTCAACCATTTCTTGGCTTCAAACTCCCATATCTCGCGAACGGATTGACCTAACCCAAAAATTCCTATTGCATCTGGAAGTAGAAACTCGCCCGATTACAGCGGTATGTGTATTTTTTCCCTAGGCCATTCTGGTTAAGCGTTTGGAGCAGCAGAAGTGCGAAAAATTTGTTGTCTTCTCAACCATTTCTTAGCTTCAAACTCCCATATCTCGCGAACGGATTGACCTAAACCAAAAGTTCCTGTTGCTTCTGAAAGTAGAAACTCGCCCGATTACAACGGTATGTTTATTTTTAACCTAGGCCATTCTGGTTAAGCGTTTGGAGCAGCAGAATTGCGAAAAATTTTTTGCCTTCTCAACCATTTCTTGGCTTCAAACTCCCATATCTCGCGAACGAAATGACCTAACCCAAAAATTCCTACTTTATCTGAAAGTAGAAACTCGCCCGATTACAACGGTATGTGTATTTTTTCCCTAGGCCATTCTGGTTAAGCGTTTGGAGCAGCAGAATTGCGAAAAATTTGTTGTCCTCTCAACCATTTCTTAGCGTCAAACTCCCATATCTCTCGAACGGATTGACCTAACCCAAAAATTCCTGTTGCATCTGAAAGTAGAAACTCGCCCGATTACAACGGTATGTGTATTTTTTCCCTAGGCCATTCTGGTTAAGCGTTTGGAGCAGCAGAATTGCGAAAAATTTGTTGTCCTCTCAACCATTTCTTAGCGTCAAACTCCCATATCTCGCGAACGGATTGACCTAACCCAAAAATTCCTGCTGCATCTGAAAGTAGAAACTCCCCCGATTACAACGGTATGTGAATTTTTTCCCTAGGCCATTCTGGTTAAGCGTTTGGAGCAGCAGAAGTGCGAAAAATTTGTTGTCTTCTCAACCATTTCTTAGCGTCAAACTCCCATATCTCTCGAACGGATTGACCTAACCCAAAAATTCCTGTTGCATCTGAAAGTAGAAACTCGCCCGATTACAACGGTATGTGTATTTTTTCCCTAGGCCATTCTGGTTAAGCGTTTGGAGCAGCAGAAGTGCGAAAAATTTGTTGTCTTCTCAACCATTTCTTAGCTTCAAACTCCCATATCTCGCGAACGGATTGACCTAAACCAAAAGTTCCTGTTGCTTCTGAAAGTAGAAACTCGCCCGATTACAGCGGTATGTTTATTTTTTCCCTAGGCCATTCTGGTTAAGCGTTTGGAGCAGCAGAATTGCGAAAAATTTGTTGTCTTCTCAACCATTTCTTAGCGTCAAACTCCCATTTCTCTCGAACGGATTGACCTAACCCAAAAATTCCTGTTGCATCTGAAAGTAGAAACTCGCCCGATTACAACGGTATGTGTATTTTTTCCCTAGGCCATTCTTGTTAAGCGTTTGGAGCAGCAGAATTGCGAAAAATTTTTTGCCTTCTCAACCATTTCTTGGCTTCAAACTCCCATATCTCGCGAACGGATTGACCTAACCCAAAAATTCCTACTGCATCTGAAAGTAGAAACTCGCCTTATTACAACGGTATGTGTATTTTTTTCCCTAGGCCATTCTGGTTAAGCGTTTGGAGCAGCAGAATTGCGAAAAATTTGTTGTCCTCTCAACCATTTCTTAGCGTCAAACTCCCATATCTCGCGAATGGATTGACCTAACCCAAAAATTCCTGTTGCATCTGAAAGTAGAATCTCCCCCGATTACAACGGTATCTGTATTTTTTCCCTAGGCCATTCTGGTTAAGCGTTTGGAGCAGCAGAATTGCGAAAAATTTGTTGCCTTCTCAACCATTTCTTGGCTTCAAACTCCCATATCTCGCGAACGGATTGACCTAACCCAAAAATTCCAATTGCATCTGAAAGTAGAAACTCGCCCGATTACAACGGTATGTGTATTTTTTTCCCTAGGCCATTCTGGTTAAGCGTTTGGAGCAGCAGAAGTGCGAAAAATTTGTTGTCTTCTCAACCATTTCTTAGCTTCAAACTCCCATATCTCGCGAACGGATTGACCTAACCCAAAAATTCCTGTTGCATCTGAAAGTAGAAACTCGCCCGATTACAACGGTATGTGTATTGTTTCCCTAGGCCATTCTTGTTAAGCGTTTGGAGCAGCAGAATTGCGAAAAATTTTCTGCCTTCTCAACCATTTCTTGGCTTCAAACTCCCATATCTCGCGAACGGATTGTCCTAACCCAAAAATTCCTGTTGCATCTGAAAGTAGAAACTCGCCCGATTACAACGGTATGTGTATTTTTTTCCCTAGGCCATTCTGGTTAAGCGTGTGGAGCAGCAGAATTGCGAAAAATTTTTTGCCTTCCCAACCATTTCTTGGCTTCAAACTCCCATATCTCGCGAACGGATTGACCTAACCCAAAAACTCCTACTGCATCTGAAAGTAGAAACTCGCCCGATTACAACGGTTTGTGTATTTTTTCCCTAGGCCATTCTGGTTAAGCGTTTGGAGCAGCAGAAGTGCGAAAAATTTGTTGTCTTCTCAACCATTTCTTAGCTTCAAACTCCCATATCTCGCGAACGGATTGACCTAAACCAAAAGTTCCTCTTGCTTCTGAAAGTAGAAACTCGCCCGATTACAGCGGTATGTTTATTTTTTCCCTAGGCCATTCTGGTTAAGCGTTTGGAGCAGCAGAATTGCGAAAAATTTTTTGCCTTCTCAACCATTTCTTGGCTTCAAACTCCCATATCTCGCGAACGGATTGACCTAACCCAAAAATTCCTATTGCATCTGAAAGTAGAAACTCGCCCGATTACAGCGGTACGTTTATTTTTTCCCTAGGCCATTCTGGTTAAGCGTTTGGAGCAGCAGAAGTGCGAAAAATTTGTTGTCTTCTCAACCATTTCTTAGCTTCAAACTCCCATATCTCGCGAACGGATTGACCTAAACCAAAAGTTCCTGTTGCTTCTGAAAGTAGAAACTCGCCCGATTACAACGGTATGTGTATTTTTTCCCTAGGCCATTCTGGTTAAGCGTTTGGAGCAGCAGAATTGCGAAAAATTTGTTGTCTTCTCAACCATTTCTTAGCGTCAAACTCCCATATCTCTCGAACGGATTGACCTAACCCAAAAATTCCTGTTGCATCTGAAAGTAGAAACTCGCCCGATTACAACGGTATGTGTATTTTTTCCCTAGGCCATTCTTGTTAAGCGTTTGGAGCAGCAGAATTGCGAAAAATTTTTTGCCTTCTCAACCATTTCTTGGCTTCAAACTCCCATATCTCGCGAACGGATTGACCTAACCCAAAAATTCCTACTGCATCTGAAAGTAGAAACTCGCCTTATTACAAAGGTATGTGTATTTTTTCCCTAGGCCATTCTGGTTAAGCGTTTGGAGCAGCAGAATTGCGAAAAATTTGTTGTCCTCTCAACCATTTCTTAGCGTCAAACTCCCATATCTCGCGAACGGATTGACCTAACCCAAAAATTCCTGTTGCATCTGAAAGTAGAAACTCCCCCGATTACAACGGTATGTGTATTTCTTCCCTAGGCCATTCTGGTTAAGCGTTTGGAGCAGCAGAATTGCGAAAAATTTGTTGCCTTCTCAACCATTTCTTGGCTTCAAACTCCCATATCTCGCGAACGGATTGACCTAACCAAAAAATTCCTGTTGCATCTGAAAGTAGAAACTCGCCCGATTATAACGGTATGTGTATTTTTTCCCTAGGCCATTCTGGTTAAGCGTGTGGAGCAGCAGAATTGTGAAAAATTTTTTGCCTTCTCAACCATTTCTTGGCTTCAAACTCCCATATCTCGTGAACGGATTGACCTAACCCAAAAATTCCTTCTGTATCTGAAAGTAGAAACTCACCCGATTACAACGGTATGTGTATTTTTTCCCTAGGCCTTTCTGGTTAAGCGTTTGGAGCAGCAGAATTGCGAAAAATTTGTTGTCCTCTCAACCATTTCTTAGCGTCAAACTCCCATATCTCGCGAACGGATTGACGTAACCCAAAAATTCCTGTAGCGTCTGAAAGTAGAAACTCGCCCGATTACAACGGTATGTGTATTTTTTCCCTAGGCCATTCTTGTTAAGCGTTTGGAGCAGCAGAATTCCGAAAAATTTGTTGTCTTCTCAACCATTTCTTAGCTTCAATCTCCCACATCTCGCGAACGGATTGAACAAACCCAAAAATTCCTGTAGCGTCTGAAAGTAGAAACTCGCCCGATTACAGCGGTATGTTTATTTTTTCCCTAGGCCACTCTGGTTAAGCGTTTGGAGCAGCAGAAGTGCGAAAAATTTGTTGTCTTCTCAACCATTTCTTAGCTTCAATCTCCCACATCTCGCGAACGGATTGACCTAAACCTAAAGTTCCTGTTGCTTCTGAAAGTAGATACTCGCCCGATTACAGCGGTATGTTTATTTTTTCCCTAGGCCACTCTGGTTAAGCGTTTGGAGCAGCAGAAGTGCGAAAAATTTGTTGTCTTCTCAACCATTTCTTGGCTTCAAACTCCCATATCTCGCGAACGGATTGACCTAACCCAAAAATTCCTACTGCATCTGAAAGTAGAAACTCGCCCGATTACAACGGTTTGTGTATTTTTTCCCTAGGCCATTCTGGTTAAGCGTTTGGAGCAGCAGAAGTGCGAAAAATTTGTTGTCTTCTCAACCATTTCTTAGCTTCAATCTCCCACATCTCGCGAACCGATTGACCTAAACCAAATGTTCCTGTTGCTTCTGAAAGTAGAAACTCGCCCGATTACAGCGGTATGTTTATTTTTTCCCTAGGCCACTCTGGTTAAGCGTTTGGAGCAGCAGAATTGCGAAAAATTTTTTGCCTTCTCAACCATTTCTTGGCTTCAAACTCCCATATCTCGCGAACGGATTGACCTAACCCAAAAATTCCTATTGCATCTGAAAGTAGAAACTCGCCCGATTACAGCGGTATGTTTATTTTTTCCCTAGGCCATTCTGGTTAAGCGTTTGGAGCAGCAGAATTGCAAAAATTTTTTTGCCTTCTCAACCATTTCTTGGCTTCAAACTCCCATATCTGGCGAACGGATTGACCTAACCCAAAAATTCCTATTGCATCTGAAAGTAGAAACTCGCCCGATTACAACGGTATGTGTATTTTTTCCCTAGGCCATTCTGGTTAAGCGTTTGGAGCAGCAGAATTGCGAAAAATTTGTTGTCCTCTCAACCATTTCTTAGCGTCAAACTCCCATATCTCGCGAACGGATTGACCTAACCCAAAAATTCCTGTTGCATCTGAAAGTAGAAACTCCCCCGATTACAACGGTATGTGTATTTTTTCCCTAGGCCATTCTGGTTAAGCGTTTGGAGCAGCAGAATTGCGAAAAATTTGTTGCCTTCTCAACCATTTCTTGGCTTCAAACTCCCATATCTCGCGAACGGATTGACCTAACCAAAAAATTCCTGTTGCATCTGAAAGTAGAAACTCGCCCGATTATAACGGTATGTGTATTTTTTCCCTAGGCCATTCTGGTTAAGCGTGTGGAGCAGCAGAATTGTGAAAAATTTTTTGCCTTCTCAACCATTTCTTGGCTTCAAACTCCCATATCTCGCGAACGGATTGACCTAACCCAAAAATTCCTACTGTATCTGAAAGTAGAAACTCACCCGATTACAACGGTATGTGTATTTTTTCCCTAGGCCATTCTGGTTAAGCGTTTGGAGCAGCAGAATTGCGAAAAATTTGTTGTCCTCTCAACCATTTCTTAGCGTCAAACTCCCATATCTCGCGAACGGATTGACGTAACCCAAAAATTCCTGTAGCGTCTGAAAGTAGAAACTCGCCCGATTACAACGGTATGTGTATTTTTTCCCTAGGCCATTCTTGTTATGCGTTTGGAGCAGCAGAATTCCGAAAAATTTGTTGTCTTCTCAACCATTTCTTAGCTTCAATCTCCCACATCTCGCGAACGGATTGAACAAACCCAAAAATTCCTGTAGCGTCTGAAAGTAGAAACTCGCCCGATTACAGCGGTATGTTTATTTTTTCCCTAGGCCACTCTGGTTAAGCGTTTGGAGCAGCAGAAGTGCGAAAAATTTGTTGTCTTCTCAACCATTTCTTAGCTTCAATCTCCCACATCTCGCGAACGGATTGACCTAAAGCTAAAGTTCCTGTTGCTTCTGAAAGTAGAAACTCGCCCGATTACAGCGGTATGTTTATTTTTTCCCTAGGCCACTCTGGTTAAGCGTTTGGAGCAGCCGAAGTGCGAAAAATTTGTTGTCTTCTCAACCATTTCTTGGCTTCAAACTCCCATATCTCGCGAACGGATTGACCTAACCCAAAAATTCCTACTGCATCTGAAAGTAGAAACTCGCCCGATTACAACGGTTTGTGTATTTTTTCCCTAGGCCATTCTGGTTAAGCGTTTGGAGCAGCAGAAGTGCGAAAAATTTGTTGTCTTCTCAAACATTTCTTAGCGTCAAACTCCCATATCTCGCGAACGGATTGACCTAACCCAAAAATTCCTGTTGCATCTGAAAGTAGAAACTCCCCCGATTACAACGGTATGTGTAATTTTTTCCCTAGGCCATTCTGGTTAAGCGTTTGGAGCAGCAGAATTGCGAAAAATTTGTTGCCTTCTCAACCATTTCTTGGCTTCAAACTCCCATATCTCGCGAACGGATTGACCTAACCAAAAAATTCCTGTTGCATCTGAAAGTAGAAACTCGCCCGATTATAACGGTATGTGTATTTTTTCCCTAGACCATTCTGGTTAAGCGTGTGGAGCAGCAGAATTGTGAAAAATTTTTTGCCTTCTCAACCATTTCTTGGCTTCAAACTCCCATATCTCGCGAACGGATTGACCTAACCCAAAAATTCCTACTGTATCTGAAAGTAGAAACTCACCCGATTACAACGGTATGTGTATTTTTTCCCTGGGCCATTCTGGTTAAGCGTTTGGAGCAGCAGAATTGCGAAAAATTTGTTGTCCTCTCAACCATTTCTTAGCGTCAAACTCCCATATCTCGCGAACGGATTGACGTAACCCAAAAATTCCTGTAGCGTCTGAAAGTAGAAACTCGCCCGATTACAACGGTATGTGTATTTTTTCCCTAGGCCATTCTTGTTAAGCGTTTGGAGCAGCAGAATTCCGAAAAATTTGTTGTCTTCTCAACCATTTCTTAGCTTCAATCTCCCACATCTCGCGAACGGATTGAACAAACCCAAAAATTCCTGTAGCGTCTGAAAGTAGAAACTCGCCCGATTACAGCGGTATGTTTATTTTTTCCCTAGGCCACTCTGGTTAAGCGTTTGGAGCAGCAGAAGTGCGAAAAATTTGTTGTCTTCTCAACCATTTCTTAGCTTCAATCTCCCACATCTCGCGAACGGATTGACCTAAACCTAAAGTTCCTGTTGCTTCTGAAAGTAGAAACTCGCCCGATTACAGCGGTATGTTTATTTTTTCCCTAGGCCACTCTGGTTAAGCGTTTGGAGCAGCAGAAGTGCGAAAAATTTGTTGTCTTCTCAACCATTTCTTGGCTTCAAACTCCCATATCTCGCGAACGGATTGACCTAACCCAAAAATTCCTACTGCATCTGAAAGTAGAAACTCGCCCGATTACAACGGTTTGCGTATTTTTTCCCTAGGCCATTCTGGTTAAGCGTTTGGAGCAGCAGAAGTGCGAAAAATTTGTTGTCTTCTCAACCATTTCTTAGCTTCAATCTCCCACATCTCGCGAACGGATTGACCTAAACCAAATGTTCCTGTTGCTTCTGAAAGTAGAAACTCGCCCGATTACAGCGGTATGTTTATTTTTTCCCTAGGCCACTCTGGTTAAGCGTTTGGAGCAGCAGAATTGCGAAAAATTTTTTGCCTTCTCAACCATTTCTTGGCTTCAAACTCCCATATCTCGCGAACGGATTGACCTAACCCAAAAATTCCTATTGCATCTGAAAGTAGAAACTCGCCCGATTACAGCGGTATGTGTATTTTTTCCCTAGGCCATTCTGGTTAAGCGTTTGGAGCAGCAGAAGTGCGAAAAATTTGTTGTCTTCTCAACCATTTCTTAGCTTCAAACTCCCATATCTCGCGAACGGATTGACCTAAACCAAAAGTTCCTGTTGCTTCTGAAAGTAGAAACTCGCCCGATTACAGCGGTGTGTGTATTTTTTCCCTAGGCCATTCTGGTTAAGCGTTTGGAGCAGCAGAAGTGCGAAAAATTTGTTGTCTTCTCAACCATTTCTTAGCTTCAAACTCCCATATCTCGCGAACGGATTGACCTAAACCAAAAATTCCTGTTGCTTCTGAAAGTAGAAACTCGCCCGATTACAACGGTATGTTTATTTTTTCCCTAGGCCATTCTGGTTAAGCGTTTGGAGCAGCAGAATTGCGAAAAATTTTTTGCCTTCTCAACCATTTCTTGGCTTCAAACTCCCATATCTCGCGAACGGATTGACCTAAACCAAAAATTCCTGTTGCTTCTGAAAGTAGAAACTCGCCCGATTACAACGGTATGTGTATTTTTTCCCTAGGCCATTCTGGTTAAGCGTTTGGAGCAGCAGAATTGCGAAAAATTTTTTGCCTTCTCAACCATTTCTTGGCTTCAAACTCCCATATCTGGCGAACGGATTGACCTAACCCAAAAATTCCTATTGCATCTGAAAGTAGAAACTCGCCCGATTACAACGGTATGTGTATTTTTTCCCTAGGCCATTCTGGTTTTGCGTTTGGAGCAGCAGAATTGCGAAAAATTTGTTGTCCTCTCAACCATTCCTTAGCGTCAAACTCCCATATCTCTCGAACGGATTGACCTAACCCAAAAATTCCTGTTGCATCTGAAAGTAGAAACTCGCCCGATTACAACGGTATGTGTATTTTTTCCCTAGGCCATTCTTGTTAAGCGTTTGGAGCAGCAGAATTGCGAAAAATTTTTTGCCTTCTCAACCATTTCTTGGCTTCAAACTCCCATATCTCGCGAACGGATTGACCTAACCCAAAAATTCCTACTGCATCTGAAAGTAGAAACTCGCCCGATTACAACGGTATGTGTATTTTTTCCCTAGGCCATTCTGGTTAAGCGTTTGGAGCAGCAGAATTGCGAAAAATTTGTTGTCCTCTCAACCATTTCTTAGCGTCAAACTCCCATATCTCGCGAACGGATTGACCTAACCCAAAAATTCCTGTTGCATCTGAAAGTAGAAACTCCCCCGATTACAACGGTATGTGTATTTTTTCCCTAGGCCATTCTGGTTAAGCGTTTGGAGCAGCAGAATTGCGAAAAATTTGTTGTCTTCTCAACCATTTCTTAGCGTCAAACTCCCATATCTCTCGAACGGATTGACCTAACCCAAAAATACCTGTTGCATCTGAAAGTAGAAACTCGCCCGATTACAACGGTATGTGTATTTTTCCCCTAGGCCATTCTGGTTAAGCGTTTGGAGCAGCAGAATTGCGAAAAATTTGTTGCCTTCTCAACCATTTCTTGGCTTCAAACTCCCATATCTCGCGAACGGATTGACCTAACCCAAAAATTCCAATTGCATCTGAAAGTAGAAACTCGCCCGATTACAACGGTATGTGTATTTTTTCCCTAGGCCATTCTGGTTAAGCGTTTGGAGCAGCAGAATTGCGAAAAATTTGTTGTCTTCTCAACCATTCCTTAGCTTCAAACTCCCATATCTCGCGAACGGATTGACTTAACCCAAAAATTCCTGTTGCATCTGAAAGTAGAAACTCGCCCGATTACAACGGTATGTGTATTTTTTCCCTAGGCCATTCTGGTTAAGCGTTTGGAGCAGCAGAATTGCGAAAAATTTTTTGCCTTCTCAACCATTTCTTGGCTTCAAACTCCCATATCTCGCGAACGGTTTGACCTAACCCAAAAATTCCTATTGCATCTGAAAGTAGAAACTCGCCCGATTACAGCGGTATGTTTATTTTTTCCCTAGGCCATTCTGGTTAAGCGTTTGGAGCAGCAGAATTGCGAAAAATTTTTTGCCTTCTCAACCATTTCTTGGCTTCAAACTCCCATATCTGGCGAACGGATTGACCTAACCCAAAAATTCCTATTGCATCTGAAAGTAGAAACTCGCCCGATTACAACGGTATGTGTATTTTTTCCCTAGGCCATTCTGGTTAAGCGTTTGGAGCAGCAGAATTGCGAAAAATTTGTTGTCTTCTCAACCATTTCTTAGCGTCAAACTCCCATATCTCTCGAACGGATTGACCTAACCCAAAAATACCTGTTGCATCTGAAAGTAGAAACTCGCCCGATTACAACGGTATGTGTATTTTTTCCCTAGGCCATTCTGGTTAAGCGTTTGGAGCAGCAGAATTGCGAAAAATTTGTTGCCTTCTCAACCATTTCTTGGCTTCAAACTCCCATATCTCGCGAACGGATTGACCTAACCCAAAAATTCCAATTGCATCTGAAAGTAGAAACTCGCCCGATTACAACGGTATGTGTATTTTTTCCCTAGGCCATTCTGGTTAAGCGTTTGGAGCAGCAGAATTGCGAAAAATTTGTTGTCTTCTCAACCATTCCTTAGCTTCAAACTCCCATATCTCGCGAACGGATTGACTTAACCCAAAAATTCCTGTTGCATCTGAAAGTAGAAACTCGCCCGATTACAACGGTATGTGTATTTTTTCCCTAGGCCATTCTGGTTAAGCGTTTGGAGCAGCAGAATTGCGAAAAATTTTTTGCCTTCTCAACCATTTCTTGGCTTCAAACTCCCATATCTCGCGAACGGTTTGACCTAACCCAAAAATTCCTATTGCATCTGAAAGTAGAAACTCGCCCGATTACAGCGGTATGTTTATTTTTTCCCTAGGCCATTCTGGTTAAGCGTTTGGAGCAGCAGAATTGCGAAAAATTTTTTGCCTTCTCAACCATTTCTTGGCTTCAAACTCCCATATCTCGCGAACGGTTTGACCTAACCCAAAAATTCCTATTGCATCTGAAAGTAGAAACTCGCCCGATTACAGCGGTATGTTTATTTTTTCCCTAGGCCATTCTGGTTAAGCGTTTGGAGCAGCAGAATTGCGAAAAATTTTTTGCCTTCTCAACCATTTCTTGGCTTCAAACTCCCATATCTGGCGAACGGATTGACCTAACCCAAAAAATCCTATTACATCTGAAAGTAGAAACTCGCCCGATTACAACGGTATGTGTATTTTTTCCCTAGGCCATTCTGGTTAAGCGTTTGGAGCAGCAGAATTGCGAAAAATTTGTTGTCTTCTCAACCATTTCTTAGCGTCAAACTCCCATATCTCTCGAACGGATTGACCTAACCCAAAAATTCCTGTTGCATCTGAAAGTAGAAACTCGCCCGATTACAAGGGTATGTGTATTTTTTCCCTAGGCCATTCTTGTTAAGCGTTTGGAGCAGCAGAATTGCGAAAAATTTTTTGCCTTCTCAACCATTTCTTGGCTTCAAACTCCCATATCTCGCGAACGGATTGACCTAACCCAAAAATTCCTACTGCATCTGAAAGTAGAAACTCGCCCGATTACAACGGTATGTGTATTTTTTCCCTAGGCCATTCTGGTTAAGCGTTTGGACCAGCAGAATTGCGAAAAATTTGTTGTCCTCTCAACCATTTCTTAGAGTCAAACTCCCATATCTCGCGAACGGATTGACCTAACCCAAAAATTCCTGTTGCATCTGAAAGTAGAAACTCCCCCGATTACAACGGTATGTGTATTTTTTCCCTAGGCCATTCTGGTTAAGCGTTTGGAGCAGCAGAATTGCGAAAAATTTGTTGCCTTCTCAACCATTTCTTGGATTCAAACTCCCATATCTCGCGAACGGATTGAACTAACCAAAATATTCCTGTTGCATCTGAAAGTAGAAACTCGCCCAATTATAACGGTATGTGTATTTTTTCCCTAGGCCATTCTTGTTAAGCGTTTGGAGCAGCAGAATTGCGAAAAATTTTCTGCCTTCTCAACCATTTCTTGGCTTCAAACTCCCATATCTCGCGAACGGATTGTCCTAACCCAAAAATTCCTGTTGCATCTGAAAGTAGAAACTCGCCCGATTACAATGGTATGTGTATTTTTTCCCTAGGCCATTCTGGTTAAGCGTGTGGAGCAGCAGAATTGTGAAAAATTTTTTGCCTTCTCAACCATTTCTTGGCTTCAAACTCCCATATCTCGCGAACGAATTGACCTAACCCAAAAATTCCTACTGTATCTGAAAGTAGAAACTCGCCCGATTACAACGGTATGTGTATTTTTTCCCTAGGCCATTCTGGTTAAGCGTTTGGAGCAGCAGAATTGCGAAAAATTTGTTGTCCTCTCAACCATTTCTTAGCGTCAAACTCCCATATCTCGCGAACGGATTGACCTCACCCAAAAATTCCTGTAGCGTCTGAAAGTAGAAACTCGCCCGATTACAGCGGTATGTTTATTTTTTCCCTAGGCCACTCTGGTTAAGCGTTTGGAGCAGCAGAATTGCGAAAAATTTTTTGCCTTCTCAACCATTTCTTGGCTTCAAACTCCCATATCTCGCGAACGGATTGACCTAACCCAAAAATTCCTATTGCATCTGAAAGTAGAAACTCGCCCGATTACAGCGGTATGTGTATTTTTTCCCTAGGCCATTCTGGTTAAGCGTTTGGAGCAGCAGAAGTGCGAAAAATTTGTTGTCTTCTCAACCATTTCTTAGCTTCAAACTCCCATATCTCGCGAACGGATTGACCTAAACCAAAAGTTCCTGTTGCTTCTGAAAGTAGAAACTCGCCCGATTACAACGGTATGTTTATTTTTAACCTAGGCCATTCTGGTTAAGCGTTTGGAGCAGCAGAATTGCGAAAAATTTTTTGCCTTCTCAACCATTTCTCGGCTTCAAACTCCCATATCTCGCGAACGAAATGACCTAACCCAAAAATTCCTACTTTATCTGAAAGTAGAAACTCGCCCGATTACAACGGTATGTGTATTTTTTCCCTAGGCCATTCTGGTTAAGCGTGTGGAGCAGCAGAATTGTGAAAAATTTTTTGCCTTCTCAACCATTTCTTGGCTTCAAACTCCCATATCTCGCGAACGAATTGACCTAACCCAAAAATTCCTACTGTATCTGAAAGTAGAAACTCGCCCGATTACAACGGTATGTGTATTTTTTCCCTAGGCCATTCTGGTTAAGCGTTTGGAGCAGCAGAATTGCGAAAAATTTGTTGTCCTCTCAACCATTTCTTAGCGTCAAACTCCCATATCTCGCGAACGGATTGACCTCACCCAAAAATTCCTGTAGCGTCTGAAAGTAGAAACTCGCCCGATTACAGCGGTATGTTTATTTTTTCCCTAGGCCACTCTGGTTAAGCGTTTGGAGCAGCAGAATTGCGAAAAATTTTTTGCCTTCTCAACCATTTCTTGGCTTCAAACTCCCATATCTCGCGAACGGATTGACCTAACCCAAAAATTCCTATTGCATCTGAAAGTAGAAACTCGCCCGATTACAGCGGTATGTGTATTTTTTCCCTAGGCCATTCTGGTTAAGCGTTTGGAGCAGCAGAAGTGCGAAAAATTTGTTGTCTTCTCAACCATTTCTTAGCTTCAAACTCCCATATCTCGCGAACGGATTGACCTAAACCAAAAGTTCCTGTTGCTTCTGAAAGTAGAAACTCGCCCGATTACAACGGTATGTTTATTTTTAACCTAGGCTATTCTGGTTAAGCGTTTGGAGCAGCAGAATTGCGAAAAATTTTTTGCCTTCTCAACCATTTCTTGGCTTCAAACTCCCATATCGCGCGAACGAAATGACCTAACCCAAAAATTCCTACTTTATCTGAAAGTAGAAACTCGCCCGATTACAACGGTATGTGTATTTTTTCCCTAGGCCATTCTGGTTAAGCGTGTGGAGCAGCAGAATTGTGAAAAATTTTTTGCCTTCTCAACCATTTCTTGGCTTCAAACTCCCATATCTCGCGAACGAATTGACCTAACCCAAAAATTCCTACTGTATCTGAAAGTAGAAACTCGCCCGATTACAACGGTATGTGTATTTTTTCCCTAGGCCATTCTGGTTAAGCGTTTGGAGCAGCAGAATTGCGAAAAATTTGTTGTCCTCTCAACCATTTCTTAGCGTCAAACTCCCATATCTCGCGAACGGATTGACCTCACCCAAAAATTCCTGTAGCGTCTGAAAGTAGAAACTCGCCCGATTACAGCGGTATGTTTATTTTTTCCCTAGGCCACTCTGGTTAAGCGTTTGGAGCAGCAGAATTGCGAAAAATTTTTTGCCTTCTCAACCATTTCTTGGCTTCAAACTCCCATATCTCGCGAACGGATTGACCTAACCCAAAAATTCCTATTGCATCTGAAAGTAGAAACTCGCCCGATTACAGCGGTATGTGTATTTTTTCCCTAGGCCATTCTGGTTAAGCGTTTGGAGCAGCAGAAGTGCGAAAAATTTGTTGTCTTCTCAACCATTTCTTGGCTTCAAACTCCCATATCTCGCGAACGAATTGACCTAACCCAAAAATTCCTACTGTATCTGAAAGTAGAAACTCGCCCGATTACAACGGTATGTGTATTTTTTCCCTAGGCCATTCTGGTTAAGCGTTTGGAGCAGCAGAATTGCGAAAAATTTGTTGTCCTCTCAACCATTTCTTAGCGTCAAACTCCCATATCTCGCGAACGGATTGACCTCACCCAAAAATTCCTGTAGCGTCTGAAAGTAGAAACTCGCCCGATTACAGCGGTATGTTTATTTTTTCCCTAGGCCACTCTGGTTAAGCGTTTGGAGCAGCAGAATTGCGAAAAATTTTTTGCCTTCTCAACCATTTCTTGGCTTCAAACTCCCATATCTCGCGAACGGATTGACCTAACCCAAAAATTCCTATTGCATCTGAAAGTAGAAACTCGCCCGATTACAGCGGTATGTGTATTTTTTCCCTAGGCCATTCTGGTTAAGCGTTTGGAGCAGCAGAAGTGCGAAAAATTTGTTGTCTTCTCAACCATTTCTTAGCTTCAAACTCCCATATCTCGCGAACGGATTGACCTAAACCAAAAGTTCCTGTTGCTTCTGAAAGTAGAAACTCGCCCGATTACAACGGTATGTTTATTTTTAACCTAGGCCATTCTGGTTAAGCGTTTGGAGCAGCAGAATTGCGAAAAATTTTTTGCCTTCTCAACCATTTCTTGGCTTCAAACTCCCATATCTCGCGAACGAAATGACCTAACCCAAAAATTCCTACTTTATCTGAAAGTAGAAACTCGCCCGATTACAACGGTATGTGTATTTTTTCCCTAGGCCATTCTGGTTAAGCGTTTGGAGCAGCAGAATTGCGAAAAATTTGTTGTCCTCTCAACCATTTCTTAGCGTCAAACTCCCATATCTCGCGAACGGATTGACCTAACCCAAAAATTCCTGTTGCATCTGAAAGTAGAAACTCCCCCGATTACAACGGTATGTTTATTTTTTCCCTAGGCCATTCTGGTTAAGCGTTTGGAGCAGCAGAATTGCGAAAAATTTTTTGCCTTCTCAACCATTTCTTGGCTTCAAACTCGCATATCTCGCGAACGGATTGACCTAACCCAAAAATTCCTATTGCATCTGAAAGTAGAAACTCGCCCGATTACAGCGGTATGTGTATTTTTTCCCTAGGCCATTCTGGTTAAGCGTTTGGAGCAGCAGAATTGCGAAAAATTTTTTGCCTTCTCAACCATTTCTTGGCTTCAAACTCCCATATCTGGCGAACGGATTGACCTAACCCAAAAATTCCTATTGCATCTGAAAGTAGAAACTCGCCCGATTACAACGGTATGTGTATTTTTGCCCTAGGCCATTCTGGTTAAGCGTTTGGAGCAGCAGAATTGCGAAAAATTTGTTGTCTTCTCAACCATTTCTTAGCGTCAAACTCTCATATCTCTCGAACGGATTGACCTAACCCAAAAATTCCTGTTGCATCTGAAAGTAGAAACTCGCCCGATTACATCGGTATGTGTATTTTTTCCCTAGGCCATTCTTGTTAAGGGTTTGGAGCAGCAGAATTGCGAAAAATTTTTTGCCTTCTCAACCATTTCTTGGCTTCAAACTCCCATATCTCGCGAACGGATTGACCTAACCCAAAAAGTCCTACTGCATCTGAAAGTAGAAACTCGCCCGATTACAACGGTATGTGTATTTTTTCCCTAGGCCATTCTGGTTAAGCGTTTGGAGCAGCAGAATTGCGAAAAATTTGTTGTCCTCTCAACCATTTCTTAGCGTCAAACTCCCATATCTCGCGAACGGATTGACCTAACCCAAAAATTCCTGTTGCATCTGAAAGTAGAAACTCCCCCGATTACAACGGTATGTGTATTTTTTCCCTAGGCCATTCTGGTTAAGCGTTTGGAGCAGCAGAATTGCGAAAAATTTGTTGCCTTCTCAACCATTTCTTGGCTTCAAACTCCCATATCTCGCGAACGGATTGACCTAACCCAAAAATTCCAATTGCATCTGAAAGTAGAAACTCGCCCGATTACAATGGTATGTGTATTTTTTCCCTAGGCCATTCTTGTTAAGGGTTTGGAGCAGCAGAATTGCGAAAAATTTTTTGCCTTCTCAACCATTTCTTGGCTTCAAACTCCCATATCTCGCGAACGGATTGACCTAACCCAAAAATTCCTACTGCATCTGAAAGTAGAAACTCGCCCGATTACAACGGTATGTGTATTTTTTCCCTAGGCCATTCTGGTTAAGCGTTTGGAGCAGCAGAATTGCGAAAAATTTGTTGTCCTCTCAACCATTTCTTAGCGTCAAACTCCCATATCTCGCGAACGGATTGACCTAACCCAAAAATTCCTGTTGCATCTGAAAGTAGAAACTCCCCCGATTACAACGGCATGTTTATTTTTTCCCTAGGCCATTCTGGTTAAGCGTTTGGAGCAGCAGAATTGCGAAAAATTTTTTGCCTTCTCAACCATTTCTTGGCTTCAAACTCGCATATCTCGCGAACGGATTGACCTAACCCAAAAATTCCTATTGCATCTGAAAGTAGAAACTCGCCCGATTACAGCGGTATGTGTATTTTTTCCCTAGGCCATTCTGGTTAAGCGTTTGGAGCAGCAGAATTGCGAAAAATTTTTTGCCTTCTCAACCATTTCTTGGCTTCAAACTCCCATATCTCGCGAACGAAATGACCTAACCCAAAAATTCCTACTTTATCTGAAAGTAGAAACTCGCCCGATTACAACGGTATGTGTATTTTTTCCCTAGGCCATTCTGGTTAAGCGTGTGGAGCAGCAGAATTGTGAAAAATTTTTTGCCTTCTCAACCATTTCTTGGCTTCAAACTCCCATATCTCGCGAACGAATTGACCTAACCCAAAAATTCCTACTGTATCTGAAAGTAGAAACTCGCCCGATTACAACGGTATGTGTATTTTTTCCCTAGGCCATTCTGGTTAAGCGTTTGGAGCAGCAGAATTGCGAAAAATTTGTTGTCCTCTCAACCATTTCTTAGCGTCAAACTCCCATATCTCGCGAACGGATTGACCTCACCCAAAAATTCCTGTAGCGTCTGAAAGTAGAAACTCGCCCGATTACAGCGGTATGTTTATTTTTTCCCTAGGCCACTCTGGTTAAGCGTTTGGAGCAGCAGAATTGCGAAAAATTTTTTGCCTTCTCAACCATTTCTTGGCTTCAAACTCCCATATCTCGCGAACGGATTGACCTAACCCAAAAATTCCTATTGCATCTGAAAGTAGAAACTCGCCCGATTACAGCGGTATGTGTATTTTTTCCCTAGGCCATTCTGGTTAAGCGTTTGGAGCAGCAGAAGTGCGAAAAATTTGTTGTCTTCTCAACCATTTCTTGGCTTCAAACTCCCATATCTCGCGAACGAATTGACCTAACCCAAAAATTCCTACTGTATCTGAAAGTAGAAACTCGCCCGATTACAACGGTATGTGTATTTTTTCCCTAGGCCATTCTGGTTAAGCGTTTGGAGCAGCAGAATTGCGAAAAATTTGTTGTCCTCTCAACCATTTCTTAGCGTCAAACTCCCATATCTCGCGAACGGATTGACCTCACCCAAAAATTCCTGTAGCGTCTGAAAGTAGAAACTCGCCCGATTACAGCGGTATGTTTATTTTTTCCCTAGGCCACTCTGGTTAAGCGTTTGGAGCAGCAGAATTGCGAAAAATTTTTTGCCTTCTCAACCATTTCTTGGCTTCAAACTCCCATATCTCGCGAACGGATTGACCTAACCCAAAAATTCCTATTGCATCTGAAAGTAGAAACTCGCCCGATTACAGCGGTATGTGTATTTTTTCCCTAGGCCATTCTGGTTAAGCGTTTGGAGCAGCAGAAGTGCGAAAAATTTGTTGTCTTCTCAACCATTTCTTAGCTTCAAACTCCCATATCTCGCGAACGGATTGACCTAAACCAAAAGTTCCTGTTGCTTCTGAAAGTAGAAACTCGCCCGATTACAACGGTATGTTTATTTTTAACCTAGGCCATTCTGGTTAAGCGTTTGGAGCAGCAGAATTGCGAAAAATTTTTTGCCTTCTCAACCATTTCTTGGCTTCAAACTCCCATATCTCGCGAACGAAATGACCTAACCCAAAAATTCCTACTTTATCTGAAAGTAGAAACTCGCCCGATTACAACGGTATGTGTATTTTTTCCCTAGGCCATTCTGGTTAAGCGTTTGGAGCAGCAGAATTGCGAAAAATTTGTTGTCCTCTCAACCATTTCTTAGCGTCAAACTCCCATATCTCGCGAACGGATTGACCTAACCCAAAAATTCCTGTTGCATCTGAAAGTAGAAACTCCCCCGATTACAACGGTATGTTTATTTTTTCCCTAGGCCATTCTGGTTAAGCGTTTGGAGCAGCAGAATTGCGAAAAATTTTTTGCCTTCTCAACCATTTCTTGGCTTCAAACTCGCATATCTCGCGAACGGATTGACCTAACCCAAAAATTCCTATTGCATCTGAAAGTAGAAACTCGCCCGATTACAGCGGTATGTGTATTTTTTCCCTAGGCCATTCTGGTTAAGCGTTTGGAGCAGCAGAATTGCGAAAAATTTTTTGCCTTCTCAACCATTTCTTGGCTTCAAACTCCCATATCTGGCGAACGGATTGACCTAACCCAAAAATTCCTATTGCATCTGAAAGTAGAAACTCGCCCGATTACAACGGTATGTGTATTTTTGCCCTAGGCCATTCTGGTTAAGCGTTTGGAGCAGCAGAATTGCGAAAAATTTGTTGTCTTCTCAACCATTTCTTAGCGTCAAACTCTCATATCTCTCGAACGGATTGACCTAACCCAAAAATTCCTGTTGCATCTGAAAGTAGAAACTCGCCCGATTACATCGGTATGTGTATTTTTTCCCTAGGCCATTCTTGTTAAGGGTTTGGAGCAGCAGAATTGCGAAAAATTTTTTGCCTTCTCAACCATTTCTTGGCTTCAAACTCCCATATCTCGCGAACGGATTGACCTAACCCAAAAAGTCCTACTGCATCTGAAAGTAGAAACTCGCCCGATTACAACGGTATGTGTATTTTTTCCCTAGGCCATTCTGGTTAAGCGTTTGGAGCAGCAGAATTGCGAAAAATTTGTTGTCCTCTCAACCATTTCTTAGCGTCAAACTCCCATATCTCGCGAACGGATTGACCTAACCCAAAAATTCCTGTTGCATCTGAAAGTAGAAACTCCCCCGATTACAACGGTATGTGTATTTTTTCCCTAGGCCATTCTGGTTAAGCGTTTGGAGCAGCAGAATTGCGAAAAATTTGTTGCCTTCTCAACCATTTCTTGGCTTCAAACTCCCATATCTCGCGAACGGATTGACCTAACCCAAAAATTCCAATTGCATCTGAAAGTAGAAACTCGCCCGATTACAATGGTATGTGTATTTTTTCCCTAGGCCATTCTTGTTAAGGGTTTGGAGCAGCAGAATTGCGAAAAATTTTTTGCCTTCTCAACCATTTCTTGGCTTCAAACTCCCATATCTCGCGAACGGATTGACCTAACCCAAAAATTCCTACTGCATCTGAAAGTAGAAACTCGCCCGATTACAACGGTATGTGTATTTTTTCCCTAGGCCATTCTGGTTAAGCGTTTGGAGCAGCAGAATTGCGAAAAATTTGTTGTCCTCTCAACCATTTCTTAGCGTCAAACTCCCATATCTCGCGAACGGATTGACCTAACCCAAAAATTCCTGTTGCATCTGAAAGTAGAAACTCCCCCGATTACAACGGCATGTTTATTTTTTCCCTAGGCCATTCTGGTTAAGCGTTTGGAGCAGCAGAATTGCGAAAAATTTTTTGCCTTCTCAACCATTTCTTGGCTTCAAACTCGCATATCTCGCGAACGGATTGACCTAACCCAAAAATTCCTATTGCATCTGAAAGTAGAAACTCGCCCGATTACAGCGGTATGTGTATTTTTTCCCTAGGCCATTCTGGTTAAGCGTTTGGAGCAGCAGAAGTGCGAAAAATTTGTTGTCTTCTCAACCATTTCTTAGCTTCAAACTCCCATATCTCGCGAACGGATTGACCTAAACCAAAAGTTCCTGTTGCTTCTGAAAGTAGAAACTCGCCCGATTACAACGGTATGTTTATTTTTTCCCTAGGCCATTCTGGTTAAGCGTTTGGAGCAGCAGAATTGCGAAAAATTTGTTGCCTTCTCAACCATTTCTTGGCTTCAAACTCCCATATCTCGCGAACGGATTGACCTAACCCAAAAATTCCAATTGCATCTGAAAGTAGAAACTCGCCCGATTACAACGGTATGTGTATTTTTTCCCTAGGCCATTCTTGTTAAGGGTTTGGAGCAGCAGAATTGCGAAAAATTTTTTGCCTTCTCAACCATTTCTTGGCTTCAAACTCCCATATCTCGCGAACGGATTGACCTAACCCAAAAATTCCTACTGCATCTGAAAGTAGAAACTCGCCCGATTACAACGGTATGTGTATTTTTTCCCTAGGCCATTCTGGTTAAGCGTTTGGAGCAGCAGAATTGCGAAAAATTTGTTGTCCTCTCAACCATTTCTTAGCGTCAAACTCCCATATCTCGCGAACGGATTGACCTAACCCAAAAATTCCTGTTGCATCTGAAAGTAGAAACTCCCCCGATTACAACGGTATGTTTATTTTTTCCCTAGGCCATTCTGGTTAAGCGTTTGGAGCAGCAGAATTGCGAAAAATTTTTTGCCTTCTCAACCATTTCTTGGCTTCAAACTCGCATATCTCGCGAACGGATTGACCTAACCCAAAAATTCCTATTGCATCTGAAAGTAGAAACTCGCCCGATTACAGCGGTATGTGTATTTTTTCCCTAGGCCATTCTGGTTAAGCGTTTGGAGCAGCAGAAGTGCGAAAAATTTGTTGTCTTCTCAACCATTTCTTAGCTTCAAACTCCCATATCTCGCGAACGGATTGACCTAAACCAAAAGTTCCTGTTGCTTCTGAAAGTAGAAACTCGCCCGATTACAACGGTATGTTTATTTTTAACCTAGGCCATTCTGGTTAAGCGTTTGGAGCAGCAGAATTGCGAAAAATTTTTTGCCTTCTCAACCATTTCTTGGCTTCAAACTCCCATATCTCGCGAACGAAATGACCTAACACAAAAATTCCTACTTTATCTGAAAGTAGAAACTCGCCCGATTACAACGGTATGTGTATTTTTTCCCTAGGCCATTCTGGTTAAGCGTGTGGAGCAGCAGAATTGTGAAAAATTTTTTGCCTTCTCAACCATTTCTTGGCTTCAAACTCCCATATCTCGCGAACGAATTGACCTAACCCAAAAATTCCTACTGTATCTGAAAGTAGAAACTCGCCCGATTACAACGGTATGTGTATTTTTTCCCTAGGCCATTCTGGTTAAGCGTTTGGAGCAGCAGAATTGCGAAAAATTTGTTGTCCTCTCAACCATTTCTTAGCGTCAAACTCCCATATCTCGCGAACGGATTGACCTCACCCAAAAATTCCTGTAGCGTCTGAAAGTAGAAACTCGCCCGATTACAGCGGTATGTTTATTTTTTCCCTAGGCCACTCTGGTTAAGCGTTTGGAGCAGCAGAATTGCGAAAAATTTTTTGCCTTCTCAACCATTTCTTGGCTTCAAACTCCCATATCTCGCGAACGGATTGACCTAACCCAAAAATTCCTATTGCATCTGGAAGTAGAAACTCGCCCGATTACAGCGGTATGTGTATTTTTTCCCTAGGCCATTCTGGTTAAGCGTTTGGAGCAGCAGAAGTGCGAAAAATTTGTTGTCTTCTCAACCATTTCTTAGCTTCAAACTCCCATATCTCGCGAACGGATTGACCTAAACCAAAAGTTCCTGTTGCTTCTGAAAGTAGAAACTCGCCCGATTACAACGGTATGTTTATTTTTAACCTAGGCCATTCTGGTTAAGCGTTTGGAGCAGCAGAATTGCGAAAAATTTTTTGCCTTCTCAACCATTTCTTGGCTTCAAACTCCCATATCTCGCGAACGAAATGACCTAACCCAAAAATTCCTACTTTATCTGAAAGTAGAAACTCGCCCGATTACAACGGTATGTGTATTTTTTCCCTAGGCCATTCTGGTTAAGCGTTTGGAGCAGCAGAATTGCGAAAAATTTGTTGTCCTCTCAACCATTTCTTAGCGTCAAACTCCCATATCTCTCGAACGGATTGACCTAACCCAAAAATTCCTGTTGCATCTGAAAGTAGAAACTCGCCCGATTACAACGGTATGTGTATTTTTTCCCTAGGCCATTCTGGTTAAGCGTTTGGAGCAGCAGAATTGCGAAAAATTTGTTGTCCTCTCAACCATTTCTTAGCGTCAAACTCCCATATCTCGCGAACGGATTGACCTAACCCAAAAATTCCTGCTGCATCTGAAAGTAGAAACTCGCCCGATTACAACGGTATGTGTATTTTTTCCCTAGGCCATTCTGGTTAAGCGTTTGGAGCAGCAGAATTGCGAAAAATTTGTTGTCTTCTCAACCATTTCTTAGCGTCAAACTCCCATATCTCTCGAACGGATTGACCTAACCCAAAAATTCCTGTTGCATCTGAAAGTAGAAACTCGCCCGATTACAACGGTATGTCTATTTTTTCCCTAGGCCATTCTTGTTAAGCGTTTGGAGCAGCAGAATTGCGAAAAATTTTTTGCCTTCTCAACCATTTCTTGGCTTCAAACTCCCATATCTGGCGAACGGATTGACCTGACCCAAAAATTCCTATTGCCTCTGAAAGTAGAAACTCGCCCGATTACAACGGTATGTGTATTTTTTCCCTAGGCCATTCTGGTTAAGCGTTTGGAGCAGCAGAATTGCGAAAAATTTGTTGTCTTCTCAACCATTTCTTAGCGTCAAACTCCCATATCTCGCGAACGGATTGACCTAACCCAAAAATTCCTGTAGCGTCTGAAAGTAGAAACTCGCCCGATTACAACGGTATGTGTATTTTTTCCCTAGGCCATTCTTGTTAAGCGTTTGGAGCAGCAGAATTGCGAAAAATTTTTTGCCTTCTCAACCATTTCTTGGCTTCAAACTCCCATATCTCGCGAACGGATTGACCTAACCCAAAAATTCCTACTGCATCTGAAAGTAGAAACTCGCCCGATTACAACGGTTTGTGTATTTTTTCCCTAGGCCATTCTGGTTAAGCGTTTGGAGCAGCAGAAGTGCGAAAAATTTGTTGTCTTCTCAACCATTTCTTAGCTTCAAACTCCCATATCTCGCGAACGGATTGACCTAAACCAAAAGTTCCTGTTGCTTCTGAAAGTAGAAACTCGCCCGATTACAACGGTATGTTTATTTTTTCCCTAGGCCATTCTGGTTAAGCGTTTGGAGCAGCAGAATTGCGAAAAATTTTTTGCCTTCTCAACCATTTCTTGGCTTCAAACTCCCATATCAGGCGAACGGATTGACCTAACCCAAAAATTCCTATTGCATCTGAAAGTAGAAACTCGCCCGATTACAACGGTATGTGTATTTTTTCCCTAGGCCATTCTGGTTAAGCGTTTGGAGCAGCAGAATTGCGAAAAATTTGTTGTCTTCTCAACCATTTCTTAGCGTCAAACTCCCATATCTCTCGAACGGATTGACCTAACCCAAAAATTCCTACTGCATCTGAAAGTAGAAACTCGCCCGATTACAACGGTATGTGTATTTTTCCCTAGGCCATTCTGGTTAAGCGTTTGGAGCAGCAGAATTGCGAAAAATTTGTTGTCCTCTCAACCATTTCTTAGCGTCAAACTCCCATATCTCGCGAACGGATTGACCTAACCCAAAAATTCCTATTGCATCTGAAAGCAGAAACTCGCCCGATTACAGCGGTATGTGTATTTTTTCCCTAGGCCATTCTGGTTAAGCGTTTGGAGCAGCTGAATTGCGAAAAATTTTTTGCCTTCTCAACCATTCCTTGGATTCAAACTCCCATATCTCGCGAACGGATTGACATAACTCAAAAATTCCTGTTTCGTCTGAAAGTAGAAACTCGCCCGATTACAGCGGTATGTGTATTTTTACCCTAGGCGATTCTTGTTAAGCGTTTGGAGCAGCAGAATTGCGAAAAATTTTCTGCCTTCTCAACCATTTCTTGGCTTCAAACTCCCATATCTCGCGAACGGATTGACCTAACCCAAAAATTCCTATTGTATCTGAAAGTAGAAACTCGCCCGATTACAGCGGTATGTGTATTTTTTCCCTAGGCCATTCTGGTTAAGCGTTTGGAGCAGCAGAATTGCGAAAAATTTTTTACCTTCTCAACCATTTCTTGGCTTCAAACTCCCATATCTGGCGAACGGATTGACCTAACCCAAAAATTCCTATTGCATCTGAAAGTAGAAACTCGCCCGATTACAACGGTATGTGTATTTTTTCCCTAGGCCATTCTGGTTAAGCGTTTGGAGCAGCAGAATTGCGAAAAATTTGTTGTCTTCTCAACCATTTCTTAGCGTCAAACTCCCATATCTCTCGAACGGATTGACCTAACCCAAAAATTCCTGTTGCATCTGAAAGTAGAAACTCGCCCGATTACAACGGTATGTGTATTTTTTCCCTAGGCCATTCTTGTTAAGCGTTTGGAGCAGCAGAATTGCGAAAAATTTTTTGCCTTCTCAACCATTTCTTGGCTTCAAACTCCCATATCTCGCGAACGGATTGACCTAACCCAAAAATTCCTATTGCATCTGAAAGTAGAAACTCGCCCGATTACAGCGGTATGTGTATTTTTTCCCTAGGCCATTCTGGTTAAGCGTTTGGAGCAGCTGAATTGCGAAAAATTTTTTGCCTTCTCAACCATTCCTTGGCTTCAAACTCCCATATCTCGTGAACGGATTGACCTAACTCAAAAATTCCTGTTGCGTCTGAAAGTAGAAACTCGCCCGATTACAGTGGTGTGTGTATTTTTACCCTAGGTCATTCTTGTTAAGCGTTTGGAGCAGCAGAATTGCGAAAAATTTTTCGCCTTCTCAACCATTCCTTGGCTTCAAACTCCCATATCTCGCGAACGGATTGACCTAACTCAAAAATTCCTGTTGCGTCTGAAAGTAGAAACTCGCCCGATTACAGCGGTATGTGTATTTTTACCCTAGGCCATTCTTGTTAAGCGTTTGGAGCAGCAGAATTGCGAAAAATTTGTTGTCTTCTCAACCATTCCTTAGTTTCAAACTCCCATATCTCGCGAACGGATTGACCTAACCCAAAAATTCCTGTTGCACCTGAAAGTAGAAACTCGCCCGATTACAACGGTATGTGTATTTTTTCCCTAGGCCATTCTTGTTAAGCGTTTGGAGCATTAGAATTGCGAAAAATTTTCTGCCTTCTCAACCATTTCTTGGCTTCAAACTCCCATATCTCGCGAACGGATTGTCCTAACCCAAAAATTCCTGTTGCATCTGAAAGTAGAAACACGCCCGATTACAACGGTATGTGTATTTTTTCCCTAGGCCATTCTGGTTAAGCGTGTGGAGCAGCAGAATTGCGAAAAATTTTTTGCCTTCTCAACCATTTCTTGGCTTCAAACTCCCATATCTCGCGAACGGATTGACCTAACCCAAAAATTCCTACTGCATCTGAAAGTAGAAACTCGCCCGATTACAACGGTATGTGTATTTTTTCCCTAGGCCATTCTGGTTAAGCGTTTGGAGCAGCAGAAGTGCGAAAAATTTGTTGTCTTCTCAACCATTTCTTAGCTTCAAACTCCCATATCTCGCGAACGGATTGACCTAACCAAAAAATTCCTGTTGCATCTGAAAGTAGAAACTCGCCCGATTACAGCGGTATGTGTATTTTTTCCCTAGGCCATTCTGGTTAAGCGTTTGGAGCAGCAGAAGTGCGAAAAATTTGTTGTCTTCTCAACCATTTCTTAGCTTCAAACTCCCATATCTCGCGAACGGATTGACCTAACCAAAAAATTCCTGTTGCATCTGAAAGTAGAAACTCGCCCGATTACAACGATATGTGTATTTTTTCCCTAGGCCATTCTTGTTAAGCGTTTGGAGCAGCAGAATTGCAAAAATTTTCTGCCTTCTCAACCATTTCTTGGCTTCAAACTCCCATATCTCGCGAACGGATTGTCGTAACCCAAAAATTCCTGTTGCATCTGAAAGTAGAAACTCGCCCGATTACAACGGTATGTGTATTTTTTCCCTAGGCCATTCTGGTTAAGCGTGTGGAGCAGCAGAATTGTGAAAAATTTTTTGCCTTCTCAACCATTTCTTGGCTTCAAACTCCCATATCTCGCGAACGGATTGACCTAACCCAAAAATTCCTACTGCATCTGAAAGTAGAAACTCGCCCGATTACAACGGTATGTGTATTTTTTCCCTAGGCCATTCTGGTTAAGCGTTTGGAGCAGCAGAAGTGCGAAAAATTTGTTGTCTTCTCAACCATTTCTTAGCTTCAAACTCCCATATCTCGCGAACGGATGGACCTAACCAAAAAATTCCTGTTGCATCTGAAAGTAGAAACTCGCCCGATTACAACGATATGTGTATTTTTTCCCTAGGCCATTCTTGTTAAGCGTTTGGAGCAGCAGAATTGCGAAAAATTTTCTGCCTTCTCAACCATTTCTTAGCGTCAAACTCCCATATCTCGCGAACGGATTGACCTAACCCAAAAATTCCTGTAGCGTCTGAAAGTAGAAACTCGCCCGATTACAACGGTATGTGTATTTTTTCCCTAGGCCATTCTTGTTAAGCGTTTGGAGCAGCAGAATTGCGAAAAATTTTTTGCCTTCTCAACCATTTCTTGGCTTCAAACTCCCATATCTCGCGAACGGATTGACCTAACCCAAAAATTCCTACTGCATCTGAAAGTAGAAACTCGCCCGATTACAGCGGTGTGTGTATTTTTTCCCTAGGCCATTCTGGTTAAGCGTTTGGAGCAGCTGAATTGCGAAAAATTTTTTGCCTTCTCAACCATTTCTTGGCTTCAAACTCCCATATCTCGCGAACGGATTGTCGTAACCCAAAAATTCCTGTTGCATCTGAAAGTAGAAACTCGCCCGATTACAACGGTATGTGTATTTTTTCCCTAGGCCATTCTGGTTAAGCGTGTGGAGCGGCAGAATTGTGAAAAATTTTTTGCCTTCTCAACCATTTCTTGGCTTCAAACTCCCATATCTCGCGAACGGATTGACCTAACCCAAAAATTCCTACTGCATCTGAAAGTAGAAACTCGCCCGATTACAACGGTATGTGTATTTTTTCCCTAGGCCATTCTGGTTAAGCGTTTGGAGCAGCAGAATTGGGAAAAATTTGTTGTCCTCTCAACCATTTCTTAGCGTCAAACTCCCATATCTCGCGAACGGATTGACCTAACCCAAAAATTCCTGTAGCGTCTGAAAGTAGAAACTCGCCCGATTACAACGGTATGTGTATTTTTTCCCTAGGCCATTCTTGTTAAGCGTTTGGAGCAGCAGAATTGCGAAAAATTTTTTGCCTTCTCAACCATTTCTTGGCTTCAAACTCCCATATCTCGCGAACGGATTGACCTAACCCAAAAATTCCTACTGCATCTGAAAGTAGAAACTCGCCCGATTACAGCGGTATGTGTATTTTTTCCCTAGGCCATTCTGGTTAAGCGTTTGGAGCAGCAGAATTGCGAAAAATTTGATGTCTCCTCAACCATTTCTTAGCGTCAAACTCCCATATCTCGCGAACGGATTGACCTAACCCAAAAATTCCTGTTGCATCTGAAAGTAGAAACTCGCCCGATTACAACGGTATGTGTATTTTTTCCCTAGGCCATTCTGGTTAAGCGTTTGGAGCAGCAGAATTGCGAAAAATTTTTCGCCTTCTCAACCATTCCTTCGCTTCAAACTCCCATATCTCGCGAACGGATTGACCTAACTCAAAAATTCCTGTTGCGTCTGAAAGTAGAAACTCGCCCGATTACAGCGGTATGTGTATTTTTACCCTAGGCCATTCTTGTTAAGCGTTTGGAGCAGCAGAATTGCGAAAAATTTGTTGTCTTCTCAACCATTCCTTAGCTTCAAACTCCCATATCTCGCGAACGGATTGACCTAACCCAAAAATTCCTGTTGCATCTGAAAGTAGAAACTCGCCCGATTACAACGGTATGTGTATTTTTTCCCTAGGCCATTCTTGTTAAGCGTTTGGAGCAGCAGAATTGCGAAAAATTTTCTGCCTTCTCAACCATTTCTTGGCTTCAAACTCCCATATCTCGCGAACGGATTGTCCTAACCCAAAAATTCCTGTTGCATCTGAAAGTAGAAACTCGCCCGATTACAACGGTATGTGTATTTTTTCCCTAGGCCATTCTGGTTAAGCGTGTGGAGCAGCAGAATTGCGAAAAATTTTTTGCCTTCTCAACCATTTCTTGGCTTCAAACTCCCATATCTCGCGAACGGATTGACCTAACCCAAAAATTCCTACTGCATCTGAAAGTAGAAACTCGCCCGATTACAACGGTATGTGTATTTTTTCCCTAGGCCATTCTGGTTAAGCGTTTGGAGCAGCAGAATTGCGAAAAATTTGTTGTCTTCTCAACCATTTCTTAGCTTCAAACTCCCATATCTCGCGAACGGATTGACCTAACCAAAAAATTCCTGTTTCATCTGAAAGTAGAAACTCGCCCGATTACAACGATATGTGTATTTTTTCCCTAGGCCATTCTTGTTAAGCGTTTGGAGCAGCAGAATTGCGAAAAATTTTCTGCCTTCTCAACCATTTCTTGGCTTCAAACTCCCATATCTCGCGAACGGATTGTCGTAACCCAAAAATTCCTGTTGCATCTGAAAGTAGAAACTCGCCCGATTACAACGGTATGTGTATTTTTTCCCTAGGCCATTCTGGTTAAGCGTGTGGAGCAGCAGAATTGTGAAAAATTTTTTGCCTTCTCAACCATTTCTTGGCTTCAAACTCCCATATCTCGCGAACGGATTGACCTAACCCAAAAATTCCTACTGCATCTGAAAGTAGAGACTCGCCCGATTACAACGGTATGTGTATTTTTTCCCTAGGCCATTCTGGTTAAGCGTTTGGAGCAGCAGAATTGGGAAAAATTTGTTGTCCTCTCAACCATTTCTTAGCGTCAAACTCCCATATCTCGCGAACGGATTGACCTAACCCAAAAATTCCTGTAGCGTCTGAAAGTAGAAACTCGCCCGATTACAACGGTATGTGAATTTTTTCCCTAGGCCATTCTTGTTAAGCGATTGGAGCAGCAGAATTGCGAAAAATTTTTTGCCTTCTCAACCATTTCTTGGCTTCAAACTCCCATATCTCGCGAACGGATTGACCTAACCCAAAAATTCCTATTGCATCTGAAAGTAGAAACTCGCCCGATTACAACGGTATGTGTATTTTTTCCCTAGGCCATTCTGGTTAAGCGTTTGGAGCAGCAGAAGTGCGAAAAATTTGTTGTCTTCTCAACCATTTCTTATCTTCAAACTCCCATATCTCGCGAACGGATTGACCTAACCAAAAAATTCCTGTTGCATCTGAAAGTAGAAACTCGCCCGATTACAACGATATGTGTATTTTTTCCCTAGGCCATTCTTGTTAAGCGTTTGGAGCAGCAGAATTGCGAAAAATTTTCTGCCTTCTCAACCATTTCTTGGCTTCAAACTCCCATATCTCGCGAACGGATTGTCGTAACCCAAAAATTCCTGTTGCATCTGAAAGTAGAAACTCGCCCGATTACAATGGTATGTGTATTTTTTCCCTAGGCCATTCTGGTTAAGCGTTTGGAGCAGCTGAATTGCGAAAAATTTTTTGCCTTCTCAACCATTCCTTGGCTTCAAACTCCCATATCTCGCGAACGGAATGACCTAACTCAAAAATTCCTGTTGCGTCTGAAAGTAGAAACTCGCCCGATTACAGCGGTGTGTGTATTTTTTCCCTAGGCCATTCTGGTTAAGCGTTTGGAGCAGCAGAAGTGCGAAAAATTTGTTGTCTTCTCAACCATTTCTTAGCTTCAAACTCCCATATCTCGCGAACGGATTGACCTAACCAAAAAATTCCTGTTGCATCTGAAAGTAGAAACTCGCCCGATTACAACGGTATGTGTATTTTTTCCCTAGGCCATTCTTGTTAAGCGTTTGGAGCAGCAGAATTGCGAAAAATTTTTTGCCTTCTCAACCATTTCTTGGCTTCAAACTCCCATATCTCGCGAACGGATTGACCTAACCCAAAAATTCCTACTGCATCTGAAAGTAGAAACTCGCCCGATTACAACGGTATGTGTATTTTTTCCCTAGGCCATTCTGGTTAAGCGTTTGGAGCAGCAGAATTGCGAAAAATTTGTTGTCTTCTCAACCATTTCTTAGCTTCAAACTCCCATATCTCGCGAACGGATTGACCTAAACCAAAAGTTCCTGTTGCTTCTGAAAGTAGAAACTCGCCCGATTACAACGGTATGTTTATTTTTTCCCTAGGCCATTCTGGTTAAGCGTTTGGAGCAGCAGAATTGCGAAAAATTTTTTGCCTTCTCAACCATTTCTTGGCTTCAAACTCCCATATCTCGCGAACGGATTGACCTAACCCAAAAATTCCTATTGCATCTGAAAGCAGAAACTCGCCCGATTACAGCGGTATGTGTATTTTTTCCCTAGGCCATTCTGGTTAAGCGTTTGGAGCAGCAGAAGTGCGAAAAATTTGTTGTCTTCTCAACCATTTCTTAGCTTCAAACTCCCATATCTCGCGAACGGATTGACCTAACCCAAAAATTCCTACTGCATCTGAAAGTAGAAACTCGCCCGATTACAACGGTATGTGTATTTTTTCCCTAGGCCATTCTGGTTAAGCGTTTGGAGCAGCAGAAGTGCGAAAAATTTGTTGTCTTCTCAACCATTTCTTAGCTTCAAACTCCCATATCTCGCGAACGGATTGACCTAACCAAAAAATTCCTGTTGCATCTGAAAGTAGAAACTCGCCCGATTACAACGATATGTGTATTTTTTCCCTAGGCCATTCTTGTTAAGCGTTTGGAGCAGCAGAATTGCGAAAAATTTTCTGCCTTCTCAACCATTTCTTGGCTTCAAACTCCCATATCTCGCGAACGGATTGTCGTAACCCAAAAATTCCTGTTGCATCTGAAAGTAGAAACTCGCCCGATTACAACGGTATGTGTGTTTTTTCCCTAGGCCATTCTGGTTAAGCGTTTGGAGCAGCTGAATTGCGAAAAATTTTTTGCCTTCTCAACCATTCCTTGGCTTCAAACTCCCATATCTCGCGAACGGAATGACCTAACTCAAAAATTCCTGTTGCGTCTGAAAGTAGAAACTCGCCCGATTACAGCGGTGTGTGTATTTTTTCCCTAGGCCATTCTGGTTAAGCGTTTGGAGCAGCAGAAGTGCGAAAAATTTGTTGTCTTCTCAACCATTTCTTAGCTTCAAACTCCCATATCTCGCAAACGGATTGACCTAACCAAAAAATTCCTGTTGCATCTGAAAGTAGAAACTCGCCCGATTACAACGGTATGTGTATTTTTTCCCTAGGCCATTCTTGTTAAGCGTTTGGAGCAGCAGAATTGCGAAAAATTTTTTGCCTTCTCAACCATTTCTTGGCTTCAAACTCCCATATCTCGCGAACGGATTGACCTAACCCAAAAATTCCTACTGCATCTGAAAGTAGAAACTCGCCCGATTACAACGGTATGTGTATTTTTTCCCTAGGCCATTCTGGTTAAGCGTTTGGAGCAGCAGAATTGCGAAAAATTTGTTGTCTTCTCAACCATTTCTTAGCTTCAAACTCCCATATCTCGCGAACGGATTGACCTAACCAAAAAATTCCTGTTTCATCTGAAAGTAGAAACTCGCCCGATTACAACGATATGTGTATTTTTTCCCTAGGCCATTCTTGTTAAGCGTTTGGAGCAGCAGAATTGCGAAAAATTTCCTGCCTTCTCAACCATTTCTTGGCTTCAAACTCCCATATCTCGCGAACGGATTGTCGTAACCCAAAAATTCCTGTTGCATCTGAAAGTAGAAACTCGCCCGATTACAACGGTATGTGTATTTTTTCCCTAGGCCATTCTGGTTAAGCGTGTGGAGCAGCAGAATTGTGAAAAATTTTTTGCCTTCTCAACCATTTCTTGGCTTCAAACTCCCATATCTCGCGAACGGATTGACCTAACCCAAAAATTCCTACTGCATCTGAAAGTAGAGACTCGCCCGATTACAACGGTATGTGTATTTTTTCCCTAGGCCATTCTGGTTAAGCGTTTGGAGCAGCAGAAGTGCGAAAAATTTGTTGTCTTCTCAACCATTTCTTAGCTTCAAACTCCCATATCTCGCAAACGGATTGACCTAACCAAAAAATTCCTGTTGCATCTGAAAGTAGAAACTCGCCCGATTACAACGGTATGTGTATTTTTTCCCTAGGCCATTCTTGTTAAGCGTTTGGAGCAGCAGAATTGCGAAAAATTTTTTGCCTTCTCAACCATTTCTTGGCTTCAAACTCCCATATCTCGCGAACGGATTGACCTAACCCAAAAATTCCTACTGCATCTGAAAGTAGAAACTCGCCCGATTACAACGGTATGTGTATTTTTTCCCTAGGCCATTCTGGTTAAGCGTTTGGAGCAGCAGAATTGCGAAAAATTTGTTGTCTTCTCAACCATTTCTTAGCTTCAAACTCCCATATCTCGCGAACGGATTGACCTAACCAAAAAATTCCTGTTTCATCTGAAAGTAGAAACTCGCCCGATTACAACGATATGTGTATTTTTTCCCTAGGCCATTCTTGTTAAGCGTTTGGAGCAGCAGAATTGCGAAAAATTTCCTGCCTTCTCAACCATTTCTTGGCTTCAAACTCCCATATCTCGCGAACGGATTGTCGTAACCCAAAAATTCCTGTTGCATCTGAAAGTAGAAACTCGCCCGATTACAACGGTATGTGTATTTTTTCCCTAGGCCATTCTGGTTAAGCGTGTGGAGCAGCAGAATTGTGAAAAATTTTTTGCCTTCTCAACCATTTCTTGGCTTCAAACTCCCATATCTCGCGAACGGATTAACCTAACCCAAAAATTCCTACTGCATCTGAAAGTAGAGACTCGCCCGATTACAACGGTATGTGTATTTTTTCCCTAGGCCATTCTGGTTAAGCGTTTGGAGCAGCAGAATTGGGAAAAATTTGTTGTCCTCTCAACCATTTCTTAGCGTCAAACTCCCATATCTCGCGAACGGATTGACCTAACCCAAAAATTCCTGTAGCGTCTGAAAGTAGAAACTCGCCCGATTACAACGGTATGTGTATTTTTTCCCTAGGCCATTCTTGTTAAGCGTTTGGAGCAGCAGAATTGCGAAAAATTTTTTGCCTTCTCAACCATTTCTTGGCTTCAAACTCCCATATCTCGCGAACGGATTGACCTAACCCAAAAATTCCTACTGCATCTGAAAGTAGAAACTCGCCCGATTACAACGGTTTGTGTTTTTTTTTCCCTAGGCCATTCTGGTTAAGCGTTTGGAGCAGCAGAAGTGCGAAAAATTTGTTGTCTTCTCAACCATTTCTTAGCTTCAAACTCCCATATCTCGCGAACGGATTGACCTAAACCAAAAGTTCCTGTTGCTTCTGAAAGTAGAAACTCGCCCGATTACAACGGTATGTTTATTTTTTCCCTAGGCCATTCTGGTTAAGCGTTTGGAGCAGCAGAATTGCGAAAAATTTTTTGCCTTCTCAACCATTTCTTGGCTTCAAACTCCCATATCTCGCGAACGGATTGACCTAACCCAAAAATTCCTATTGCATCTGAAAGCAGAAACTCGCCCGATTACAGCGGTATGTGTATTTTTTCCCTAGGCCATTCTGGTTAAGCGTTTGGAGCAGCAGAAGTGCGAAAAATTTGTTGTCTTCTCAACCATTTCTTAGCTTCAAACTCCCATATGTCGCGAACGGATTGACCTAACCCAAAAATTCCTATTGCATCTGAAAGCAGAAACTCGCCCGATTACAGCGGTATGTGTATTTTTTCCCTAGGCCATTCTGGTTAAGCGTTTGGAGCAGCAGAAGTGCGAAAAATTTGTTGTCTTCTCAACCATTTCTTAGCTTCAAACTCCCATATCTCGCGAACGGATTGACCTAACCAAAAAATTCCTGTTGCATCTGAAAGTAGAAACTCGCCCGATTACAACGATATGTGTATTTTTTCCCTAGGCCATTCTTGTTAAGCGTTTGGAGCAGCAGAATTGCAAAAATTTTCTGCCTTCTCAACCATTTCTTGGCTTCAAACTCCCATATCTCGCGAACGGATTGTCGTAACCCAAAAATTCCTGTTGCATCTGAAAGTAGAAACTCGCCCGATTACAACGGTATGTGTATTTTTTCCCTAGGCCATTCTGGTTAAGCGTGTGGAGCAGCAGAATTGTGAAAAATTTTTTGCCTTCTCAACCATTTCTTGGCTTCAAACTCCCATATCTCGCGAACGGATTGACCTAACCCAAAAATTCCTACTGCATCTGAAAGTAGAAACTCGCCCGATTACAACGGTATGTGTATTTTTTCCCTAGGCCATTCTGGTTAAGCGTTTGGAGCAGCAGAAGTGCGAAAAATTTGTTGTCTTCTCAACCATTTCTTAGCTTCAAACTCCCATATCTCGCGAACGGATTGACCTAACCAAAAAATTCCTGTTGCATCTGAAAGTAGAAACTCGCCCGATTACAACGATATGTGTATTTTTTCCCTAGGCCATTCTTGTTAAGCGTTTGGAGCAGCAGAATTGCGAAAAATTTTCTGCCTTCTCAACCATTTCTTGGCTTCAAACTCCCATATCTCGCGAACGGATTGTCGTAACCCAAAAATTCCTGTTGCATCTGAAAGTAGAAACTCGCCCGATTACAACGGTATGTGTATTTTTTCCCTAGGCCATTCTGGTTAAGCGTGTGGATCGGCAGAATTGTGAAAAATTTTTTGCCTTCTCAACCATTTCTTGGCATCAAACTCCCATATCTCGCGAACGGATTGACCTAACCCAAAAATTCATACTGCATCTGAAAGTAGAAACTCGCCCGATTACAACGGTATGTGTATTTTTTCCCTAGGCCATTCTGGTTAAGCGTTTGGAGCAGCAGAATTGGGAAAAATTTGTTGTCCTCTCAACCATTTCTTAGCGTCAAACTCCCATATCTCGCGAACGGATTGACCTAACCCAAAAATTCCTGTAGCGTCTGAAAGTAGAAACTCGCCCGATTACAACGGTATGTGTATTTTTTCCCTAGGCCATTCTTGTTAAGCGTTTGGAGCAGCAGAATTGCGAAAAATTTTTTGCCTTCTCAACCATTTCTTGGCTTCAAACTCCCATATCTCGCGAACGGATTGACCTAACCCAAAAATTCCTACTGCATCTGAAAGTAGAAACTCGCCCGATTACAGCGGTATGTGTATTTTTTCCCTAGGCCATTCTGGTTAAGCGTTTGGAGCAGCAGAATTGCGAAAAATTTGATGTCTCCTCAACCATTTCTTAGCGTCAAACTCCCATATCTCGCGAACGGATTGACCTAACCCAAAAATTCCTGTTGCATCTGAAAGTAGAAACTCGCCCGATTACAACGGTATGTGTATTTTTTCCCTAGGCCATTCTGGTTAAGCGTTTGGAGCAGCAGAATTGCGAAAAATTTTTCGCCTTCTCAACCATTCCTTCGCTTCAAACTCCCATATCTCGCGAACGGATTGACCTAACTCAAAAATTCCTGTTGCGTCTGAAAGTAGAAACTCGCCCGATTACAGCGGTATGTGTATTTTTACCCTAGGCCATTCTTGTTAAGCGTTTGGAGCAGCAGAATTGCGAAAAATTTGTTGTCTTCTCAACCATTCCTTAGCTTCAAACTCCCATATCTCGCGAACGGATTGACCTAACCCAAAAATTCCTGTTGCATCTGAAAGTAGAAACTCGCCCGATTACAACGGTATGTGTATTTTTTCCCTAGGCCATTCTTGTTAAGCGTTTGGAGCAGCAGAATTGCGAAAAATTTTCTGCCTTCTCAACCATTTCTTGGCTTCAAACTCCCATATCTCGCGAACGGATTGTCCTAACCCAAAAATTCCTGTTGCATCTGAAAGTAGAAACTCGCCCGATTACAACGGTATGTGTATTTTTTCCCTAGGCCATTCTGGTTAAGCGTGTGGAGCAGCAGAATTGCGAAAAATTTTTTGCCTTCTCAACCATTTCTTGGCTTAAAACTCCCATATCTCGCGAACGGATTGACCTAACCCAAAAATTCCTACTGCATCTGAAAGTAGACACCCGCCCGATTACAACGGTATGTGTATTTTTTCCCTAGGCCATTCTGGTTAAGCGTTTGGAGCAGCAGAAGTGCGAAAAATTTGTTGTCTTCTCAACCATTTCTTAGCTTCAAACTCCCATATCTCGCGAACGGATTGACCTAACCAAAAAATTCCTGTTGCATCTGAAAGTAGAAACTCGCCCGATTACAACGATATGTGTATTTTTTCCCTAGGCCATTCTTGTTAAGCGTTTGGAGCAGCAGAATTGCGAAAAATTTTCTGCCTTCTCAACCATTTCTTGGCTTCAAACTCCCATATCTCGCGAACGGATTGTCGTAACCCAAAAATTCCTGTTGCATCTGAAAGTAGAAACTCGCCCGATTACAACGGTATGTGTATTTTTTCCCTAGGCCATTCTGGTTAAGCGTTTGGAGCAGCTGAATTGCGAAAAATTTTTTGCCTTCTCAACCATTCCTTGGCTTCAAACTCCCATATCTCGCGAACGGAATGACCTAACTCAAAAATTCCTGTTGCGTCTGAAAGTAGAAACTCGCCCGATTACAGCGGTGTGTGTATTTTTTCCCTAGGCCATTCTGGTTAAGCGTTTGGAGCAGCAGAAGTGCGAAAAATTTGTTGTCTTCTCAACCATTTCTTAGCTTCAAACTCCCATATCTCGCGAACGGATTGACCTAACCAAAAAATTCCTGTTGCATCTGAAAGTAGAAACTCGCCCGATTACAACGGTATGTGTATTTTTTCCCTAGGCCATTCTTGTTAAGCGTTTGGAGCAGCAGAATTGCGAAAAATTTTTTGCCTTCTCAACCATTTCTTGGCTTCAAACTCCCATATCTCGCGAACGGATTGACCTAACCCAAAAATTCCTACTGCATCTGAAAGTAGAAACTCGCCCGATTACAACGGTATGTGTATTTTTTCCCTAGGCCATTCTGGTTAAGCGTTTGGAGCAGCAGAATTGCGAAAAATTTGTTGTCTTCTCAACCATTTCTTAGCTTCAAACTCCCATATCTCGCGAACGGATTGACCTAACCAAAAAATTCCTGTTTCATCTGAAAGTAGAAACTCGCCCGATTACAACGATATGTGTATTTTTTCCCTAGGCCATTCTTGTTAAGCGTTTGGAGCAGCAGAATTGCGAAAAATTTTCTGCCTTCTCAACCATTTCTTGGCTTCAAACTCCCATATCTCGCGAACGGATTGTCGTAACCCAAAAATTCCTGTTGCATCTGAAAGTAGAAACTCGCCCGATTACAACGGTATGTGTATTTTTTCCCTAGGCCATTCTGGTTAAGCGTGTGGAGCAGCAGAATTGTGAAAAATTTTTTGCCTTCTCAACCATTTCTTGGCTTCAAACTCCCATATCTCGCGAACGGATTGACCTAACCCAAAAATTCCTACTGCATCTGAAAGTAGAGACTCGCCCGATTACAACGGTATGTGTATTTTTTCCCTAGGCCATTCTGGTTAAGCGTTTGGAGCAGCAGAATTGGGAAAAATTTGTTGTCCTCTCAACCATTTCTTAGCGTCAAACTCCCATATCTCGCGAACGGATTGACCTAACCCAAAAATTCCTGTAGCGTCTGAAAGTAGAAACTCGCCCGATTACAACGGTATGTGTATTTTTTCCCTAGGCCATTCTTGTTAAGCGTTTGGAGCAGCAGAATTGCGAAAAATTTTTTGCCTTCTCAACCATTTCTTGGCTTCAAACTCCCATATCTCGCGAACGGATTGACCTAACCCAAAAATTCCTACTGCATCTGAAAGTAGAAACTCGCCCGATTACAACGGTTTGTGTATTTTTTCCCTAGGCCATTCTGGTTAAGCGTTTGGAGCAGCAGAAGTGCGAAAAATTTGTTGTCTTCTCAACCATTTCTTAGCTTCAAACTCCCATATGTCGCGAACGGATTGACCTAAACCAAAAGTTCCTGTTGCTTCTGAAAGTAGAAACTCGCCCGATTACAACGGTATGTTTATTTTTTCCCTAGGCCATTCTGGTTAAGGGTTTGGAGCAGCAGAATTGCGAAAAATTTTTTGCCTTCTCAACCATTTCTTGGCTTCAAACTCCCATATCTCGCGAACGGATTGACCTAACCCAAAAATTCCTATTGCATCTGAAAGTAGAAACTCGCCCGATTACAACGGTATGTGTATTTTTTCCCTAGGCCATTCTGGTTAAGCGTTTGGAGCAGCAGAAGTGCGAAAAATTTGTTGTCTTCTCAACCATTTCTTAGCTTCAAACTCCCATATCTCGCGAACGGATTGACCTAACCAAAAAATTCCTGTTGCATCTGAAAGTAGAAACTCGCCCGATTACAACGATATGTGTATTTTTTCCCTAGGCCATTCTTGTTAAGCGTTTGGAGCAGCAGAATTGCGAAAAATTTTCTGCCTTCTCAACCATTTCTTGGCTTCAAACTCCCATATCTCGCGAACGGATTGTCGTAACCCAAAAATTCCTGTTGCATCTGAAAGTAGAAACTCGCCCGATTACAATGGTATGTGTATTTTTTCCCTAGGCCAATCTGGTTAAGCGTTTGGAGCAGCTGAATTGCGAAAAATTTTTTGCCTTCTCAACCATTCCTTGGCTTCAAACTCCCATATCTCGCGAACGGAATGACCTAACTCAAAAATTCCTGTTGCGTCTGAAAGTAGAAACTCGCCCGATTACAGCGGTGTGTGTATTTTTTCCCTAGGCCATTCTGGTTAAGCGTTTGGAGCAGCAGAAGTGCGAAAAATTTGTTGTCTTCTCAACCATTTCTTAGCTTCAAACTCCCATATCTCGCGAACGGATTGACCTAACCAAAAAATTCCTGTTGCATCTGAAAATAGAAACTCGCCCGATTACAACGGTATGTGTATTTTTTCCCTAGGCCATTCTTGTTAAGCGTTTGGAGCAGCAGAATTGCGAAAAATTTTTTGCCTTCTCAACCATTTCTTGGCTTCAAACTCCCATATCTCGCGAACGGATTGACCTAACCCAAAAATTCCTACTGCATCTGAAAGTAGAAACTCGCCCGATTACAACGGTATGTATATTTTTTCCCTAGGCCATTCTGGTTAAGCGTTTGGAGCAGCAGAATTGCGAAAAATTTGTTGTCTTCAACCATTTCTTAGCTTCAAACTCCCATATCTCGCGAACGGATTGACCTAAACCAAAAGTTCCTGTTGCTTCTGAAAGTAGAAACTCGCCCGATTACAACGGTATGTTTATTTTTTCCCTAGGCCATTCTGGTTAAGCGTTTGGAGCAGCAGAATTGCGAAAAATTTTTTGCCTTCTCAACCATTTCTTGGCTTCAAACTCCCATATCTCGCGAACGGATTGACCTAACCCAAAAATTCCTATTGCATCTGAAAGCAGAAACTCGCCCGATTACAGCGGTATGTGTATTTTTTCCCTAGGCCATTCTGGTTAAGCGTTTGGAGCAGCAGAAGTGCGAAAAATTTGTTGTCTTCTCAACCATTTCTTAGCTTCAAACTCCCATATCTCGCGAACGGATTGACCTAACCCAAAAATTCCTACTGCATCTGAAAGTAGAAACTCGCCCGATTACAACGGTATGTGTATTTTTTCCCTAGGCCATTCTGGTTAAGCGTTTGGAGCAGCAGAAGTGCGAAAAATTTGTTGTCTTCTCAACCATTTCTTAGCTTCAAACTCCCATATCTCGCGAACGGATTGACCTAACCAAAAAATTCCTGTTGCATCTGAAAGTAGAAACTCGCCCGATTACAACGATATGTGTATTTTTTCCCTAGGCCATTCTTGTTAAGCGTTTGGAGCAGCAGAATTGCGAAAAATTTTCTGCCTTCTCAACCATTTCTTGGCTTCAAACTCCCATATCTCGCGAACGGATTGTCGTAACCCAAAAATTCCTGTTGCATCTGAAAGTAGAAACTCGCCCGATTACAACGGTATGTGTATTTTTTCCCTAGGCCATTCTGGTTAAGCGTTTGGAGCAGCTGAATTGCGAAAAATTTTTTGCCTTCTCAACCATTCCTTGGCTTCAAACTCCCATATCTCGCGAACGGAATGACCTAACTCAAAAATTCCTGTTGCGTCTGAAAGTAGAAACTCGCCCGATTACAGCGGTGTGTGTATTTTTTCCCTAGGCCATTCTGGTTAAGCGTTTGGAGCAGCAGAAGTGCGAAAAATTTGTTGTCTTCTCAACCATTTCTTAGCTTCAAACTCCCATATCTCGCGAACGGATTGACCTAACCAAAAAATTCCTGTTGCATCTGAAAGTAGAAACTCGCCCGATTACAACGGTATGTGTATTTTTTCCCTAGGCCATTCTTGTTAAGCGTTTGGAGCAGCAGAATTGCGAAAAATTTTTTGCCTTCTCAACCATTTCTTGGCTTCAAACTCCCATATCTCGCGAACGGATTGACCTAACCCAAAAATTCCTACTGCATCTGAAAGTAGAAACTCGCCCGATTACAACGGTATGTGTATTTTTTCCCTAGGCCATTCTGGTTAAGCGTTTGGAGCAGCAGAATTGCGAAAAATTTGTTGTCTTCTCAACCATTTCTTAGCTTCAAACTCCCATATCTCGCGAACGGATTGACCTAACCAAAAAATTCCTGTTTCATCTGAAAGTAGAAACTCGCCCGATTACAACGATATGTGTATTTTTTCCCTAGGCCATTCTTGTTAAGCGTTTGGAGCAGCAGAATTGCGAAAAATTTCCTGCCTTCTCAACCATTTCTTGGCTTCAAACTCCCATATCTCGCGAACGGATTGTCGTAACCCAAAAATTCCTGTTGCATCTGAAAGTAGAAACTCGCCCGATTACAACGGTATGTGTATTTTTTCCCTAGGCCATTCTGGTTAAGCGTGTGGAGCAGCAGAATTGTGAAAAATTTTTTGCCTTCTCAACCATTTCTTGGCTTCAAACTCCCATATCTCGCGAACGGATTGACCTAACCCAAAAATTCCTACTGCATCTGAAAGTAGAGACTCGCCCGATTACAACGGTATGTGTATTTTTTCCCTAGGCCATTCTGGTTAAGCGTTTGGAGCAGCAGAATTGGGAAAAATTTGTTGTCCTCTCAACCATTTCTTAGCGTCAAACTCCCATATCTCGCGAACGGATTGACCTAACCCAAAAATTCCTGTAGCGTCTGAAAGTAGAAACTCGCCCGATTACAACGGTATGTGTATTTTTTCCCTAGGCCATTCTTGTTAAGCGTTTGGAGCAGCAGAATTGCGAAAAATTTTTTGCCTTCTCAACCATTTCTTGGCTTCAAACTCCCATATCTCGCGAACGGATTGACCTAACCCAAAAATTCCTACTGCATCTGAAAGTAGAAACTCGCCCGATTACAACGGTATGTGTATTTTTTCCCTAGGCCATTCTGGTTAAGCGTTTGGAGCAGCAGAAGTGCGAAAAATTTGTTGTCTTCTCAACCATTTCTTAGCTTCAAACTCCCATATCTCGCGAACGGATTGACCTAACCAAAAAATTCCTGTTGCATCTGAAAGTAGAAACTCGCCCGATTACAACGATATGTGTATTTTTTCCCTAGGCCATTCTTGTTAAGCGTTTGGAGCAGCAGAATTGCGAAAAATTTTCTGCCTTCTCAACCATTTCTTGGCTTCAAACTCCCATATCTCGCGAACGGATTGTCGTAACCCAAAAATTCCTGTTGCATCTGAAAGTAGAAACTCGCCCGATTACAACGGTATGTGTATTTTTTCCCTAGGCCATTCTGGTTAAGCGTTTGGAGCAGCTGAATTGCGAAAAATTTTTTGCCTTCTCAACCATTCCTTGGCTTCAAACTCCCATATCTCGCGAACGGAATGACCTAACTCAAAAATTCCTGTTGCGTCTGAAAGTAGAAACTCGCCCGATTACAGCGGTGTGTGTATTTTTTCCCTAGGCCATTCTGGTTAAGCGTTTGGAGCAGCAGAAGTGCGAAAAATTTGTTGTCTTCTCAACCATTTCTTAGCTTCAAACTCCCATATCTCGCGAACGGATTGACCTAACCAAAAAATTCCTGTTGCATCTGAAAGTAGAAACTCGCCCGATTACAACGGTATGTGTATTTTTTCCCTAGGCCATTCTTGTTAAGCGTTTGGAGCAGCAGAATTGCGAAAAATTTGTTGTCTTCTCAACCATTTCTTAGCTTCAAACTCCCATATCTCGCGAACGGATTGACCTAAACCAAAAGTTCCTGTTGCTTCTGAAAGTAGAAACTCGCCCGATTACAACGGTATGTTTATTTTTTCCCTAGGCCATTCTGGTTAAGCGTTTGGAGCAGCAGAATTGCGAAAAATTTTTTGCCTTCTCAACCATTTCTTGGCTTCAAACTCCCATATCTCGCGAACGGATTGACCTAACCCAAAAATTCCTATTGCATCTGAAAGCAGAAACTCGCCCGATTACAGCGGTATGTGTATTTTTTCCCTAGGCCATTCTGGTTAAGCGTTTGGAGCAGCAGAAGTGCGAAAAATTTGTTGTCTTCTCAACCATTTCTTAGCTTCAAACTCCCATATCTCGCGAACGGATTGACCTAACCCAAAAATTCCTACTGCATCTGAAAGTAGAAACTCGCCCGATTACAACGGTATGTGTATTTTTTCCCTAGGCCATTCTGGTTAAGCGTTTGGAGCAGCAGAAGTGCGAAAAATTTGTTGTCTTCTCAACCATTTCTTAGCTTCAAACTCCCATATCTCGCGAACGGATTGACCTAACCAAAAAATTCCTGTTGCATCTGAAAGTAGAAACTCGCCCGATTACAACGATATGTGTATTTTTTCCCTAGGCCATTCTTGTTAAGCGTTTGGAGCAGCAGAATTGCGAAAAATTTTCTGCCTTCTCAACCATTTCTTGGCTTCAAACTCCCATATCTCGCGAACGGATTGTCGTAACCCAAAAATTCCTGTTGCATCTGAAAGTAGAAACTCGCCCGATTACAACGGTATGTGTATTTTTTCCCTAGGCCATTCTGGTTAAGCGTTTGGAGCAGCTGAATTGCGAAAAATTTTTTGCCTTCTCAACCATTCCTTGGCTTCAAACTCCCATATCTCGCGAACGGAATGACCTAACTCAAAAATTCCTGTTGCGTCTGAAAGTAGAAACTCGCCCGATTACAGCGGTGTGTGTATTTTTTCCCTAGGCCATTCTGGTTAAGCGTTTGGAGCAGCAGAAGTGCGAAAAATTTGTTGTCTTCTCAACCATTTCTTAGCTTCAAACTCCCATATCTCGCGAACGGATTGACCTAACCAAAAAATTCCTGTTGCATCTGAAAGTAGAAACTCGCCCGATTACAACGGTATGTGTATTTTTTCCCTAGGCCATTCTTGTTAAGCGTTTGGAGCAGCAGAATTGCGAAAAATTTTTTGCCTTCTCAACCATTTCTTGGCTTCAAACTCCCATATCTCGCGAACGGATTGACCTAACCCAAAAATTCCTACTGCATCTGAAAGTAGAAACTCGCCCGATTACAACGGTATGTGTATTTTTTCCCTAGGCCATTCTGGTTAAGCGTTTGGAGCAGCAGAATTGCGAAAAATTTGTTGTCTTCTCAACCATTTCTTAGCTTCAAACTCCCATATCTCGCGAACGGATTGACCTAACCAAAAAATTCCTGTTTCATCTGAAAGTAGAAACTCGCCCGATTACAACGATATGTGTATTTTTTCCCTAGGCCATTCTTGTTAAGCGTTTGGAGCAGCAGAATTGCGAAAAATTTCCTGCCTTCTCAACCATTTCTTGGCTTCAAACTCCCATACCTCGCGAACGGATTGTCGTAACCCAAAAATTCCTGTTGCATCTGAAAGTAGAAACTCGCCCGATTACAACGGTATGTGTATTTTTTCCCTAGGCCATTCTGGTTAAGCGTGTGGAGCAGCAGAATTGTGAAAAATTTTTTGCCTTCTCAACCATTTCTTGGCTTCAAACTCCCATATCTCGCGAACGGATTGACCTAACCCAAAAATTCCTACTGCATCTGAAAGTAGAGACTCGCCCGATTACAACGGTATGTGTATTTTTTCCCTAGGCCATTCTGGTTAAGCGTTTGGAGCAGCAGAATTGGGAAAAATTTGTTGTCCTCTCAACCATTTCTTAGCGTCAAACTCCCATATCTCGCGAACGGATTGACCTAACCCAAAAATTCCTGTAGCGTCTGAAAGTAGAAACTCGCCCGATTACAACGGTATGTGTATTTTTTCCCTAGGCCATTCTTGTTAAGCGTTTGGAGCAGCAGAATTGCGAAAAATTTTTTGCCTTCTCAACCATTTCTTGGCTTCAAACTCCCATATCTCGCGAACGGATTGACCTAACCCAAAAATTCCTACTGCATCTGAAAGTAGAAACTCGCCCGATTACAACGGTTTGTGTATTTTTTCCCTAGGCCATTCTGGTTAAGCGTTTGGAGCAGCAGAAGTGCGAAAAATTTGTTGTCTTCTCAACCATTTCTTAGCTTCAAACTCCCATATCTCGCGAACGGATTGACCTAAACCAAAAGTTCCTGTTGCTTCTGAAAGTAGAAACTCGCCCGATTACAACGGTATGTTTATTTTTTCCCTAGGCCATTCTGGTTAAGCGTTTGGAGCAGCAGAATTGCGAAAAATTTTTTGCCTTCTCAACCATTTCTTGGCTTCAAACTCCCATATCTCGCGAACGGATTGACCTAACCCAAAAATTCCTATTGCATCTGAAAGCAGAAACTCGCCCGATTACAGCGGTATGTGTATTTTTTCCCTAGGCCATTCTGGTTAAGCGTTTGGAGCAGCAGAAGTGCGAAAAATTTGTTGTCTTCTCAACCATTTCTTAGCTTCAAACTCCCATATCTCGCGAACGGATTGACCTAACCCAAAAATTCCTACTGCATCTGAAAGTAGAAACTCGCCCGATTACAACGGTATGTGTATTTTTTCCCTAGGCCATTCTGGTTAAGCGTTTGGAGCAGCAGAAGTGCGAAAAATTTGTTGTCTTCTCAACCATTTCTTAGCTTCAAACTCCCATATCTCGCGAACGGATTGACCTAACCAAAAAATTCCTGTTGCATCTGAAAGTAGAAACTCGCCCGATTACAACGATATGTGTATTTTTTCCCTAGGCCATTCTTGTTAAGCGTTTGGAGCAGCAGAATTGCAAAAATTTTCTGCCTTCTCAACCATTTCTTGGCTTCAAACTCCCATATCTCGCGAACGGATTGTCGTAACCCAAAAATTCCTGTTGCATCTGAAAGTAGAAACTCGCCCGATTACAACGGTATGTGTATTTTTTCCCTAGGCCATTCTGGTTAAGCGTGTGGAGCAGCAGAATTGTGAAAAATTTTTTGCCTTCTCAACCATTTCTTGGCTTCAAACTCCCATATCTCGCGAACGGATTAACCTAACCCAAAAATTCCTACTGCATCTGAAAGTAGAAACTCGCCCGATTACAACGGTATGTGTATTTTTTCCCTAGGCCATTCTGGTTAAGCGTTTGGAGCAGCTGAATTGCGAAAAATTTTTTGCCTTCTCAACCATTCCTTGGCTTCAAACTCCCATATCTCGCGAACGGATTGACCTAACACAAAAATTCCTGTTGCGTCTCAAAGTAGAAACTCGCCCGATTACAGCGGTGTGTGTATTTTTTCCCTAGGCCATTCTGGTTAAGCGTTTGGAGCAGCAGAAGTGCGAAAAATTTGTTGTCTTCTCAACCATTTCTTAGCTTCAAACTCCCATATCTCGCGAACGGATTGACCTAACCAAAAAATTCCTGTTGCATCTGAAAGTAGGAACTCGCCCGATTACAACGATATGTGTATTTTTTCCCTAGGCCATTCTTGTTAAGCGTTTGGAGCAGCAGAATTGCGAAAAATTTTCTGCCTTCTCAACCATTTCTTGGCTTCAAACTCCCATATCTCGCGAACGGATTGTCGTAACCCAAAAATTCCTGTTGCATCTGAAAGTAGAAACTCGCCCGATTACAACGGTATGTGTATTTTTTCCCTAGGCCATTCTGGTTAAGCGTGTGGAGCGGCAGAATTGTGAAAAATTTTTTGCCTTCTCAACCATTTCTTGGCTTCAAACTCCCATATCTCGCGAACGGATTGACCTAACCCAAAAATTCCTACTGCATCTGAAAGTAGAAACTCGCCCGATTACAACGGTATGTGTATTTTTTCCCTAGGCCATTCTGGTTAAGCGTTTGGAGCAGCAGAATTGGGAAAAATTTGTTGTCCTCTCAACCATTTCTTAGCGTCAAACTCCCATATCTCGCGAACGGATTGACCTAACCCAAAAATTCCTGTAGCGTCTGAAAGTAGAAACTCGCCCGATTACAACGGTATGTGTATTTTTTCCCTAGGCCATTCTTGTTAAGCGTTTGGAGCAGCAGAATTGCGAAAAATTTTTTGCCTTCTCAACCATTTCTTGGCTTCAAACTCCCATATCTCGCGAACGGATTGACCTAACCCAAAAATTCCTACTGCATCTGAAAGTAGAAACTCGCCCGATTACAGCGGTATGTGTATTTTTTCCCTAGGCCATTCTGGTTAAGCGTTTGGAGCAGCAGAATTGCGAAAAATTTGATGTCTCCTCAACCATTTCTTAGCGTCAAACTCCCATATCTCGCGAACGGATTGACCTAACCCAAAAATTCCTGTTGCATCTGAAAGTAGAAACTCGCCCGATTACAACGGTATGTGTATTTTTTCCCTAGGCCATTCTGGTTAAGCGTTTGGAGCAGCAGAATTGCGAAAAATTTTTCGCCTTCTCAACCATTCCTTCGCTTCAAACTCCCATATCTCGCGAACGGATTGACCTAACTCAAAAATTCCTGTTGCGTCTGAAAGTAGAAACTCGCCCGATTACAGCGGTATGTGTATTTTTACCCTAGGCCATTCTTGTTAAGCGTTTGGAGCAGCAGAATTGCGAAAAATTTGTTGTCTTCTCAACCATTCCTTAGCTTCAAACTCCCATATCTCGCGAACGGATTGACCTAACCCAAAAATTCCTGTTGCATCTGAAAGTAGAAACTCGCCCGATTACAACGGTATGTGTATTTTTTCCCTAGGCCATTCTTGTTAAGCGTTTGGAGCAGCAGAATTGCGAAAAATTTTCTGCCTTCTCAACCATTTCTTGGCTTCAAACTCCCATATCTCGCGAACGGATTGTCCTAACCCAAAAATTCCTGTTGCATCTGAAAGTAGAAACTCGCCCGATTACAACGGTATGTGTATTTTTTCCCTAGGCCATTCTGGTTAAGCGTGTGGAGCAGCAGAATTGCGAAAAATTTTTTGCCTTCTCAACCATTTCTTGGCTTAAAACTCCCATATCTCGCGAACGGATTGACCTAACCCAAAAATTCCTACTGCATCTGAAAGTAGACACTCGCCCGATTACAACGGTATGTGTATTTTTTCCCTAGGCCATTCTGGTTAAGCGTTTGGAGCAGCAGAAGTGCGAAAAATTTGTTGTCTTCTCAACCATTTCTTAGCTTCAAACTCCCATATCTCGCGAACGGATTGACCTAACCAAAAAATTCCTGTTGCATCTGAAAGTAGAAACTCGCCCGATTACAACGATATGTGTATTTTTTCCCTAGGCCATTCTTGTTAAGCGTTTGGAGCAGCAGAATTGCGAAAAATTTTCTGCCTTCTCAACCATTTCTTGGCTTCAAACTCCCATATCTCGCGAACGGATTGTCGTAACCCAAAAATTCCTGTTGCATCTGAAAGTAGAAACTCGCCCGATTACAACGGTATGTGTATTTTTTCCCTAGGCCATTCTGGTTAAGCGTGTGGAGCAGCAGAATTGTGAAAAATTTTTTGCCTTCTCAACCATTTCTTGGCTTCAAACTCCCATATCTCGCGAACGGATTGACCTAACCCAAAAATTCCTACTGCATCTGAAAGTAGAAACTCGCCCGATTACAACGGTATGTGTATTTTTTCACTAGGCCATTCTGGTTAAGCGTTTGGAGCAGCAGAAGTGCGAAAAATTTGTTGTCTTCTCAACCATTTCTTAGCTTCAAACTCCCATATCTCGCGAACGGATTGACCTAACCAAAAAATTCCTGTTGCATCTGAAAGTAGAAACTCGCCCGATTACAACGATATGTGTATTTTTTTCCTAGGCCATTCTTGTTAAGCGTTTGGAGCAGCAGAATTGCGAAAAATTTTCTGCCTTCTCAACCATTTCTTGGCTTCAAACTCCCATATCTCGCGAACGGATTGTCGTAACCCAAAAATTCCTGTTGCATCTGAAAGTAGAAACTCGCCCGATTACAGCGGTATGTGTATTTTTTCCCTAGGCCATTCTGGTTAAGCGTTTGGAGCAGCTGAATTGCGAAAAATTTTTTGCCTTCTCAACCATTCCTTGGCTTCAAACTCCCATATCTCGCGAACGGATTGACCTAACTCAAAAATTCCTGTTGCGTCTGAAAGTAGAAACTCGCCCGATTACAACGGTGTGTGTATTTTTTCCCTAGGCCATTCTGGTTAAGCGTTTGGAGCAGCAGAAGTGCGAAAAATTTGTTGTCTTCTCAACCATTTCTTAGCTTCAAACTCCCATATCTCGCGAACGGATTGACTTAACCAAAAAATTCCTGTTGCATCTGAAAGTAGAAACTCGCCCGATTACAACGGTATGTGTATTTTTTCCCTAGGCCATTCTTGTTAAGCGTTTGGAGCAGCAGAATTGCGAAAAATTTTTTGCCTTCTCAACCATTTCTTGGCTTCAAACTCCCATATCTCGCGAACGGATTGACCTAACCCAAAAATTCCTACTGCATCTGAAAGTAGAAACTCGCCCGATTACAACGGTATGTGTATTTTTTCCCTAGGCCATTCTGGTTAAGCGTTTGGAGCAGCAGAATTGCGAAAAATTTGTTGTCTTCTCAACCATTTCTTAGCTTCAAACTCCCATATCTCGCGAACGGATTGACCTAACCAAAAAATTCCTGTTTCATCTGAAAGTAGAAACTCGCCCGATTACAACGATATGTGTATTTTTTCCCTAGGCCATTCTTGTTAAGCGTTTGGAGCAGCAGAATTGCGAAAAATTTTCTGCCTTCTCAACCATTTCTTGGCTTCAAACTCCCATATCTCGCGAACGGATTGTCGTAACCCAAAAATTCCTGTTGCATCTGAAAGTAGAAACTCGCCCGATTACAACGGTATGTGTATTTTTTCCCTAGGCCATTCTGGTTAAGCGTGTGGAGCAGCAGAATTGTGAAAAATTTTTTGCCTTCTCAACCATTTCTTGGCTTCAAACTCCCATATCTCGCGAACGGATTGACCTAACCCAAAAATTTCTACTGCATCTGAAAGTAGAGACTCGCCCGATTACAACGGTATGTGTATTTTTTCCCTAGGCCATTCTGGTTAAGCGTTTGGAGCAGCAGAATTGGGAAAAATTTGTTGTCCTCTCAACCATTTCTTAGCGTCAAACTCCCATATCTCGCGAACGGATTGACCTAACCCAAAAATTCCTGTAGCGTCTGAAAGTAGAAACTCGCCCGATTACAACGGTATGTGTATTTTTTCCCTAGGCCATTCTTGTTAAGCGTTTGGAGCAGCAGAATTGCGAAAAATTTTTTGCCTTCTCAACCATTTCTTGGCTTCAAACTCCCATATCTCGCGAACGGATTGACCTAACCCAAAAATTCCTACTGCATCTGAAAGTAGAAACTCGCCCGATTACAACGGTTTGTGTATTTTTTCCCTAGGCCATTCTGGTTAAGCGTTTGGAGCAGCAGAAGTGCGAAAAATTTGTTGTCTTCTCAACCATTTCTTAGCTTCAAACTCCCATATCTCGCGAACGGATTGACCTAAACCAAAAGTTCCTGTTGCTTCTGAAAGTAGAAACTCGCCCGATTACAACGGTATGTTTATTTTTTCCCTAGGCCATTCTGGTTAAGCGTCTGGAGCAGCAGAATTGCGAAAAATTTTTTGCCTTCTCAACCATTTCTTGGCTTCAAACTCCCATATCTCGCGAACGGATTGACCTAACCCAAAAATTCCTATTGCATCTGAAAGCAGAAACTCGCCCGATTACAGCGGTATGTGTATTTTTTCCCTAGGCCATTCTGGTTAAGCGTTTGGAGCAGCTGAATTGCGAAAAATTTTTTGCCTTCTCAACCATTCCTTGGCTTCAAACTCCCATATCTCGCGAACGGATTGACCTAACTCAAAAATTCCTGTTGCGTCTGAAAGTAGAAACTCGCCCGATTACAGCGGTATGTGTATTTTTACCCTAGGACATTCTTGTTAAGCGTTTGGAGCAGCAGAATTGCGAAAAATTTGATGTCTCCTCAACCATTTCTTAGCGTCAAACTCCCATATCTCGCGAACGGACTGACCTAACCAAAAAATTCCTGTTGCGTCTGAAAGTAGAAACTCGCCCGATTACAGCGGTATGTGTATTTTTACCCTAGGCCATTCTTGTTAAGCGTTTGGAGCAGCAGAATTGCGAAAAATTTGTTGTCTTCTCAACCATTCCTTAGCTTCAAACTCCCATATCTCGCGAACGGATTGACCTAACCCAAAAATTCCTGTTGCATCTGAAAGTAGAAACTCGCCCGATTACAACGATATGTGTATTTTTTCCCTAGGCCATTCTTGTTAAGCGTTTGGAGCAGCAGAATTGCGAAAAATTTTCTGCCTTCTCAACCATTTCTTGGCTTCAAACTCCCATATCTCGCGAACGGACTGACCTAACCAAAAAATTCCTGTTGCGTCTGAAAGTAGAAACTCGCCCGATTACAGCGGTATGTGTATTTTTACCCTAGGCCATTCTTGTTAAGCGTTTGGAGCAGCAGAATTGCGAAAAATTTGTTGTCTTCTCAACCATTCCTTAGCTTCAAACTCCCATATCTCGCGAACGGATTGACCTAACCCAAAAATTCCTGTTGCATCTGAAAGTAGAAACTCGCCCGATTACAACGATATGTGTATTTTTTCCCTAGGCCATTCTTGTTAAGCGTTTGGAGCAGCAGAATTGCGAAAAATTTTCTGCCTTCTCAACCATTTCTTGGCTTCAAACTCCCATATCTCGCGAACGGATTGTCGTAACCCAAAAATTCCTGTTGCATCTGAAAGTAGAAACTCGCCCGATTACAACGGTATGTGTATTTTTTCCCTAGGCCATTCTGGTTAAGCGTGTGGAGCAGCAGAAGTGCGAAAAATTTGTTGTCTTCTCAACCATTTCTTAGCTTCAAACTCCCATATCTCGCGAACGGATTGACCTAAACCAAAAGTTCCTGTTGCTTCTGAAAGTAGAAACTCGCCCGATTACAACGGTATGTTTATTTTTTCCCTAGGCCATTCTGGTTAAGCGTTTGGAGCAGCAGAATTGCGAAAAATTTTTTCCTTCTCAACCATTTCTTGGCTTCAAACTCCCATATCTCGCGAACGGATTGACCTAACCCAAAAATTCCTATTGCATCTGAAAGCAGAAACTCGCCCGATTACAGCGGTATGTGTATTTTTTCCCTAGGCCATTCTGGTTAAGCGTTTGGAGCAGCTGAATTGCGAAAAATTTTTTGCCTTCTCAACCATTCCTTGGCTTCAAACTCCCATATCTCGCGAACGGATTGACATAACTCAAAAATTCCTGTTGCGTCTGAAAGTAGAAACTCGCCCGATTACAGCGGTATGTGTATTTTTACCCTAGGACATTCTTGTTAAGCGTTTGGAGCAGCAGAATTGCGAAAAATTTGATGTCTCCTCAACCATTTCTTAGCGTCAAACTCCCATATCTCGCGAACGGACTGACCTAACCAAAAAATTCCTGTTGCGTCTGAAAGTAGAAACTCGCCCGATTACAGCGGTATGTGTATTTTTACCCTAGGCCATTCTTGTTAAGCGTTTGGAGCAGCAGAATTGCGAAAAATTTGTTGTCTTCTCAACCATTCCTTAGCTTCAAACTCCCATATCTCGCGAACGGATTGACCTAACCCAAAAATTCCTGTTGCATCTGAAAGTAGAAACTCGCCCGATTACAACGATATGTGTATTTTTTCCCTAGGCCATTCTTGTTAAGCGTTTGGAGCAGCAGAATTGCGAAAAATTTTCTGCCTTCTCAACCATTTCTTGGCTTCAAACTCCCATATCTCGCGAACGGATTGACCTAACCCAAAAATTCCTACTGCATCTGAAAGTAGAAACTCGCCCGATTACAACGGTATGTGTATTTTTTCCCTAGGCCATTCTGGTTAAGCGTTTGGAGCAGCAGAATTGGGAAAAATTTGTTGTCCTCTCAACCATTTCTTAGCGTCAAACTCCCATATCTCGCGAACGGATTGACCTAACCCAAAAATTCCTGTAGCGTCTGAAAGTAGAAACTCGCCCGATTACAACGGTATGTGTATTTTTTCCCTAGGCCATTCTTGTTAAGCGTTTGGAGCAGCAGAATTGCGAAAAATTTTTTGCCTTCTCAACCATTTCTTGGCTTCAAACTCCCATATCTCGCGAACGGATTGACCTAACCCAAAAATTCCTACTGCATCTGAAAGTAGAAACTCGCCCGATTACAACGGTTTGTGTATTTTTTCCCTAGGCCGTTCTGGTTAAGCGTTTGGAGCAGCAGAATTGCGAAAAATTTGTTGTCTTCTCAACCATTTCTTAGCTTCAAACTCCCATATCTCGCGAACGGATTGACCTAAACCAAAAGTTCCTGTTGCTTCTGAAAGTAGAAACTCGCCCGATTACAACGGTATGTTTATTTTTTCCCTAGGCCATTCTAGTTAAGCGTTTGGAGCAGCAGAATTGCGAAAAATTTTTTGCCTTCTCAACCATTTCTTGGCTTCAAACTCCCATATCTCGCGAACGGATTGACCTAACCCAAAAATTCCTATTGCATCTGAAAGCAGAAACTCGCCCGATTACAGCGGTATGTGTATTTTTCCCCTAGGCCATTCTGGTTAAGCGTTTGGAGCAGCTGAATTGCGAAAAATTTTTTGCCTTCTCATCCATTCCTTGGCTTCAAACTCCCATATCTCGCGAACGGATTGACCTAACTCAAAAATTCCTGTTGCGTCTGAAAGTAGAAACACGCCCGATTACAGCGGTATGTGTATTTTTACCCTAGGACATTCTTGTTAAGCGTTTGGAGCAGCAGAATTGCGAAAAATTTTCTGCCTTCTCAACCATTTCTTGGCTTCAAACTCCCATATCTCGCGAACGGATTGACCTAACCCAAAAATTCCTATTGTATCTGAAAGTAGAAACTCGCCCGATTACAGCGGTATGTGTATTTTTTCCCTAGGCCATTCTGGTTAAGCGTTTGGAGCAGCAGAATTGCGAAAAATTTTTTGCCTTCTCAACCATTTCTTAGCGTCAAACTCCCATATCTCTCGAACGGATTGACCTAACCCAAAAATTCCGGTTGCATCTGAAAGTAGAAACTCGCCCGATTACAACGGTATGTGTATTTTTTCCCTAGGCCATTCTTGTTAAGCGTTTGGAGCAGCAGAATTGCGAAAAATTTTTTGCCTTCTCAACCATTTCTTGGCTTCAAACTCCCATATCTCGCGAACGGATTGACCTAACCCAAAAATTCCTACTGCATCTGAAAGTAGAAACTCGCCCGATTACAACGGTATGTGTATTTTTTCCCTAGGCCATTCTGGTTAAGCGTTTGGAGCAGCAGAATTGCGAAAAATTTGTTGTCCTCTCAACCATTTCTTAGCGTCAAACTCCCATATCTCGCGAACGGATTGACCTAACCCAAAAATTCCTATTGCATCTGAAAGCAGAAACTCGCCCGATTACAGCGGTATGTGTATTTTTTCCCTAGGCCATTCTGGTTAAGCGTTTGGAGCAGCTGAATTGCGAAAAATTTTTTACCTTCTCAACCATTCCTTGGATTCAAACTCCCATATCTCGCGAACGGATTGACCTAACCCAAAAATTCCTATTGTATCTGAAAGTAGAAACTCGCCCGATTACAACGGTATGTGTATTTTTTCCCTAGGCCATTCTGGTTAAGCGTTTGGAGCAGCAGAATTGGGAAAAATTTGTTGTCCTCTCAACCATTTCTTAGCGTCAAACTCCCATATCTCGCGAACGGATTGACCTAACCCAAAAATTCCTGTAGCGTCTGAAAGTAGAAACTCGCCCGATTACAACGGTATGTGTATTTTTTCCCTAGGCCATTCTTGTTAAGCGTTTGGAGCAGCAGAATTGCGAAAAATTTTTTGCCTTCTCAACCATTTCTTGGCTTCAAACTCCCATATCACGCGAACGGATTGACCTAACCCAAAAATTCCTACTGCATCTGAAAGTAGAAACTCGCCCGATTACAACGGTTTGTGTATTTTTTCCCTAGGCCGTTCTGGTTAAGCGTTTGGAGCAGCAGAATTGCGAAAAATTTGTTGTCTTCTCAACCATTTCTTAGCTTCAAACTCCCATATCTCGCGAACGGATTGACCTAAACCAAAAGTTCCTGTTGCTTCTGAAAGTAGAAACTCGCCCGATTACAACGGTATGTTTATTTTTTCCCTAGGCCATTCTGGTTAAGCGTTTGGAGCAGCAGAATTGCGAAAAATTTTTTGCCTTCTCAACCATTTCTTGGCTTCAAACTCCCATATCTCGCGAACGGATTGACCTAACCCAAAAATTCCTATTGCATCTGAAAGCAGAAATTCGCCCGATTACAGCGGTATGTGTATTTTTTCCCTAGGCCATTCTGGTTAAGCGTTTGGAGCAGCTGAATTGCGAAAAATTTTTTGCCTTCTCAACCATTCCTTGGCTTCAAACTCCCATATCTCGCGAACGGATTGACCTAACTCAAAAACTCCTGTTGCGTCTGAAAGTAGAAACACGCCCGATTACAGCGGTATGTGTATTTTTACCCTAGGACATTCTTGTTAAGCGTTTGGAGCAGCAGAATTGCGAAAAATTTTCTGCCTTCTCAACCATTTCTTGGCTTCAAACTCCCATATCTCGCGAACGGATTGACCTAACCCAAAAATTCCTATTGTATCTGAAAGTAGAAACTCGCCCGATTACAGCGGTATGTGTATTTTTTCCCTAGGCCATTCTGGTTAAGCGTTTGGAGCAGCAGAATTGCGAAAAATTTTTTGCCTTCTCAACCATTTCTTAGCGTCAAACTCCCATATCTCTCGAACGGATTGACCTAACCCAAAAATTCCGGTTGCATCTGAAAGTAGAAACTCGCCCGATTACAACGGTATGTGTATTTTTTCCCTAGGCCATTCTTGTTTAGCGTTTGGAGCAGCAGAATTGCGAAAAATTTTTTGCCTTCTCAACCATTTCTTGGCTTCAAACTCCCATATCTCGCGAACGGATTGACCTAACCCAAAAATTCCTACTGCATCTGAAAGTAGAAACTCGCCCGATTACAACGGTATGTGTATTTTTTCCCTAGGCCATTCTGGTTAAGCGTTTGGAGCAGCAGAATTGCGAAAAATTTGTTGTCCTCTCAACCATTTCTTAGCGTCAAACTCCCATATCTCGCGAACGGATTGACCTAACCCAAAAATTCCTATTGCATCTGAAAGCAGAAACTCGCCCGATTACAGCGGTATGTGTATTTTTTCCCTAGGCCATTCTGGTTAAGCGTTTGGAGCAGCTGAATTGCGAAAAATTTTTTGCCTTCTCAACCATTCCTTGGATTCAAACTCCCATATCTCGCGAACGGATTGACCTAACCCAAAAATTCCTATTGCATCTGAAAGCAGAAACTCGCCCGATTACAGCGGTATGTGTATTTTTTCCCTAGGCCATTCTGGTTAAGCGTTTGGAGCAGCTGAATTGCGAAAAATTTTTTGCCTTCTCAACCATTCCTTGGACTCAAACTCCCATATCTCGCGAACGGATTGACCTAACTCAAAAATTCCTGTTGCGTCTGAAAGTAGAAACTCGCCCGATTACAGCGGTATGTGTATTTTTACCCTAGGACATTCTTGTTAAGCGTTTGGAGCAGCAGAATTGCGAAAAATTTTCTGCCTTTCAACCATTTCTTGGCTTCAAACTCCCATATCTCGCGAACGGATTGACCTAACCCAAAAATTCCTATTGTATCTGAAAGTAGAAACTCGCCCGATTACAGCGGTATGTGTATTTTTTCCCTAGGCCATTCTGGTTAAGCGTTTGGAGCAGCAGAATTGCGAAAAATTTGTTGTCTTCTCAACCATTTCTTAGCGTCAAACTCCCATATCTCTCGAACGGATTGACCTAACCCAAAAATTCCGGTTGCATCTGAAAGTAGAAACTCGCCCGATTACAACGGTTTGTGTATTTTTTCCCTAGGCCATTCTGCTTAAGCGTTTGGAGCAGCAGAAGTGCGAAAAATTTGTTGTCTTCTCAACCATTTCTTAGCGTCAAACTCCCATATCTCGCGAACGGATTGACCTAAACCAAAAGTTCCTGTTGCTTCTGAAAGTAGAAACTCGCCCGATTACAACGGTATGTTTATTTTTTCCCTAGGCCATTCTGGTTAAGCGTTTGGAGCAGCAGAATTGCGAAAAATTTTTTGCCTTCTCAACCATTTCTTGGCTTCAAACTCCCATATCTCGCGAACGAATTGACCTATCCCAAAAATTCCTACTGCATCTGAAAGTAGAAACTCGCCCGATTACAACGGTATGTGTATTTTTTCCCTAGGCCATTCTGGTTAAGCGTTTGGAGCAGCAGAATTGCGAAAAATTTGTTGTCCTCTCAACCATTTCTTAGCGTCAAACTCCCATATCTCTCGAACGGATTGACCTAACCCAAAAATTCCTGTTGCATCTGAAAGTAGAAACTCGCCCGATTACAGCGGTATGTGTATTTTTTCCCTAGGCCATTCTGGTTAAGCGTTTGGAGCAGCAGAATTGCGAAAAATTTGTTGTCTTCTCAACCATTTCTTAGCGTCAAACTCCCATATCTCTCGAACGGATTGACCTAACCCAAAAATTCCGGTTGCATCTGAAAGTAGAAACTCGCCCGATTACAACGGTTTGTGTATTTTTTCCCTAGGCCATTCTGGTTAAGCGTTTGGAGCAGCAGAAGTGCGAAAAATTTGTTGTCTTCTCAACCATTTCTTAGCGTCAAACTCCCATATCTCGCGAACGGATTGACCTAAACCAAAAGTTCCTGTTGCTTCTGAAAGTAGAAACTCGCCCGATTACAACGGTATGTTTATTTTTTCCCTAGGCCATTCTGGTTAAGCGTTTGGAGCAGCAGAATTGCGAAAAATTTTTTGCCTTCTCAACCATTTCTTGGCTTCAAACTCCCATATCTCGCGAACGAATTGACATATCCCAAAAATTCCTACTGCATCTGAAAGTAGAAACTCGCCCGATTACAACGGTATGTGTATTTTTTCCCTAGGCCATTCTGGTTAAGCGTTTGGAGCAGCAGAATTGCGAAAAATTTGTTGTCCTCTCAACCATTTCTTAGCGTCAAACTCCCATATCTCTCAAACGGATTGACCTAACCCAAAAATTCCTGTTGCATCTGAAAGTAGAAACTCGCCCGATTACAGCGGTATGTGTATTTTTTCCCTAGGCCATTCTGGTTAAGCGTTTGGAGCAGCTGAATTGCGAAAAATTTTTTGCCTTCTCAACCATTCCTTGGCTTCAAACTCCCATATCTCGCGAACGGATTGACCTAACTCAAAAATTCCTGTTGCGTCTGAAAGCAGAAACTCGCCCGATTACAGCGGTGTGTGTATTTTTACCCTAGGCCATTCTTGTTAAGCGTTTGGAGCAGCAGAATTGCGAAAAATTTTTCGCCTTCTCAACCATTCCTTGGTGTCAAACTCCCATATCTCGCGAACGGATTGACCTAACTCAAAAATTCGTGTTGCGTCTGAAAGTAGAAACTCGCCCGATTACAACGGTATGTGTATTTTTTCCCTAGGCCATTCTGGTTAAGCGTTTGGAGCAGCAGAATTGCGAAAAATTTTTTGCCTTCTCAACCATTTCTTGGCTTCAAACTCCCATATCTCGCGAACGGATTGACCTAACCCAAAAATTCCTACTGCATCTGAAAGTAGAAACTCGCCCGATTACAACGGTATGTGTATTTTTTCCCTAGGCCATTCTGGTTAAGCGTTTGGAGCAGCAGAATTGCGAAAAATTTGTTGTCCTCTCAACCATTTCTTAACGTCAAACTCCCATATCTCGCGAACGGATTGACCTAACCCAAAAATTCCTGTTGCATCTGAAAGTAGAAACTCCCCCGATTACAACGGTATGTGTATTTTTTCCCTAGGCCATTCTGGTTAACGTTTGGAGCAGCAGAATTGCGAAAAATTTTTTGCCTTCTCAACCATTTCTTGGCTTCAAACTCCCATATCTCGCGAACGGATTGACCTAACCCAAAAATTCCCATTGCATCTGAAAGTAGAAACTCGCCCGATTACAGCGGTATGTGTATTTTTTCCCTAGGCCATTCTGGTTAAGCGTTTGGAGCAGCTGAATTGCGAAAAATTTTTTGCCTTCTCAACCATTCCTTGGCTTCAAACTCCCATATCTCGCGAACGGATTGACCTAACTCAAAAATTCCTGTTGCGTCTGAAAGCAGAAACTCGCCCGATTACAGCGGTGTGTGTATTTTTACCCTAGGCCATTCTTGTTAAGCGTTTGGAGCAGCAGAATTGCGAAAAATTTTTCGCCTTCTCAACCATTCCTTGGCTTCAAACTCCCATATCTCGCGAACGGATTGACCTAACTCAAAAATTCCTGTTGCGTCTGAAAGTAGAAACTCGCCCGATTACAGCGGTATGTGTATTTTTTCCCTAGGCCATTCTGGTTAAGCGTTTGGAGCAGCAGAATTGCGAAAAATTTGATGTCTCCTCAACCATTTCTTAGCGTCAAACTCCCATATCTCGCGAACGGATTGACCTAACCCAAAAATTCCTGTTGCATCTGAAAGTAGAAACTCGCCCGATTACAACGGTATGTGTATTTTTTCCCTAGGCCATTCTGGTTAAGCGTTTGGAGCAGCAGAATTGCGAAAAATTTTTCGCCTTCTCAACCATTCCTTCGCTTCAAACTCCCATATCTCGCGAACGGATTGACCTAACTCAAAAATTCCTGTTGCGTCTGAAAGTAGAAACTCGCCCGATTACAGCGGTATGTGTATTTTTACCCTAGGCCATTCTTGTTAAGCGTTTGGAGCAGCAGAATTGCGAAAAATTTTTCGCCTTCTCAACCATTCCTTGGTGTCAAACTCCCATATCTCGCGAACGGATTGACCTAACCCAAAAATTCCTACTGCATCTGAAAGTAGAAACTCGCCCGATTACAACGGTATGTGTATTTTTTCCCTAGGCCATTCTGGTTAAGCGTTTGGAGCAGCAGAATTGCGAAAAATTTGATGCCTCCTCAACCATTTCTTAGCGTCAAACTCGCATATCTCGCGAACGGATTGACCTAACCCAAAAATTCCTGTTGCATCTGAAAGTAGAAACTCGCCCGATTACAACGGTATGTGTATTTTTTCCCTAGGCCATTCTGGTTAAGCGTTTGGAGCAGCAGAATTGCGAAAAATTTTTCGCCTTCTCAACCATTCCTTCGCTTCAAACTCCCATCTCTCGCGAACGGATTGACCTAACTCAAAAATTCCTGTTGCGTCTGAAAGTAGAAACTCGCCCGATTACAGCGGTATGTGTATTTTTACCCTAGGCCATTCTTGTTAAGCGTTTGGAGCAGCAGAATTGCGAAAAATTTTTCGCCTTCTCAACCATTCCTTGGTGTCAAACTCCCATATCTCGCGAACGGATTGACCTAACCCAAAAATTCCTACTGCATCTGAAAGTAGAAACTCGCCCGATTACAACGGTATGTGTATTTTTTCCCTAGGCCATTCTGGTTAAGCGTTTGGAGCAGCAGAATTGCGAAAAATTTGTTGTCCTCTCAACCATTTCTTAGCGTCAAACTCCCATATCTCGCGAACGGATTGACCTAACCCAAAAATTCCTGTAGCGTCTGAAAGTAGAAACTCGCCCAATTACAACGGTATGTGTATTTTTTCCCTAGGCCATTCTTGTTAAGCGTTTGGAGCAGCAGAATTGCGAAAAATTTTTTGCCTTCTCAACCATTTCTTGGCTTCAAACTCCCATATCTCGCGAACGGATTGACCTAACCCAAAAATTCCTACTGCATCTGAAAGTAGAAACTCGCCCGATTACAGCGGTTTGTGTATTTTTTCCCTAGGCCATTCTGGTTAAGCGTTTGGAGCAGCTGAATTGCGAAAAATTTTTTGCCTTCTCAACCATTCCTTGGCTTCAAACTCCCATATCTCGCGAACGGATTGACCTAACACAAAAATTCCTGTTGCGTCTGAAAGTAGAAACTCGCCCGATTACAGCGGTATGTGTATTTTTTCCCTTGGCCATTATGGTTAAGCGTTTGGAGCAGCAGAATTGCGAAAAATTTGATGTCTCCTCAAACATTTCTTAGCGTCAAACTCCCATATCTCGCGAACGGATTGACCTAACCCAAAAATTCCTACTGCATCTTAAAGTAGAAACTCGCCCGATTACAACGGTTTGTGTATTTTTTCCCTAGGCCATTCTGGTTAAGCGTTTGGAGCAGCAGAATTGCGAAAAATTTTTTGCCTTCTCAACCATTTCTTGGCTTCAAACTCCCATATCTCGCGAACGGATTAACCTAACCAAAAATTCCTACTGCATCTGAAAGTAGAAACTCGCCCGATTACAACGGTATGTGTATTTTTTCCCTAGGCCATTCTGGTTAAGCGTTTGGAGCAGCAGAATTGCGAAAAATTTGTTGTCCTCTCAACCATTTCTTAACGTCAAACTCCCATATCTCGCGAACGGATTGACCTAACCCAAAAATGCCTGTTGCATCTGAAAGAAGAAACTCCCCCGATTACAACGGTATGTGTATTTTTTCCCTAGGCCATTCTGGTTAACGTTTGGAGCAGCAGAATTGCGAAAAATTTTTTGCCTTCTCAACCATTTCTTGGCTTCAAACTCCCATATCTCGCGAACGGATTGACATAACTCAAAAATTCCTGTTGCGTCTGAAAGTAGAAACTCGCCCGATTACAGCGGTATGTGTATTTTTTCCCTAGGCCATTCTGGTTAAGCGTTTGGAGCAGCAGAATTGCGAAAAATTTGATGTCTCCTCAACCATTTCTTAGCGTCAAACTCCCATATCTCGCGAACGGATTGACCTAACCCAAAAATTCCTGTTGCATCTGAAAGTAGAAACTCGCCCGATTACAACGGTATGTGTATTTTTTCCCTAGGCCATTCTGGTTAAGCGTTTGGAGCAGCAGAATTGCGAAAAATTTGTTGTCCTCTCAACCATTTCTTAGCGTCAAACTCCCATATCTCGCGAACGGATTGACCTAACCCAAAAATTCCTGTAGCGTCTGAAAGTAGAAACTCGCCCAATTACAACGGTATGTGTATTTTTTCCCTAGGCCATTCTTGTTAAGCGTTTGGAGCAGCAGAATTGCGAAAAATTTTTTGCCTTCTCAACCATTTCTTGGCTTCAAACTCCCATATCTCGCGAACGGATTGACCTAACCCAAAAATTCCTACTGCATCTGAAAGTAGAAACTCGCCCGATTACAGCGGTTTGTGTATTTTTTCCCTAGGCCATTCTGGTTAAGCGTTTGGAGCAGCTGAATTGCGAAAAATTTTTTGCCTTCTCAACCATTCCTTGGCTTCAAACTCCCATATCTCGCGAACGGATTGACCTAACTCAAAAATTCCTGTTGCGTCTGAAAGTAGAAACTCGCCCGATTACAGCGGTATGTGTATTTTTACCCTAGGCCATTCTTGTTAAGCGTTTGGAGCAGCAGAATTGCGAAAAATTTTTCGCCTTCTCAGCCATTCCTTGGCTTCAAACTCCCATATCTCGCGAACGGATTGACCTAACTCAAAAATTCCTGTTGCGTCTGAAAGTAGAAACTCGCCCGATTACAGCGGTATGTGTATTTTTTCCCTTGGCCATTATGGTTAAGCGTTTGGAGCAGCAGAATTGCGAAAAATTTGATGTCTCCTCAAACATTTCTTAGCGTCAAACTCCCATATCTCGCGAACGGATTGACCTAACCCAAAAATTCCTGTTGCGTCTGAAAGTAGAAACTCGCCCGATTACAGCGGTATGTGTATTTTTACCCTAGGCCATTCTTGTTAAGCGTTTGGAGCAGCAGAATTGCGAAAAATTTTTCGCCTTCTCAACCATTCCTTGCTGTCAAACTCCCATATCTCGCGAACGGATTGACCTAACCCAAAAATTCCTACTGCATCTGAAAGTAAAATCTCGCCCGATTACAACGGTTTGTGTATTTTTTTCCCTAGGCCATTCTGGTTAAGCGTTTGGAGCAGCAGAATTGCGAAAAATTTTTTGCCTTCTCAACCATTTCTTGGCATCAAACTCCCATATCTCGCGAACGGATTGACCTAACCAAAAATTCCTACTACATCTGAAAGTAGAAACTCGCCCGATTACAACGGTATGTGTATTTTTTCCCTAGGCCATTCTGGTTAAGCGTTTGGAGCAGCAGAATTGCGAAAAATTTGTTGTCCTCTCAAACATTTCTTAACGTCAAACTCCCATATCTCGCGAACGGATTGACCTAACCCAAAAATTCCTGTTGCATCTGAAAGTAGAAACTCCCCCGATTACAACGGTATGTGTATTTTTTCCCTAGGCCATTCTGGTTAACGTTTGGAGCAGCAGAATTGCGAAAAATTTTTTGCCTTCTCAACCATTTCTTGGCTTCAAACTCCCATATCTCGCGAACGGATTGACATAACTCAAAAATTCCTGTTGCGTCTGAAAGTAGAAACTCGCCCGATTACAGCGGTATGTGTATTTTTTCCCTAGGCCATTCTGGTTAAGCGTTTGGAGCAGCAGAATTGCGAAAAATTTGATGTCTCCTCAACCATTTCTTAGCGTCAAACTCCCATATCTCGCGAACGGATTGACCTAACCCAAAAATTCCTGTTGCATCTGAAAGTAGAAACTCGCCCGATTACAACGGTATGTGTATTTTTTCCCTAGGCCATTCTGGTTAAGCGTTTGGAGCAGCAGAATTGCGAAAAATTTTTCGCCTTCTCAACCATTCCTTCGCTTCAAACTCCCATATCTCGCGAACGGATTGACCTAACTCAAAAATTCCTGTTGCGTCTGAAAGTAGAAACTCGCCCGATTACAGCGGTATGTGTATTTTTACCCTAGGCCATTCTTGTTAAGCGTTTGGAGCAGCAGAATTGCGAAAAATTTTTCGCCTTCTCAACCATTCCTTGGTGTCAAACTCCCATATCTCGCGAACGGATTGACCTAACCCAAAAATTCCTACTGCATCTGAAAGTAGAAACTCGCCCGATTACAACGGTATGTGTATTTTTTCCCTAGGCCATTCTGGTTAAGCGTTTGGAGCAGCAGAATTGCGAAAAATTTGTTGTCCTCTCAACCATTTCTTAGCGTCAAACACCCATATCTCGCGAACGGATTGACCTAACCCAAAAATTCCTGTAGCGTCTGAAAGTAGAGACTCGCCCAATTACAACGGTATGTGTATTTTTTCCCTAGGCCATTCTTGTTAAGCGTTTGGAGCAGCAGAATTGCGAAAAATTTTTCGCCTTCTCAACCATTCCTTGGCTTCAAACTCCCATATCTCGCGAACGGATTGACCTAACTCAAAATTTCCTGTTGCGTCTGAAAGTAGAAACTCGCCCGATTACAGCGGTATGTGTATTTTTTCCCTAGGCCATTATGGTTAAGCGTTTGGAGCAGCAGAATTGCGAAAAATTTGATGTCTCCTCAAACATTTCTTACCGTCAAACTCCCATATCTCGCGAACGGATTGACCTAACCCAAAAATTCCTGTTGCGTCTGAAAGTAGAAACTCGCCCGATTACAGCGGTATGTGTATTTTTACCCTAGGCCAATCTTGTTAAGCGTTTGGAGCAGCAGAATTGCGAAAAATTTTTCGCCTTCTCAACCATTCCTTGCTGTCAAACTCCCATATCTCGCGAACGGATTGACCTAACTCAAAAATTCCTGTTGCGTCTGAAAGTAGAAACTCGCCCGATTACAGCGGTATGTGTATTTTTTCCCTAGGCCATTCTTGTTAAGCGTTTGGAGCAGCAGAACTGCGAAAAATTTTTTGCCTTCTCAACCATTTCTTGGCTTCAAACTCCCATATCTCGCGAACGGATTGACCTAACTCAAAAATTCCTGTTGCGTCTGAAAGTAGAAACTCGCCCGATTACAGCGGTATGTGTATTTTTACCCTAGGCCAATCTTGTTAAGCGTTTGGAGCAGCAGAATTGCGAAAAATTTTTCGCCTTCTCAACCATTCCTTGCTGTCAAACTCCCATATCTCGCGAACGGATTGACCTAACTCAAAAATTCCTGTTGCGTCTGAAAGTAGAAACTCGCCCGATTACAGCGGTATGTGTATTTTTTCCCTAGGCCATTCTGGTTAAGCGTTTGGAGCAGCAGAATTGCGAAAAATTTGATGTCTCCTCAACCATTTCTTAGCGTCAAACTCCCATATCTCGCGAACGGATTGACCTGACCCAAAAATTCCTGTTGCATCTGAAAGTAGAAACTCGCCCGATTACAACGGTATGTGTATTTTTTCCCTAGGCCATTCTGGTTAAGCGTTTGGAGCAGCAGAATTGCGAAAAATTTTTCGCCTTCTCAACCATTCCTTCGCTTCAAACTCCCATATCTCGCGAACGGATTGACCTAACTCAAAAATTCCTGTTGCGTCTGAAAGTAGAAACTCGCCCGATTACAGCGGTATGTGTATTTTTACCCTAGGCCATTCTTGTTAAGCGTTTGGAGCAGCAGAATTGCGAAAAATTTTTCGCCTTCTCAACCATTCCTTGGTGTCAAACTCCCATATCTCGCGAAGGGATTGACCTAACCCAAAAATTCCTACTGCATCTGAAAGTAGAAACTCGCCCGATTACAACGGTATGTGTATTTTTTCCCTAGGCCATTCTGGTTAAGCGTTTGGAGCAGCAGAATTGCGAAAAATTTGTTGTCCTCTCAACCATTTCTTAGCGTCAAACTCCCATATCTCGCGAACGGATTGACCTAACCCAAAAATTCCTGTAGCGTCTGAAAGTAGAAACTCGCCCAATTACGACGGTATGTGTATTTTTTCCCTAGGCCATTCTTGTTAAGCGTTTGGAGCAGCAGAATTGCGAAAAATTTTTTGCCTTCTCAACCATTTCTTGGCTTCAAACTCCCATATCTCGCGAACGGATTGACCTAACCCAAAAATTCCTACTGCATCTGAAAGTAGAAACTCGCCCCATTACAGCGGTTTGTGTATTTTTTCCCTAGGCCATTCTGGTTAAGCGTTTGGAGCAGCAGAATTGCGAAAAATTTGATGTCTCCTCAAACATTTCTTAGCGTCAAACTCCCATATCTCGCGAACGGATTGACCTAACCCAAAAATTCCTGTTGCGTCTGAAAGTAGAAACTCGCCCGATTACAGCGGTATGTGTATTTTTACCCTAGGCCATTCTTGTTAAGCGTTTGGAGCAGCAGAATTGCGAAAAATTTTTCGCCTTCTCAACCATTCCTTGCAGTCAAACTCCCATATCTCGCGAACGGATTGACCTAACCCAAAAATTCCTACTGCATCTGAAAGTAGAAACTCGCCCCATTACAGCGGTTTGTGTATTTTTTCCCTAGGCCATTCTGGTTAAGCGTTTGGAGCAGCTGAATTGCGAAAAATTTTTTGCCTTCTCAACCATTCCTTGGCTTCAAACTCCCATATCTCGCGAACGGATTGACCTAACTCAAAAATTCCTGTTGCGTCTGAAAGTAGAAACTCGCCCGATTACAGCGGTATGTGTATTTTTTCCCTAGGCCATTCTGGTTAAGCGTTTGGAGCAGCAGAATTGCGAAAAATTTGTTGTCCTCTCAACCATTTCTTAACGTCAAACTCCCATATCTCGCGAACGGATTGACCTAACCCAAAAATTCCTGTTGCATCTGAAAGTAGAAACTCCCCCGATTACAACGGTATGTGTATTTTTTCCCTAGGCCATTCTGGTTAACGTTTGGAGCAGCAGAATTGCGAAAAATTTTTTGCCTTCTCAACCATTTCTTGGCTTCAAACTCCCGTATCTCGCGAACGGATTGACATAACTCAAAAATTCCTGTTGCGTCTGAAAGTAGAAACTCGCCCGATTACAGCGGTATGTGTATTTTTTCCCTAGGCCATTCTGGTTAAGCGTTTGGAGCAGCAGAATTGCGAAAAATTTGATGTCTCCTCAACCATTTCTTAGCGTCAAACTCCCATATCTCGCGAACGGATTGACCTAACCCAAAAATTCCTGTTGCATCTGAAAGTAGAAACTCGCCCGATTACAACGGTATGTGTATTTTTTCCCTAGGCCATTCTGGTTAAGCGTTTGGAGCAGCAGAATTGCGAAAAATTTTTTGCCTTCTCAACAATTCCTTGGCTTCAAACTCCCATGTCTCGCGAACGGATTGACCTAACCCAAAAATTCCTATTGCATCTGAAAGTAGAAACTCGCCCGATTACAGCGGTATGTGTATTTTTTCCCTAGGCCATTCTGGTTAAGCGTTTGGAGCAGCTGAATTGCGAAAAATTTTTTGCTTTCTCAACCAATTCTTGGCTTCAAACTCCCATATCTGGCGAACGGATTGACCTAACCCAAAAATTCCTATTGCATCTGAAAGTAGAAACTCGCCCGATTACAACGGTATGTGTATTTTTTCCCTAGGCCATTCTGGTTAAGCGTTTGGAGCAGCAGAATTGCGAAAAATTTGTTGTCTTCTCAACCATTTCTTAGCGTCAAACTCCCATATCTCTCGAACGGATTGACCTAACCCAAAAATTCCTGTTGCATCTGAAAGTAGAAACTCGCCCGATTACAACGGTATGTGTATTTTTTCCCTAGGCCATTCTTGTTAAGCGTTTGGAGCAGCAGAATTGCGAAAAATTTTTTGCCTTCTCAACCATTTCTTGGCTTCAAACTCCCATATCTCGCGAACGGATTGACCTAACCCAAAAATTCCTACTGCATCTGAAAGTAGAAACTCGCCCGATTACAACGGTATGTGTATTTTTTCCCTAGGCCATTCTGGTTAAGCGTTTGGAGCAGCTGAATTGCGAAAAATTTTTTGCCTTCTCAACCATTCCTTGGCTTCAAACTCCCATATCTCGCGTACGGATTGACCTAACTCAAAAATTCCTGTTGCGTCTGAAAGCAGAAACTCGCCCGATTACAGCGGTGTGTGTATTTTTACCCTAGGCCATTCTTGTTAAGCGTTTGGAGCAGCAGAATTGCGAAAAATTTTTCGCCTTCTCAACCATTCCTTGGCTTCAAACTCCCATATCTCGCGAACGGATTGACCTAACTCAAAAATTCCTGTTGCGTCTGAAAGTAGAAACTCCCCCGATTACAACGGTATGTGTATTTTTTCCCTAGTCCATTCTGGTTAACGTTTGGAGCAGCAGAATTGCGAAAAATTTTTTGCCTTCTCAACCATTTCTTGGCTTCAAACTCCCATATCTCGCGAACGGATTGACCTAACCCAAAAATTCCTGTTGCATCTGAAAGTAGAAACTCCCCCGATTACAACGGTATGTGTATTTTTTCCCTAGGCCATTCTGGTTAAGCGTTTGGAGCAGCAGAATTGCGAAAAATTTGATGTCTCCTCAACCATTTCTTAGCGTCAAACTCCCATATCTCGCGAACGGATTGACCTAACCCACAAATTCCAGTTGCATCTGAAAGTAGAAACTCGCCCGATTACAACGGTATGTGTATTTTTTCCCTAGGCCATTCTGGTTAAGCGTTTGGAGCAGCAGAATTGCGAAAAATTTTTCGCCTTCTCAACCATTCCTTCGCTTCAAACTCCCATATCTCGCGAACGGATTGACCTAACTCAAAAATTCCTGTTGCGTCTGAAAGTAGAAACTCGCCCGATTACAGCGGTATGTGTATTTTTACCCTAGGCCATTCTTGTTAAGCGTTTGGAGCAGCAGAATTGCCAAAAATTTTTCGCCTTCTCAACCATTCCTTGGTGTCAAACTCCCATATCTCGCGAACGGATTGACCTAACCCAAAAATTCCTACTGCATCTGAAAGTAGAAACTCGCCCGATTACAACGGTATGTGTATTTTTTCCCTAGGCCATTCTGGTTAAGCGTTTGGAGCAGCAGAATTGCGAAAAATTTGTTGTCCTCTCAACCATTTCTTAGCGTCAAACTCCCATATCTCGCGAACGGATTGACCTAACCCAAAAATTCCTGTAGCGTCTGAAAGTAGAAACTCGCCCAATTACAACGGTATGTGTATTTTTTCCCTAGGCCATTCTTGTTAAGCGTTTGGAGCAGCAGAATTGCGAAAAATTTTTTGCCTTCTCAACCATTTCTTGGCTTCAAACTCCCATATCTCGCGAACGGATTGACCTAACCCAAAAATTCCTACTGCATCTGAAAGTAGAAACTCGCCCGATTACAGCGGTTTGTGTATTTTTTCCCTAGGCCATTCTGGTTAAGCGTTTGGAGCAGCTGAATTGCGAAAAATTTTTTGCCTTCTCAACCATTCCTTGGCTTCAAACTCCCATATCTCGCGAACGGATTGACCTAACTCAAAAATTCCTGTTGCGTCTGAAAGTAGAAACTCGCCCGATTACAGCGGTATGTGTATTTTTACCCTAGGCCATTCTTGTTAAGCGTTTGGAGCAGCAGAATTGCGAAAAATTTTTCGCCTTCTCAACCATTCCTTGGCTTCAAACTCCCATATCTCGCGAACGGATTGACCTAACTCAAAAATTCCTGTTGCGTCTGAAAGTAGAAACTCGCCCGATTACAGCGGTATGTGTATTTTTTCCCTAGGCCATTATGGTTAAGCGTTTGGAGCAGCAGAATTGCGAAAAATTTGATGTCTCCTCAAACATTTCTTAGCGTCAAACTCCCATATCTCGCGAACGGATTGACCTAACCCAAAAATTCCTGTTGCGTCTGAAAGTAGAAACTCGCCCGATTACAGCGGTATGTGTATTTTTACCCTAGGCCAATCTTGTTAAGCGTTTGGAGCAGCAGAATTGCGAAAAATTTTTCGCCTTCTCAACCATTCCTTGCTGTCAAACTCCCATATCTCGCGAACGGATTGACCTAACTCAAAAATTCCTGTTGCGTCTGAAAGTAGAAACTCCCCCGATTACAACGGTATGTGTATTTTTTCCCTAGTCCATTCTGGTTAACGTTTGGAGCAGCAGAATTGCGAAAAATTTTTTGCCTTCTCAACCATTTCTTGGCTTCAAACTCCCATATCTCGCGAACGGATTGACCTAACCCAAAAATTCCTGTTGCATCTGAAAGTAGAAACTCCCCCGATTACAACGGTATGTGTATTTTTTCCCTAGGCCATTCTGGTTAACGTTTGGAGCAGCAGAATTGCGAAAAATTTTTTGCCTTCTCAACCATTTCTTGGCTTCAAACTCCCATATCTCTCGAACGGATTGACCTAACCCAAAAATTCCTGTTGCATCTGAAAGTAGAAACTCGCCCGATTACAACGGTATGTGTATTTTTTCCCTAGGCCATTCTTGTTAAGCGTTTGGAGCAGCAGAATTGCGAAAAATTTTTTGCCTTCTCAACCATTTCTTGGCTTCAAGCTCCCATATCTCGCGAACGGATTGACCTAACCCAAAAATTCCTACTGCATCTGAAAGTAGAAACTCGCCCGATTACAACGGTATGTGTATTTTTTCCCTAGGCCATTCTGGTTAAGCGTTTGGAGCAGCTGAATTGCGAAAAATTTTTTGCCTTCTCAACCATTCCTTGGCTTCAAACTCCCATATCTCGCGTACGGATTGACCTAACTCAAAAATTCCTGTTGCGTCTGAAAGCAGAAACTCGCCCGATTACAGCGGTGTGTGTATTTTTACCCTAGGCCATTCTTGTTAAGCGTTTGGAGCAGCAGAATTGCGAAAAATTTTTCGCCTTCTCAACCATTCCTTGGCTTCAAACTCCCATATCTCGCGAACGGATTGACCTAACTCAAAAATTCCTGTTGCGTCTGAAAGTAGAAACTCCCCCGATTACAACGGTATGTGTATTTTTTCCCTAGTCCATTCTGGTTAACGTTTGGAGCAGCAGAATTGCGAAAAATTTTTTGCCTTCTCAACCATTTCTTGGCTTCAAACTCCCATATCTCGCGAACGGATTGACCTAACCCAAAAATTCCTGTTGCATCTGAAAGTAGAAACTCCCCCGATTACAACGGTATGTGTATTTTTTCCCTAGGCCATTCTGGTTAACGTTTGGAGCAGCAGAATTGCGAAAAATTTTTTGCCTTCTCAACCATTTCTTGGCTTCAAACTCCCATATCTCGCGAACGGATTGACATAACTCAAAAATTCCTGTTGCGTCTGAAAGTAGAAACTCGCCCGATTACAGCGGTATGTGTATTTTTTCCCTAGGCCATTCTGGTTAAGCGTTTGGAGCAGCAGAATTGCGAAAAATTTGATGTCTCCTCAACCATTTCTTAGCGTCAAACTCCCATATCTCGCGAACGGATTGACCTAACCCACAAATTCCAGTTGCATCTGAAAGTAGAAACTCGCCCGATTACAACGGTATGTGTATTTTTTCCCTAGGCCATTCTGGTTAAGCGTTTGGAGCAGCAGAATTGCGAAAAATTTTTCGCCTTCTCAACCATTCCTTCGCTTCAAACTCCCATATCTCGCGAACGGATTGACCTAACTCAAAAATTCCTGTTGCGTCTGAAAGTAGAAACTCGCCCGATTACAGCGGTATGTGTATTTTTACCCTAGGCCATTCTTGTTAAGCGTTTGGAGCAGCAGAATTGCCAAAAATTTTTCGCCTTCTCAACCATTCCTTGGTGTCAAACTCCCATATCTCGCGAACGGATTGACCTAACCCAAAAATTCCTACTGCATCTGAAAGTAGAAACTCGCCCGATTACAACGGTATGTGTATTTTTTCCCTAGGCCATTCTGGTTAAGCGTTTGGAGCAGCAGAATTGCGAAAAATTTGTTGTCCTCTCAACCATTTCTTAGCGTCAAACTCCCATATCTCGCGAACGGATTGACCTAACCCAAAAATTCCTGTAGCGTCTGAAAGTAGAAACTCGCCCAATTACAACGGTATGTGTATTTTTTCCCTAGTCCATTCTGGTTAACGTTTGGAGCAGCAGAATTGCGAAAAATTTTTTGCCTTCTCAACCATTTCTTGGCTTCAAACTCCCATATCTCGCGAACGGATTGACCTAACCCAAAAATTCCTGTTGCATCTGAAAGTAGAAACTCCCCCGATTACAACGGTATGTGTATTTTTTCCCTAGGCCATTCTGGTTAACGTTTGGAGCAGCAGAATTGCGAAAAATTTTTTGCCTTCTCAACCATTTCTTGGCTTCAAACTCCCATATCTCGCGAACGGATTGACATAACTCAAAAATTCCTGTTGCGTCTGAAAGTAGAAACTCGCCCGATTACAGCGGTATGTGTATTTTTTCCCTAGGCCATTCTGGTTAAGCGTTTGGAGCAGCAGAATTGCGAAAAATTTGATGTCTCCTCAACCATTTCTTAGCGTCAAACTCCCATATCTCGCGAACGGATTGACCTAACCCACAAATTCCAGTTGCATCTGAAAGTAGAAACTCGCCCGATTACAACGGTATGTGTATTTTTTCCCTAGGCCATTCTGGTTAAGCGTTTGGAGCAGCAGAATTGCGAAAAATTTTTCGCCTTCTCAACCATTCCTTCGCTTCAAACTCCCATATCTCGCGAACGGATTGACCTAACTCAAAAATTCCTGTTGCGTCTGAAAGTAGAAACTCGCCCGATTACAGCGGTATGTGTATTTTTACCCTAGGCCATTCTTGTTAAGCGTTTGGAGCAGCAGAATTGCCAAAAATTTTTCGCCTTCTCAACCATTCCTTGGTGTCAAACTCCCATATCTCGCGAACGGATTGACCTAACCCAAAAATTCCTACTGCATCTGAAAGTAGAACTCGCCCGATTACAACGGTATGTGTATTTTTTCCCTAGGCCATTCTGGTTAAGCGTTTGGAGCAGCAGAATTGCGAAAAATTTGTTGTCCTCTCAACCATTTCTTAGCGTCAAACTCCCATATCTCGCGAACGGATTGACCTAACCCAAAAATTCCTGTAGCGTCTGAAAGTAGAAACTCGCCCAATTACAACGGTATGTGTATTTTTTCCCTAGGCCATTCTTGTTAAGCGTTTGGAGCAGCAGAATTGCGAAAAATTTTTTGCCTTCTCAACCATTTCTTGGCTTCAAACTCCCATATCTCGCGAACGGATTGACCTAACCCAAAAATTCCTACTGCATCTGAAAGTAGAAACTCGCCCGATTACAGCGGTTTGTGTATTTTTTCCCTAGGCCATTCTGGTTAAGCGTTTGGAGCAGCTGAATTGCGAAAAATTTTTTGCCTTCTCAACCATTCCTTGGCTTCAAACTCCCATATCTCGCGAACGGATTGACCTAACTCAAAAATTCCTGTTGCGTCTGAAAGTAGAAACTCGCCCGATTACAGCGGTATGTGTATTTTTACCCTAGGCCATTCTTGTTAAGCGTTTGGAGCAGCAGAATTGCGAAAAATTTTTCGCCTTCTCAACCATTCCTTGGCTTCAAACTCCCATATCTCGCGAACGGATTGACCTAACTCAAAAATTCCTGTTGCGTCTGAAAGTAGAAACTCGCCCGATTACAGCGGTATGTGTATTTTTTCCCTAGGCCATTATGGTTAAGCGTTTGGAGCAGCAGAATTGCGAAAAATTTGATGTCTCCTCAAACATTTCTTAGCGTCAAACTCCCATATCTCGCGAACGGATTGACCTAACCCAAAAATTCCTGTTGCGTCTGAAAGTAGAAACTCGCCCGATTACAGCGGTATGTGTATTTTTACCCTAGGCCAATCTTGTTAAGCGTTTGGAGCAGCAGAATTGCGAAAAATTTTTCGCCTTCTCAACCATTCCTTGCTGTCAAACTCCCATATCTCGCGAACGGATTGACCTAACTCAAAAATTCCTGTTGCGTCTGAAAGTAGAAACTCGCCCGATTACAGCGGTATGTGTATTTTTTCCCTAGGCCATTCTGGTTAAGCGTTTGGAGCAGCAGAATTGCGAAAAATTTTTTGCCTTCTCAACAATTCCTTGGCTTCAAACTCCCATGTCTCGCGAACGGATTGACCTAACCCAAAAATTCCTATTGCATCTGAAAGTAGAAACTCGCCCGATTACAGCGGTATGTGTATTTTTTCCCTAGGCCATTCTGGTTGAGCGTTTGGAGCAGCTGAATTGCGAAAAATTTTTTGCTTTCTCAACCAATTCTTGGCTTCAAACTCCCATATCTGGCGAACGGATTGACCTAACCCAAAAATTCCTATTGCATCTGAAAGTAGAAACTCGCCCGATTACAACGGTATGTGTATTTTTTCCCTAGGCCATTCTGGTTAAGCGTTTGGAGCAGCTGAATTGCGAAAAATTTTTTGCCTTCACAACCATTCCTTGGCTTCAAACTCCCATATCTCGCGAACGGATTGACCTAACTCAAAAATTCCTGTTGCGTCTGAAAGCAGAAACTCGCCCGATTACAGCGGTGTGTGTATTTTTACCCTAGGCCATTCTTGTTAAGCGTTTGGAGCAGCAGAATTGCGAAAAATTTTTCGCCTTCTCAACCATTCCTTGGCTTCAAACTCCCATATCTCGCGAACGGATTGACCTAACTCAAAAATTCCTGTTGCGTCTGAAAGTAGAAACTCGCCCGATTACAGCGGTATGTGTATTTTTTCCCTAGGCCATTCTGGTTAAGCGTTTGGAGCAGCAGAATTGCGAAAAATTTGATATCTCCTCAACCATTTCTTAGCGTCAAACTCCCATATCTCCCGAACCGATTGACCTAACCCAAAAATTCCTGTTGCATCTGAAAGTAGAAACTCGCCCGATTACAACGGTATGTGTATTTTTTCCCTAGGCCATTCTGGTTAAGCGTTTGGAGCAGCAGAATTGCGAAAAATTTTTTGCCTTCTCAACCATTCCTTCGCTTCAAACTCCCATATCTCGCGAACGGATTGACCTAACTCAAAAATTCCTGTTGCGTCTGAAAGTAGAAACTGGCCCGATTACAGCGGAATGTGTATTTTTACCCTAGGCCATTCTTGTTAAGCGTTTGGAGCAGCAGAATTGCGAAAAATTTTTCGCCTTCTCAACCATTCCTTGGTGTCAAACTCCCATATCTCGCGAACGGATTGACCTAACCCAAAAATTCCTACTGCATCTGAAAGTAGAAACTCGCCCGATTACAACGGTATGTGTATTTTTTCCCTAGGCCATTCTGGTTAAGCGTTTGGAGCAGCAGAATTGCGAAAAATTTGTTGTCCTCTCAACCATTTCTTAGCGTCAAACTCCCATATCTCGCGAACGGATTGACCTAACCCAAAAATTCCTGTAGCGTCTGAAAGTAGAAACTCGCCCAATTACAACGGTATGTGTATTTTTTCCCTAGGCCATTCTTGTTAAGCGTTTGGAGCAGCAGAATTGCGAAAAATTTTTTGCCTTCTCAACCATTTCTTGGCTTCAAACTCCCATATCTCGCGAACGGATTGACCTAACCCAAAAATTCCTACTGCATCTGAAAGTAGAAACTCGCCCGATTACAGCGGTTTGTGTATTTTTTCCCTAGGCCATTCTGGTTAAGCGTTTGGAGCAGCTGAATTGCGAAAAATTTTTTGCCTTCTCAACCATTCCTTGGCTTCAAACTCCCATATCTCGCAAACGGATTGACCTAACTCAAAAATTCCTGTTGCGTCTGAAAGTAGAAACTCGCCCGATTACAGCGGTATGTGTATTTTTACCCTAGGCCATTCTTGTTAAGCGTTTGGAGCAGCAGAATTGCGAAAAATTTTTCGCCTTCTCAACCATTCCTTGGCTTCAAACTCCCATATCTCGCGAACGGATTGACCTAACTCAAAAATTCCTGTTGCGTCTGAAAGTAGAAACTCGCCCGATTACAGCGGTATGTGTATTTTTTCCCTAGGCCATTCTGGTTAAGCGTTTGGAGCAGCAGAATTGCGAAAAATTTGATGTCTCCTCAACCATTTCTTAGCGTCAAACTCCCATATCTCGCGAACGGATTGACCTAACCCAAAAATTCCTGTTGCGTCTGAAAGTAGAAACTCGCCCGATTACAGCGGTATGTGTATTTTTACCCTAGGCCATTCTTGTTAAGCGTTTGGAGCAGCAGAATTGCGAAAAATTTTTCGCCTTCTCAACCATTCCTTGCTGTCAAACTCCCATATCTCGCGAACGGATTGACCTAACTCAAAAATTCCTGTTGCGTCTGAAAGTAGAAACTCGCCCGATTACAGCGGTATGTGTATTTTTTCCCTAGGCCATTCTGGTTAAGCGTTTGGAGCAGCAGAATTGCGAAAAATTTTTTGCCTTCTCAACAATTCCTTGGCTTCAAACTCCCATGTCTCGCGAACGGATTGACCTAACCCAAAAATTCCTATTGCATCTGAAAGTAGAAACTCGCCCGATTACAGCGGTATGTGTATTTTTTCCCTAGGCCATTCTGGTTAAGCGTTTGGAGCAGCTGAATTGCGAAAAATTTTTTGCTTTCTCAACCAATTCTTGGCTTCAAACTCCCATATCCCGCGAACGGATTGACCTAACCCAAAAATTCCTATTGTATCTGAAAGTAGAAACGCACCCGATAACAGCGGTATGTGTATTTTTTCCCTAGGCCATTCTGGTTAAGCGTTTGGAGCAGCAGAATTGCGAAAAATTTTTTGCCTTCTCAACCATTTCTTGGCTTCAAACTCCCATATCTCGCGAACGGATTGACCTAACCCAAAAATTCCTATTGCATCTGAAAGTAGAATCTCGCCCGATTACAACGGTATGTGTATTTTTCCCCTAGGCCATTCTGGTTAATCGTTTGGAGCAGCAGAATTGCGAAAAATTTGTTGTCTTCTCAACCATTTCTTAGCGTCAAACTCCCATATCTCGCGAACGGATTGACCTAACCCAAAAATTCCTGTTGCATCTGAAAGTAGAAACTCGCCCGATTACAACGGTATGTGTATTTTTTCCCTAGGCCATTCTGGTTAAGCGTTTGAAGCAGCAGAATTGCGAAAAATATTTTGCCTTCTCAACCATTCCTTGGCTTCAAACTCCCATATCTCGCGAACGGATTGACCTAACCCAAAAATTCCTGTTGCGTCTGAAAGTAGAAACTCGCCCGATTACAGCGGTATGTGTATTTTTACCCTAGGCCATTCTTGTTAAGCGTTTGGAGCAGCAGAATTGCGAAAAATTTTTCGCCTTCTCAACCATTCCTTGCTGTCAAACTCCCATATCTCGCGAACGGATTGACCTAACTCAAAAATTCCTGTTGCGTCTGAAAGTAGAAACTCGCCCGATTACAGCGGTATGTGTATTTTTTCCCTAGGCCATTCTGGTTAAGCGTTTGGAGCAGCAGAATTGCGAAAAATTTTTTGCCTTCTCAACAATTCCTTGGCTTCAAACTCCCATGTCTCGCGAACGGATTGACCTAACCCAAAAATTCCTATTGCATCTGAAAGTAGAAACTCGCCCGATTACAGCAGTATGTGTATTTTTTCCCTAGGCCATTCTGGTTAAGCGTTTGGAGCAGCTGAATTGCGAAAAATTTTTTGCTTTCTCAACCAATTCTTGGCTTCAAACTCCCATGTCTCGCGAACGGATTGACCTAACCCAAAAATTCCTATTGCATCTGAAAGTAGAAACTCGCCCGATTACAGCGGTATGTGTATTTTTCCCCTAGGCCATTCTGGTTAATCGTTTGGAGCAGCAGAATTGCGAAAAATTTTTTGCCTTCTCAACCATTCCTTGGCTTCAAACTCCCATATCTCGCGAACGGATTGACCTAACTCAAAAATTCCTGTTGCGTCTGAAAGTAGAAACTCGCCCGATTACAGCGGTATGTGTATTTTTACCCTAGGCCATTCTTGTTAAGCGTTTGGAGCAGCAGAATTGCGAAAAATTTTTCGCCTTCTCAACCATTCCTTGGCTTCAAACTCCCATATCTCGCGAACGGATTGACCTAACTCAAAAATTCCTGTTGCGTCTGAAAGTAGAAACTCGCCCGATTACAGCGGTATGTGTATTTTTTCCCTAGGCCATTATGGTTAAGCGTTTGGAGCAGCAGAATTGCGAAAAATTTGATGTCTCCTCAAACATTTCTTAGCGTCAAACTCCCACATCTCGCGAACGGATTGACCTAACCCAAAAATTCCTGTTGCGTCTGAAAGTAGAAACTCGCCCGATTACAGCGGTATGTGTATTTTTACCCTAGGCCAATCTTGTTAAGCGTTTGGAGCAGCAGAATTGCGAAAAATTTTTCGCCTTCTCAACCATTCCTTGCTGTCAAACTCCCATATCTCGCGAACGGATTGACCTAACTCAAAAATTCCTGTTGCGTCTGAAAGTAGAAACTCGCCCGATTACAGCGGTATGTGTATTTTTTCCCTAGGCCATTCTGGTTAAGCGTTTGGAGCAGCAGAATTGCGAAAAATTTTTTGCCTTCTCAACAATTCCTTGGCTTCAAACTCCCATGTCTCGCGAACGGATTGACCTAACCCAAAAATTCCTATTGCATCTGAAAGTAGAAACTCGCCCGATTACAGCGGTATGTGTATTTTTTCCCTAGGCCATTCTGGTTGAGCGTTTGGAGCAGCTGAATTGCGAAAAATTTTTTGCTTTCTCAACCAATTCTTGGCTTCAAACTCCCATATCTGGCGAACGGATTGACCTAACCCAAAAATTCCTATTGCATCTGAAAGTAGAAACTCGCCCGATTACAGCGGTATGTGTATTTTTTCCCTAGGCCATTCTGGTTAAGCGTTTGGAGCAGCTGAATTGCGAAAAATTTTTTGCCTTCTCAACCATTCCTTGGCTTCAAACTCCCATATCTCGCGAACGGATTGACCTAACTCAAAAATTCCTGTTGCGTCTGAAAGCAGAAACTCGCCCGATTACAGCGGTGTGTGTATTTTTACCCTAGGCCATTCTTGTTAAGCGTTTGGAGCAGCAGAATTGCGAAAAATTTTTCGCCTTCTCAACCATTCCTTGGCTTCAAACTCCCATATCTCGCGAACGGATTGACCTAACTCAAAAATTCCTGTTGCGTCTGAAAGTAGAAACTCGCCCGATTACAGCGGTATGTGTATTTTTTCCCTAGGCCATTCTGGTTAAGCGTTTGGAGCAGCAGAATTGCGAAAAATTTGATGTCTCCTCAACCATTTCTTAGCGTCAAACTCCCATATCTCCCGAACCGATTGACCTAACCCAAAAATTCCTGTTGCATCTGAAAGTAGAAACTCGCCCGATTACAACGGTATGTGTATTTTTTCCCTAGGCCATTCTGGTTAAGCGTTTGGAGCAGCAGAATTGCGAAAAATTTTTTGCCTTCTCAACCATTCCTTCGCTTCAAACTCCCATATCTCGCGAACGGATTGACCTAACTCAAAAATTCCTGTTGCGTCTGAAAGTAGAAACTGACCCGATTACAGCGGAATGTGTATTTTTACCCTAGGCCATTCTTGTTAAGCGTTTGGAGCAGCAGAATTGCGAAAAATTTTTCGCCTTCTCAACCATTCCTTGGTGTCAAACTCCCATATCTCGCGAACGGATTGACCTAACCCAAAAATTCCTACTGCATCTGAAAGTAGAAACTCGCCCGATTACAACGGTATGTGTATTTTTTCCCTAGGCCATTCTGGTTAAGCGTTTGGAGCAGCAGAATTGCGAAAAATTTGTTGTCCTCTCAACCATTTCTTAGCGTCAAACTCCCATATCTCGCGAACGGATTGACCTAACCCAAAAATTCCTGTAGCGTCTGAAAGTAGAAACTCGCCCAATTACAACGGTATGTGTATTTTTTCCCTAGGCCATTCTTGTTAAGCGTTTGGAGCAGCAGAATTGCGAAAAATTTTTTGCCTTCTCAACCATTTCTTGGCTTCAAACTCCCATATCTCGCGAACGGATTGACCTAACCCAAAAATTCCTACTGCATCTGAAAGTAGAAACTCGCCCGATTACAGCGGTTTGTGTATTTTTTCCCTAGGCCATTCTGGTTAAGCGTTTGGAGCAGCTGAATTGCGAAAAATTTTTTGCCTTCTCAACCATTCCTTGGCTTCAAACTCCCATATCTCGCGAACGGATTGACCTAACTCAAAAATTCCTGTTGCGTCTGAAAGTAGAAACTCGCCCGATTACAGCGGTATGTGTATTTTTTCCCTAGGCCATTATGGTTAAGCGTTTGGAGCAGCAGAATTGCGAAAAATTTGATGTCTCCTCAAACATTTCTTAGCGTCAAACTCCCACATCTCGCGAACGGATTGACCTAACCCAAAAATTCCTGTTGCGTCTGAAAGTAGAAACTCGCCCGATTACAGCGGTATGTGTATTTTTACCCTAGGCCAATCTTGTTAAGCGTTTGGAGCAGCAGAATTGCGAAAAATTTTTCGCCTTCTCAACCATTCCTTGCTGTCAAACTCCCATATCTCGCGAACGGATTGGACCTAACTCAAAAATTCCTGTTGCGTCTGAAAGTAGAAACTCGCCCGATTACAGCGGTATGTGTATTTTTTCCCTAGGCCATTCTGGTTAAGCGTTTTGGAGCAGCAGAATTGCGAAAAATTTTTTGCCTTCTCAACAATTCCTTGGCTTCAAACTCCCATGTCTCGCGAACGGATTGACCTAACCCAAAAATTCCTATTGCATCTGAAAGTAGAAACTCGCCCGATTACAGCGGTATGTGTATTTTTTCCCTAGGCCATTCTGGTTGAGCGTTTGGAGCAGCTGAATTGCGAAAAATTTTTTGCTTTCTCAACCAATTCTTGGCTTCAAACTCAACATATCTGGCTAACGGATTGACCTAACCCAAAAATTCCTATTGCATCTGAAAGTAGAAACTCGCCGATTACAGCGGTATGTGTATTTTTTCCCTAGGCCATTCTGGTTAAGCGTTTGGAGCAGCTGAATTGCGAAAAATTTTTTGCCTTCTCAACCATTCCTTGGCTTCAAACTCCCATATCTCGCGAACGGATTGACCTAACTCAAAAATTCCTGTTGCGTCTGAAAGCAGAAACTCGCCCGATTACAGCGGTGTGTGTATTTTTACCCTAGGCCATTCTTGTTAAGCGTTTGGAGCAGCAGAATTGCGAAAAATTTTTCGCCTTCTCAACCATTCCTTGGCTTCAAACTCCCATATCTCGCGAACGGATTGACCTAACTCAAAAATTCCTGTTGCGTCTGAAAGTAGAAACTCGCCCGATTACAGCGGTATGTGTATTTTTTCCCTAGGCCATTCTGGTTAAGCGTTTGGAGCAGCAGAATTGCGAAAAATTTGATGTCTCCTCAACCATTTCTTAGCGTCAAACTCCCATATCTCCCGAACCGATTGACCTAACCCAAAAATTCCTGTTGCATCTGAAAGTAGAAACTCGCCCGATTACAACGGTATGTGTATTTTTTCCCTAGGCCATTCTGGTTAAGCGTTTGGAGCAGCAGAATTGCGAAAAATTTTTTGCCTTCTCAACCATTCCTTCGCTTCAAACTCCCATATCTCGCGAACGGATTGACCTAACTCAAAAATTCCTGTTGCGTCTGAAAGTAGAAACTGACCCGATTACAGCGGAATGTGTATTTTTACCCTAGGCCATTCTTGTTAAGCGTTTGGAGCAGCAGAATTGCGAAAAATTTTTCGCCTTCTCAACCATTCCTTGGTGTCAAACTCCCATATCTCGCGAACGGATTGACCTAACCCAAAAATTCCTACTGCATCTGAAAGTAGAAACTCGCCCGATTACAACGGTATGTGTATTTTTTCCCTAGGCCATTCTGGTTAAGCGTTTGGAGCAGCAGAATTGCGAAAAATTTGTTGTCTCTCAACCATTTCTTAGCGTCAAACTCCCATATCTCGCGAACGGATTGACCTAACCCAAAAATTCCTGTAGCGTCTGAAAGTAGAAACTCGCCCAATTACAACGGTATGTGTATTTTTTCCCTAGGCCATTCTTGTTAAGCGTTTGGAGCAGCAGAATTGCGAAAAATTTTTTGCCTTCTCAACCATTTCTTGGCTTCAAACTCCCATATCTCGCGAACGGATTGACATAACCCAAAAATTCCTACTGCATCTGAAAGTAGAAACTCGCCCGATTACAGCGGTTTGTGTATTTTTTCCCTAGGCCATTCTGGTTAAGCGTTTGGAGCAGCTGAATTGCGAAAAATTTTTTGCCTTCTCAACCATTCCTTGGCTTCAATCTCCCATATCTCGCGAACGGATTGACCTAACTCAAAAATTCCTGTTGCGTCTGAAAGTAGAAAACTCGCCCGATTACAGCGGTATGTGTATTTTTACCCTAGGCCATTCTTGTTAAGCGTTTGGAGCAGCAGAATTGCGAAAAATTTTTCGCCTTCTCAACCATTCCTTGGCTTCAAACTCCCATATCTCGCGAACGGATTGACCTAACTCAAAAATTCCTGTTGCGTCTGAAAGTAGAAACTCGCCCGATTACAGCGGTATGTGTATTTTTTCCCTAGGCCATTCTGGTTAAGCGTTTGGAGCAGCAGAATTGCGAAAAATTTGATGTCTCCTCAACCATTTCTTAGCGTCAAACTCCCATATCTCGCGAACGGATTGACCTAACTCAAAAATTCCTGTTGCGTCTGAAAGTAGAAACTCGCCCGATTACAGCGG